>NC_073305.1:38175173-38475173 GCF_027595985.1 Sorex araneus | reverse complement strand
GCATGCAAAGCAAGTGTCTTACTCATTGTAACAGTTCTGAAAGATAATTTGTAACTATCTGTCTTAAAACAGTTTCCTTTCCCAAGTCCTCTGTGTCTATTCTTTCAATGTGATGATGCTCTTCTTTTCTCTTTGAAGTAAGCCACAGAAATAAGGTCACAGATTTGGGTCATGGGCAAAATACTTGGTCCAAGGGCAAAAGTCACAGCCAGCTTATAGAGAAAGGCAGTGATAGTCTTGTTGCCATTTTGGTGCCCAAGAGATATAGAAATTAGTGATTCAAAAGGGCATGCCAACAGTGATTCTGGTCCCTGGTGCTCCTGTGTTCTTGAGGCAGACACAGTGAGGGGGAGGCAGGGGAAAGGAGTGACAGTGATCATGACAGGCCACAGGGCCCTTGCTTCTGTTTTCAGGCGGACATCGTGGCATCACAAGGCAGTTTGGTTGCCACCGCCTCTCCCGCACAAGCAGTGTCAAGTCCTGGATCAACTGAAACTGGTGTTGGTGTCCAGGCAAGTCCTCCATGGCCTTCTCCTTGTGAGTGCCAGAGTTTGTCCAGTTACCGACCATCTCTTCCTCTGAAATATTTAGGGCTAGCTACCTAGACTTTATCTCGGCACAGAAATACAAGTCATTAATGGCCAATCAGAAATGTAAGGAAGGGTGAATCTGGACCCAAAACAGAATCAAAACTTGCCCCTCAACTATATGCTTTTTTTTTTCTTTTTGGATCACCCAGCGATGCACAGGGATTACTCCTGGCTCTGCACTCAGGAATTACTCCTGGCGGTGCTCAGGGGACCATGTGGGATGCTGGGGACCGAACCCAGGTTGGTCAACGCCTTACCTGCTGTGCTATCACTCCAGCCCCACAACTAGATGCTTTACTCCTGTAAACGTATTTTTTTATTTCTGTTATACAAAACCTGGTTCCTTTGAGGAACTGGAGACAGACGAGAGGAAGTCTCCATGTATCAAAGGGGTTAGCCAGGCCAGGTGGGATGAACACATCCCCTCCCTTGGGCTCCCTCTCTATAATCAGCAGCCCCCGAGACTATGCAGGACAGAGGGTTCTAGGGCTCTGATGGTGGAGCTCGGAAAAGAAGGGCGATAGGATGGAGGTGCCCTCAACAGTGAGGATGCTGAGCATGAAGCCACAGGTGTCATTTACCATCAAATCCGAGGTGGTGGTTTTCCTTTCTTGAGTTCTGTTTGTTGAGGAGCCTTGGAGAATGAAGTTGCGGTTGAACGTTTTAATGGTGTTCAGTGAAGAGGCCTCGCTGTTCTCAGCTAAGAAGAAACAAATGGAAATAAGTGTTCTTCAGAAACAGAAGAAAAGAAAGACCCAGTGTCCAGATGACATAGATTTATGTTTCTTACTTGGCATCTCTTTCTAGCTATAAGTCAGACTATGGAATCTTTCAATTTTGCTTTTATTTTATAATGACTCATAAGTCAAGGAATCATTGGTGTCTTTCTGGGAACAGGTAATCTGGAGTTTATCCGCTAAAATCTCTGTATCCTTATTTTTTAATTTTGAAGCATGAAAGTCTCTAAAGGCTGAACATTTTTAATAACTTGGGCACCAAAAAGATAGCAAATCTGGATGCAACCTGACATGTGACCACCCCATTGAGTGGGAACATTCTTGTTCTTCACTGCCAGGATATTAATATGTTTATCAGATGCTTCCCCTAGATATTTCGGGGAAGGGCGTTTATGAAATAAATAGTACACTCGTCAAATTACCTGTCTGGCAGTCAAGAAATTCTGAAATACACATGGATCTATAGTTTAAAATAAGGGATTACGAGTCTATAATCAACTTTAATTCTATAAGGTTTTATAGAGGGATTCAATAAAAGTTGAACAACAGGGGGCTGGAGAGATAGTACAGTGGATAGGGCGCTTGCCTTGCACATGGCCAATAGGGGTTTAATCCCTGGTATCCCATGTGGTTCCCTGAGAGTGCCAGGAGTGATTCCTGAGTATAGAACCAGGAGTAAACCCTGAGCACCACTGGGTGTAGCCCCCAAAACAAACAACAACAACAACAACAAAAGTTGAACAATAAGTAGCAGAACCATGATTACAACACACTGATCCTATCTAGTCTCTTTTCGTGTGTGTGTGTGTGTGTGTGTGTGTGTGTGTGTGTGTGTGTGTGTGCGCACGCGCGTGCCTTAGGTAGAACCACATGCTGTGTTGTTCTAGGGCTACTCCTTGCTCTCCTGGCTCTGTTCTGGGGTGTCACTCTTGATAATGCTCTGGGGTCCATCACTCAGCCCACTCTTATGATTTCCACTCTTATGATCTGTAAATTTAAATTTCTATCTGGAATCATTGCTATGAAGCTTTGGATCCAGGCAAAATGTTGAAAATGTTAGTAGGTAAGAGTGATGTAATGGTCATTGTTGGCATTTCTTCTAGGTTGAACATTGTGTTAGATGTTTCTTGTGCCCTCCCCACATCTCACTGGCAGTCCCTATTCCGAAAGCCTCCTCCCGCACCATCACTCTTCCCCAATGGATCTAACGTACCAGGGACCAATCTTTGCCAGTGATGAATGGAAGTTGTAACACCTCATATTTCTACCTTTTGAGCAGGAAACTAAGAGAAGAGTGGTTAACAGTGTCTTCCAGAAGCCCTCATCAGTGTTTAGTCTAAGAAATGAATCAGTACCCTGTACTGACCTAATTTCCTTCCCTGAATTATTTTCCCCTGTCAGTGTTTTGTGCAATCACCTCTCAATGATCTGCTTGCATTTCCTTGTCCTTGGGTGCTGCTATTTGGGGTGGGAGGGTGGCGGAGGGGGGATTTAAACAAAAAGAGACTCTCCATAAAGCACAATTCTGGGTAAGAATCTCCCTTACATTGGTCCTCCATCATAGATCCTTGAGTAACTCGAAACCAAGGAGCTAGGCTTAATTTCTGGGAGCTCTGGGGTATTCGTTAGTTATACCTTTCACTGGTGGGGCAGGCAGTTTTCTTCTCTGCTGCCGTGATGTGTCTATGGTTTGTACCTACAACAAAAACATGGCAGTCACTACACCTTCACAAAGCCAATACTTTGGCATCTTTGTCCAGGCCATACGATATTCTGGCAGAGGGAGGGAAGGGCACAGGCAGGCACCTGGTTCCTTTGCTTCTGATCTCGTCTTCTCGTGAGGCGTCCGCATGGTGCTATGTTCAATCCTGCAATGGTCAGGGCTGATATCCGGCTTTCAATGTCAGAAATCTTCAGGCAACAGAAAGAATCCCAAAAGAAAAGGGAAAGAAAAAAGAAAGGGAGAGTCTTTGTTAAAAGTGTTATGAGGGATTGGTGATAATACAGGTGCCAGCCTTTGCTCCATCCCTGGCACCACATATGGTCCCCTGAGCCCTGCTAGGAATATTCCCTGACAACAGAACCACAACTCCTGAGTATAGCTGGGTGTGCCCCCCCCCAACAAAATAAAAGTGTTATGAGGAACCAAAGAGACACTACAGGGGTTAAGGCGTATGCCTTATATGTGCCCAAATTTGGTTTGATTCCTGGTACTATATTACCCCTCTGAACATGACAATTTATAGGTTCTTGAGCAAGCCAGGTGGCCTGGGTAATCCCCAGCACTGCAGGGCCCAAGCAGCACTAATTCCTCTGGCCAACACATGAAATCTCCAGCCTGTCTGCCTGGGAATCACCAGAAGTCGACCCTGAACCTCTAAGTACCACACGGATGGCCCCACACAAGTCCTGTGACTCTATTAAAAACAAATCTTTTATAATATGCTCATTCATTCAAATTCTAACAAGCAGTTCTCTACTCAGTGAGGAAATGAAACAAGGGCCTTTCTCTATAATTGCATTTTCTAAATGTAGGAGCACTGCTATTTATTCAGCCATTGATTAAGCTGACTGAATTGAGCATGAACTCCACAACTGCATGGTTTTTGTTGTTTTTGTTATTGTTGTTTTGGGGCCACACCTGGCAATACTTAGGGGTTACTCTTGGCTCTGCACTTAGGAACCACTCCTGAAGGTGCTTAGGGTGCTATGTGGATGCCAGAGACCCAGGTCAGCCACGTGCAAGGCTAGCAGCCTACCCGTTTATTATCTCTACAGCCCTGTAAATGCACAAACGGTCACTCTAGGAACCCTGGCCCAGAGCCACCTGATTTAGCCTGGAGGGGAAAAACTTTCCTTGGAGCAACACTTGATGTATGCTTTGAAAGGCAAGAAGCACCGATAATAGGTTCTGCTTCCTTTTTCCCTGGCACCATGACTCCCAAAAAACAGCATCATAGCTTTTAAGTTTTAGTAGGGAGGTCTAGCACCTGCTCATTCAAATCCATTGTCTCTATGAAGAAGTCAAGAATGGCCTCAAGAAACTTCTTCCTCTCTCTTGGTACTACTTTTCTTGTTCATAAAACCAGAAGCTCATAATTCCATCCAATAGCATCTCACACAGATAGATAAGAGAGCAAAGGGGATCTCAGAGCCCAGATTGAACTCTGGTCCTCTGAGTCTCAGGAATGGAGAAGAAACACAATCTTAGAAAATATAAATATGGTGTACTATCATTATGGGAAATACTTTAAATGTGAGACCTTGTTCATGCTTCAGGAACTCATCCACAAGCCTACAGCAGAGGTACCATTCTCTTGGTTTATATAGTTGAGGAAACCATGGCTCCGGGCATGAGTGATATACGCAGAATTTTACAGCTGGTCTGGGCCAGAGTATGGACTCACTTTCATGTTCTCACCACATGGTCCCATTCACAGAGGACTTGCCCTTTGGGCCCTGGGCCAAGGACTTCCAGTACCAAGGGGACACTGGAATTTTGGGGGAGGAGGGAAGGTTGGTAGAGTCAGTGAAAGAGTGGAGAGCACAGGTATCCCCCTGAGATGACAGTGTGGGTGTTACTAAGGCATCACACAAGGAACCTAAGAGTAAGCCCTACAGCCAATGTATGTGAAGTTTCCAACATCACTATTGCCCCATGGTCAACTATGGTGCCACTCAAGGTACAATGCAGTTCTGCTATGGTTTACGGAGGCCCCTTTGGTTTATGGAGTAGTTGCTAACAGATGTAGAGGGAAGTCAGAACATATGAGAGTCTCTTCCCTTCTCCCCCAGAGGTGGCAGCCTGGGCTAGACAAGGGGAAGGAGGTAGTCGAAGACCAAGGTTGTAGCAGCTGGAGCAAGCAAGCCAGTCCAGCTTCCCAGCAGTCAGGCCCCAGAAGGAACAATTGTGCAGCCCCTGCCCCTGTCTGGCACCCCCCTAGCCACTTGCCTTTTCTGCTTCCTCAAATTTTACGTGGAGAGTTACATTCCTCTGTTTTATAGGCTAATAAATTGCATGCGTCTCTCGGGAAGATTGCAGGCTAAACTTATCAGTTATGTACAACTGGTGTGGATTAGATGGCCACATTCTTTCCTGGCAGCAGCACGGGTGGAGAACTTCACTGGGAGGCTGCTGGGGGACAGGGCAATGGGCAAGCAGGAGGCCGACATCCTGATGTGCTGACTAATACATTCTGGAGTAAGAAGGGGCTAACTTTTGAAGTTTTAGTCCATAGAGCAAAGGACAAGAAAGAAGGAGTCTACTGAGGGCTGTTTAGCCTATATTTTCCTCTCTCTCTCTCTCTTTCTTTCTCTCTCTCTTTCTCTATCTATCTATCTATCTATCTATCTATCTATCTATCTATCTATCTATCTATCTCTATTTTCTATCTATAAAAAGATATCTATTTATATCTAATTCTATCATTAAATCTATCTATATAGACCTATCTATCTACCTATCTATATTACTTTTTCTATATTTATCTATATCTATTTCTATCTATCCTTTCTATAGATAGAGATGATAGATCTATCTATATCTCTTTCTATATGTCTATACCTATCCATTTCTTTCTTTCTTTCTTTCTTTCTTTCTTTCTTTCTTTCTTTCTTTCTTTCTTTCTTTCTTTCTTTCTTTCTTTCTTTCTTTCTTTCTTTCTTTCTTTCTTTTTTTGCTTTTTGGGTCACATCCTGAGATGCTCAGGGGTTACTCCTGGCTCTGTATCTCAGGAATTACCCCTGGCGGTGCTTGGGGGACCATATGGGATGCTGGGAATCGAACCCTCAGCCATGTGCAAGGCAAACGCCCTACCTGCTGTGCTATTGCTCCAGCCCCTATCCATTTCTTTCTATGCCTATCTATATTTCTATCTAGCTATAACTATCAATCTATCTATATATCTATCTATCTGTCTGTCTGTCTGCCTGCCTATCTGTCCTTTCTATCCTTTCTATTTATCTGACAAGGCTTCATTTCACTCCTAAGATTGCATGTCAATGACCCTTATAATTGTAGAACAGAATGACCAATTCAATTCTGCGTTTCCCACAGCAGAGAGCAAAGAAAAAAGTGGAGGATTTTAGCCACAAGGTAAAGAATAAGTACTCAGAAGAAAGCCTTTTCCTCATACTAATAGATAAGAGAGACTTTCCTTAAGTTTGGCCCGAGCAGCCTGAGAGATGTGGACAGGGCACTTGCCTTGCCTGTGGTTGGCCTGAATTCAATCCTCAGCACCACATATGGTCTCTTAAGCCCCACCAGGAGTGATCCCTGAGTTCCAGAGCCAGGAGTAAGCCCTGGGTGCTGGGTGTGGCCAAGAGAACTGTTAGGTCAAATCACCAAGTGGGGACCATCAGTGACACAAATGTATTGCAAGTAGTGGGAGCAGATGCCAATGATTCCCAGGGAAAGTAGGGTGTCTGCTCCCACCCCACCCCGCCACTCTGGGCAGAGAGGAAAGTTCCTACCTGGAGCTCGGCATGGTGGACCTGGGCTGCTGCTGTGGCTACCTGATCCTCCAGATGTGCCAGCTCAGCCTCATCAGTGGTGCTGTGGATGCAGCGGGCAGCGTCCTCCAGCTCACTCAGCTGACCTTCCAGACCGTACACGGTTCCCGCCGCCAGGTACACCTGTGGAGGCGGCAGGACCGTCAAGTTCCAGTCTGTGACACTAGGTGGGGGGCTGGGGAGGTCCTGACAGATGACCCCAGTCATTTAAGGAGATGAGACAGAACTAGGCTCAACGTTGGAAAATCTTATTAGCCCCTGCCCTCACTTGGCACCCACTCCCTGCCTACTAAGACTTTTCTATGCCACCCCCGCCCCCAACTTCCCTACAGGAAAAGAACTTTGCAAGTTTTTAAATTACAAGCAAGGGGCAGAAGGAACAGTACAACAGGGAGGGCATTTTCATTGCATGTTACCAACCCACGTTCAATACCTGGCATCTCATACGGTCCCCTGAGCACTGCCAGAAGTAATTCCTGAGAGCAGAGCTAGGAGTAACCCCTGAATATTGCCAGGTGTGACCCAAAAAGCCAAAAAAAATGCAAGCAAGCAGTACGAAATATGTGAGCTTAGCTACATAAATTGAAAATTTATTCAGTGGTTAGGAAAATTATAACATCAAGAGAGAAGAAACAAAGAGGAAAGCCTCATAAGCTGTTGCTTGGCATTTAGGAATTGAGAAAAATTTAGAAAACACTGAAAGGGGTGACATTAATTTTAAGTTTATAAATGTTAAATGAATGAGCTCTGATCAGTTACCTTCAGCTGGCTTGAAACAGGTCAAAGAAAATTAAAATGAATCAGAAATTAGTAGAAAAAGTTAATTTCCTTAGAAAACAGTGTGATGACAATTGAGAAGCATGCTATGCCTATCAATTAGGACCAATTTTTGAGTGCTATTAACATTTAAGCAGAAAATCAGATGAAGGTGTCATCTAAGGAAAATTTAAAGAAAAATTACTTTGGCTTAGGTGTTGATAAGGTGATTTCCATAAACAAAGGCAAATAGAAAGTAAAATTGCTGGAATAATTCATACTCCAGTTTGCTGAACAGGGCAGATGAAACAAATGATTATTAGGCTAATCAACAATGTGATGAAATAAGTAACACCACAAAAAAAATGCTGTATCCAAAAGGCAATTGCTTAAGGAGATATTTCTGAGGCTCAATCAATGTACTTATAAAGCTGTAAACTGGCATTCACAGCAATTTAAAGTTGAATCAAATACACTGTCAGTTATTTAACAGTTCCTTCAACTGGTTAAAAATACAACAGTCAGACAAGCCAAGAGCCTGTGCTCACAAGGCCTGTATCTGTTCATACTGAGTGATGTTTCGAGCTGGGGAGGAAGGGAAAGATCCCGGAGATGCTCCGACTCTGTCAATTCCTTGGCTTGATTCATGAGTCTGCATTAAATCTGGCAATTTTACAAAAGCATTTCAAAGTGGAGCAAAGACAGGTGCAGGTTAGCTGAAAGCAGGTTTGAGCGTACATCACCCAGTGGGTTGGGCTGGGAGGGTTCCAGCAATGACTGATCCAGTGGCCATGCAACATCACACTAACTGATCTGTCAGTCTCACTGGGAGCCACGAATTGTGTGTCTGTGGGCAGCTGCCATATTTCACTCTGCCCCTAGTTTTCCATGTTCTAACAACTGGCGAGTATTAGGGAATGTCTCTGTCTCTAAAGGACCCTCTGTTTCATACAGTCACTTGTTCTCTGTCCTTGGAAGAGGGAAGCTTTTCTTCGTTGTCCTAGAAAGAACATGATGGGTACTTAAAAGCTCTCAGGTTGGAGACATCATGAAAAAAGTTGACTCTTAAAAGTTTTGAAATAAAACATCTCTCCAGGGGCTGGAGCAATAGCACAGCGGGTAGGGCTGTGACTTATTGCCTTGCACGCAGCCGACCCAAGTTCGATTTCCATCATCCCATATAATCCCTCTGAGCACTGCCAGGAGTAATTCCTGAGTGGAGAGCCAGGAGTAATCCCTGTGCATTGCCAGGTGTGACCCAAAAAGCAAAAACAAAAAACAAAAAACAACCAAAAAAAAAATCTCTCCAGAGGAATTGAGGAGCAATAGGGGAGAGGAAGAGAGAGAAGAGTGAGAAAAAAAGGTCTGACAGTCTTGAGTTTGGCTACCTTACTTTTGATAACACAACCCAGAAAGGCATATTTATTGTGACACAATATTACGGACAAGTGGTTTTTAACTTCTTTTTTACTTTTTTAATTGGCTTTAAAAAAATGTAATCACAGTGAGATACATAATTACAACATTGTTCATGATTGGGTTTCTGTCATACAATGTTATAAACACTCATCCTTTCACCAGTGCACATCTCATACCACCAATCTCCTCAGTTACCCTCCCACCACCCTCACCTACCTCTACGCTCTATGGCAGGCACTTCTCTCTCTCTCTCTCTCTCTCTCTCTCTCTCTCCCCACGAGACACTTTTAAACATACATTTTCAGTTTTGCACACTAAAACAAAACTTTGAGAGTGACAATGCTTAAACATAACTCGGTGTAATTTCTGTTTTAGAGCCTTGATTTTTCCTGTAACCAGCAAACTCTAGTGCCCTCATGCCCTACAGCTGGATTAATAACTCCTTCCTGTTTGATCTACAACATAATTATCTGGTAATGTTCCTGGTTGTCCTGTCCAGAGCAATAGAAAGGGCTTCAAGCCCTCTGCAAAGTCACATGTTAGTCTTTTGCATCCTGTTCCCTGAAAGCTGGTTTTCTGGCCTAGGGGCAAGGGGAGCCAGTGGTCTGGCACTGACACCATCTACATGAGAACTTATAGCCAAAATCATTTTGCCTAAAGGACGGGGGTGACAATGTACTGCTGATTGATGATGTCATGTTTGTGCTGAGCCAGGCATCAAGTCAAAAGTTGCATGTGACAAATCTTATTTAATGCCCATGGAAATTCATGAGTTAGGTACTATAATTATCTCTGCATTAAAGATGAGAATTTAGGTCCAAGAGGTGCAGTGACCTCTCCTAGTCTCATTGCTCGGCACCTTAGGGCCTGGATTTGCGCTTGGAAGGGCTGATTTCAGATCTAGGGCTTTACCCATCTGGCCATATGGTGCTGTGACATTTAATGTCTTTGAGTATATTTTGATGTGTTACATTTCAAACTCCTATATTGAGTTACTGTGTGTGTGTAGATGAATTGGCTATGACATTGGGATAAATAGCGAACGTTAATATGTTAATATGCTGTGCTGTGAAAATCTTCTTCTGGTCTTTAAAATATCCCATTTGAAAATTTTAGGGCTGGAGTTAGGAAGCTTGCCTTGTATATGGGTGGCCCTAGCTTGAATCCTCTGCACCGCATATGGTCCCCCAAGCACTGCCAGGAGTGATCTCTGAGCACAGAGTTAGGAGTAGTCCCTGAACACTGCCCCCTCCACCTCCCAGAAACAAATCACTGTATCACTGTCATCCCGGTGCTCATTGATTTACTCAAGCGGGTGCCAGTAATGTCTCCATTCGTCCCAGCTCTGAGATTTTAGCAGCCTCTCCTTACTCGTCTTTCCCAACAAGTGGAGGCTCTTTACAAGGTCAGGGGAATGAGACCTGTTATTGTTACTGCATTTGGCATATCAAATACGCCACAGGGAGCTTCCCAGAAACAAAAAGGAAGCAAAAATTTAACCTGCACCCTCCTCAGTTAACGTGTACTTTGGGCAAGAACTGGGATCATCTTGTCTTCCAAAATATAATCACTGGTGCCTGTGGTTCCTGGTTCCAACAGCCCTTTCTCAGAGTGATCTGAGGGAGAAGAATATGGGTTTCATTAGGGAGGCACTCCGTAGCTCAATCTTTCTAGAATAAAGAACATTAAACAGATTTCTTTACTGTAGGAGTTCTCGGTCTTTTATGTGCCAACACATACCTCATTTTTTTTTTTTGTACAGAAAAGCATGTAGGTTTCTTAAAATTATCTGAGTTTAGAACATCTGTTGAACTGAGTTTTCATAAAATACACTTTAGGAGACTTAGGTTAGATACTAACTGGTGTCATTTCTTTTCTTACTCTCTGAGGGCAAAGGGCCACTTGAGTAAATGACCGTCTCCACGAGTCTGTGCACCACATCTTTTCCTGAGCAGTGGCGGGGGCTCGTATGAGAGCTTTGAGAAGGGTGACCACATCTCTGTCCGGTGCTGGCTTCTGGAGCACGGTTGGGCTCCCTGTTGGGGAAGGCGCCTCCCCCACCCCCACCCTTCCCCCACACCTGCTGCCACTGGCTATAGACTACACGAACAACGTACTTCGTGCTGTGGAGGGTCATAAGGCAGAACTAAAAGGGAAGTGAGGACTGGCCCTCTGCTGCCCCTGTGGCTGGGAATTGTGGCATCTCCCCAGCTACCTCTGCAAAGGTTTTGTGAAGAGGAGAATGAAGAAGGACCATGGATGGGGGCAGGAGGGTAAAGGAGCAAATTCATCTCTCCCACTTACACAACAAGGACACCTTTTAGGGTCCCTGCAAGTCAAATCACAGGTCTGAGGATTATTTTTAATTTTTTAGTTAATTGTTCTCTGTTGGCCCCTGGGTCTATATCTACCCTTCTCTGCCCTGCTCTGTTCTTCTTGAAGCCACTCCCCTGACTTCCATGCCCACCGAGGAGAAGGAACGGATGCAAGTCCCTTCCAGGATGCTGTCCTTTGGAGGGGGTGAAGGAAGTGAGTCTGGTGACATAGAGCCCCCACTAGGGGGCACTTTTCCAGGGTCCAGGTCTCCCTGGGCTTCCCTGCAGTAACAGGGTGGTGATGTTCCTTCCCCACTGGGTGCCACATCCTCCTTTACTCTTGCCCACACCCTTCCTGAAACTTTCTTACCCCAGCCTGACCTCAACGGGGACAGCAGAAACCAACCTGCACAGGTGTCAGCAAGACAAAGAGACAGAGACATGCATCTGGAGAGACTCAGGCACCGTGGAGGTCACTTCCCTGTGTGGGCAGGGCAGGCAGTGATGGCCCAGGAGCCTCCAGTGTTAATGCCAGGCACTGAGCTGAGAGAGGAAGAGAATCAATTCTATGATTCCCCATACCCTACCCACATTCTGTGGATCCACGAGGCAGTTTATGAAAACAGAGAGTCAACATTTGAATGTGACTTTATTTATTTATTTTGCTTTAATCTTAGGGAGCGCTGGAGCCTTCCGAGCTATTTATAGAGGTGAACATTCACAAGCAAATATTATCTCCAAGTCCTGATCTGTGGTAGTCTGTGTTCTGAAGGCTCGAGTAAGTGCCGCTGTTTCTATTTCTGACCGTCCCCGGGCTCCGTAGCACAAAGGAGAAAAGCGGCAGAGGAACGAAGGAGCGCTCTTTAGAACCCAGACAGACAAAAAGCCATGGTTTAATTAAGCCAGCTGCACCCAGAGGCCAGTGTAAGAACCAGCCGGGCCCTTCTGCTGCTCCATTGAATTCCACCCTGAAAACCGCGGGCACAGCAGCTGCCCAAGCTACTGTGATCTGGTGAACTAAAGAGAGGAGGCAAAGAGTCATCCTGTCACGACTCAAAGAGCCATAGAATTCAAAGGGACACAGATGGAGTTTCTTCTTCTGAGGAGGAGAAATTTGAAAAGCTGGATGGGAGTGGGGGGAGGGCAGGAGGAGGAGGAGGAGGAGGAGGAGGAGGAGAAGGAGGAAGGCTATTAACCCGTTGGGAACAGGGGAGACGGAGAGGTGGGAGGGACAGGAGATGTGACTCTGTCCTTTCACATGTGTCCCTGTTGAGGTTTCTGACATTGATGTTTTTTCGTTGAGGTGACACAGTCACTGTCAGATATGAAACATACCTTGACAACTGTGTATGTCGCACCTCACATACATCTGTCTGGCCAACAAACCACTCCCTCCCGTGCAGTGCATCTTGAATCAGTGGGTGAGTGGGTGTGTTCTTGAAGGGAAAGTGTTAATGAGCAGAAGAAAAGAAGCAGCACAGCACCAGATCAGATAAAAGGAACTTACAAAATGGGAACTTTGGCAAGGCCTTTGCATTGTTCAACAAGCTCCCAGCATGAAGGAAGAAGGAAAAGCAGTCTCTTGTTGCTTTACTTTGCTTGAGCTGTCCATTATCATTTAAATCTGGATTATTTCATGCATTGGAAGTGTTTGGATACTACACTTTATTTTTTAAATAAAAGGGTGGGGGATAGAGAAGAAAGGTGCTTGCCTTGCTTGTGGCTGACCTGGGTTCAAGTACCCTAGAAGTCCTCAGCATGGCCAGGCATCACTTCTGAGCACAGAGCCAGGAATAGTTGCTGAGTATCTGGGTGTGGCCACCCCTTATCCCAAATTGGGGGTGTGGACAAAAAGGACCTTTCATTTACTGTTGGTGGGAATCTAAACTGGTTAACCTCTGTGGGAAAAAGTATTGAGACTTCTCAAAAAATAAGTAGTACTATATGATCCAGCAATCCACTCCTAAGGACCTATCCAAAGAATATAAAAACACTAATTGAAAAAGATAGATGCACGTTTATGTTCACTGAAGAGCTATTCAGTGCCCAATCACGAGAGGTAAGTAGATAAAGAAGATGTTAGGTATAGACAATGGAATACTATTTGACTATAGTAAAATATAAATTAGCCAGTTAGTGTATAGACGGGCTGGAGCGATAGCACAGTGGTTGGGCGTTCGCCTTTCACGCGGCCGACCCATGTTCGATTTCTCCGCCCCTCTCAGAGAGCCCGGCAAGCTACTGAGAGTATGAAGTCTGCACAGCAGAGCCTGGCAAGCTACCCGTGCGTACTGGATATGCCAAAAACAGTAACAATAAGTCTCTCAATGAGAGATGTTGCTGGTGCCCGCTCGAACAAATTAATGAGCAACGGGATGACAGTGACAGTGACAGTGTATAGACAATGGAATAATATTTATCTATAGGAAAATATGAAAGATTCTATCATTTGCTATGGCATAGATAGGATCAGAGAGGGTCATGCCAAGTGAATTACATCAGAAGAATACACAAGTATTAGATGATCTCACTCATGTGTGGAATATAAAGAAACAAAGCAAGGGAACAGACAATATCCAGTGCGAATATGCCTTTAGAGTCTAGAATTCACGTGACAATGGGGATTGAAGGAAACTCAAGTTTCCCTCCCCACCCCGAGCAGAGCCCCAGCAGCCAAAGACCTCTGGAACCCAGCCACAGCTATGCTCAAGGCCCCTCTTCACACGTTTGGACGAGCCTCATGCATCAAGGAACCGGCAGAGGAACCCAGGTGTGTGGGACTCAGGGCTGAGATTTCTAAGCCTGCTTGGATCGGGACTGGGCCTCTTCTACCCAGATCCCCCATTTTCCAGTAGCTAGGCGGTTACACCCAGAAACTTGCCCCCCTACCCCCACTGTGTAATCCAGCGAACATCCAGAGACTATAAAACCAAGCTCCCGAAAACGCACAACATTTTGTAACCTAGTTCTCCCTCTCAGAGAACATCGCAAGCTACCAAGAGTTTTCCTGCCACATGGGAGAGCCTGGCATGCTCCCCATGGTGTATTCATATGCAAATACAGTAACAATGATGGGTCTCATTCTCCTGACCCTGAGTGTCAGGAGTGTCTAATGCGGCACCATTGGGAAGGACAAGTAAAGAGAGGCTGCTAGAATCTCAGGGCTAGGACAAATGGAGACGTTACTGAGCCCGCTCAAGCAAACTGAGGATCAATGGGACGATAGTGATAGTAATGGGGATTGAAGGGAGAGTTGGCAGAAAGATTGAGTGGATGCTGATGGAGATATAGTAGCACTTGAGTGGTGGGTGTGGTGAGGTAACATTTTACTGCTAAAACACTTATATTCTTGTTTGTTTTATTTGTTTGCTTGTTTTTGGGATCAGTCCCAGTGATGCTCAATGGTTACTCCTGGCTCCACACCCAGGAATTACTCCTGGCAGTACTCTGGGGACCAAATGGGATGCTGGAGATGAAACATGGGTCAGCTGTGTGCAAGGCAAACACAGTACTATACTACCTGCTATACTCTGACCCCTAAATCGTTTACATTCTTACCTGACTAAAAAATATTTTTTTAAATATTCCTTTCCTGTTAAACTATATCTTTCACATTCCCAATTCTGTGTGCCCAGCATTTAGGGTCATTTTAAGACAACTGGTGCTGGAAGAATTGCTTAGCCAATATTTAAGAACAGAAAACTACATATTGGAAGTAGAACTTTTTTTTCTTTTTTGGGTTACACCCAGCGATGCACAGGGATTACTCCTGGCTCTGCACTCAGGAATTACCTGTGGCTGTGCTCAGGGGACCATATGGGATGCTGGGAATCGAACCTGGGTTGGTGGCGTGCAAGGCAAATGCCCTACCCAATGTGCTATTGCTCCAGCCCTGGAAGTAGAACTTTTTTTAAAAAGTCAAAATAAACACATAAAATGAAAAGATTTCAGTCAGCTTGTAATCATACATCAGATGAACATTCACTGGGCACCATCTCTGTGTCAGGCTCAGGAAGAAGGAATAGAGTTAGGACATGCATGGCAACATTCCTGTTCTGCAGACTTGTATACCTGACTCCTGGCCCAGAGACTATGTTCTGTGTCCCCCCTCCCCCCACCCCCGCCTCCTCCAACAGTCCATAATGACTGGAGGGTTTTTGATGATTACAACTAGTAGGGTGTTGCCACTGGTCATTGAGCAGAGACCAGGGATACTGCTGAAATAACGTCCAAGATACAGGACAGCAACACCACGCCCAGCTTCCCATCTCCTTGAAGGTGATCCATAACAAGTATTAGGGTGTGGATCTAACAGATCATAGATGAGCAGACAGGGAGAACAGACAAGTGGTCACAGACACAGACACACAATTAGTTTCTTTAGGAATCCAAAGGGTGAATCTCATCTCTCTCTCTCTCTCTCTCTCTCTCTCTCTCCTCTCTCTCTCTCTCTCTCTCTTTCTCACTCTCCTTACATTTTTCTAAATAAAACATATTTATTTTAAAAACAAAATTAATAAAATTATCTCAAGTTATGGAGATACTGTTGTTTTAACTTTTAGCAACAATAACTCCTAAAACCTGTTTCTGATTTCTGACAGCAGTATTTCATCACAGGAACCCCAAATCTGGACAGATTCAGCTAAGTCCAGGAAGAAGTGGGGAACAAGACTCCTTCTGACCTAAGCTCCTGAGCAGGTGAGGAGATATTGGCCTGACTGACTCCTGTGACTGACTGCTTTGCAAGTGGCTCTGTGTTGTCACTGACACTCACCTTTGGATCTTTACCGACATACTCAGCAATGACTGTGGATGTTCAGGTGGCAGAATCTATTCTACTCAGCTAGCCCAACCCATTACCCTCATCACAGATATGACTGTGACACAGGGAAGGCCCAAGTTGTTGGCAGCAGCTGCCCCTGTCCTGTGTCGTGGTACTGTATCCCCACAAATCCCTTTCAGAGTTTCTGCCTGCCTTTACCCTTCAGAATCCTAAACTTCAATATATTTCAGCTTCCAACAGCTCAAATCGATTTGGAATGCTGCCATTGGCCCACTGGAGACACAGGTCCCAAATGAGTAAAGAATAAGGCCCTGTTGCTACAGGAAGGGATAGTTCCTTTCCTTGAGTTCAAGACAACTCTGAGATGCAACTTCTATATTAGAACTTTCTGAAGGATCGAAGACACTCCCAAAGATCATACCTTCTCCTGGCTTCTTCCTCTTCCCCCCTTTTTGTAAGTTGTAGGTGAGGGAATGAGGGAATAGTAGGGCTACTATTTGTGGTGCACAAAGTTTTGGCACTATTATCACTACCAAAGTCATTGAGACCCTTGGCTGCTATAGCTTGCGTCCTCTCCCTTCTCCTGCTCTGCTTGGTAACCTTAGCTCTGCAGTCAAAGTTGAAGGGTTTGCTATCACTGGACACTGTCCTCCTGCTCCCTATCTTTCCTCACCCCTTGCCAGCCTCCTCCAAAAAACAGTAAATAATTACACTCACCTCAGGGTCTGCTCCTAGGGAATGTGGCCCAGGACCAGACCTACTCTGAAGGCCTATCATGTCTATATCCTGGCACTCAATGACTTCATTGTTTTTTTGCTTTTGGGCCACACTCTGATGCTCAGGAGTTACTCCCAGCTCTGCACAAAGGAATCACTTCTGGCAGTGCTTAGGGGACCATATGGGATACTGGAGATCCAACCCGGGTTGGCTGTTTGTAAGGCAAATACCCTACCTGCTGTACTCTCAGGCCAGCACTCATCCATTTCTTGTCACTCACACCTTTGCCACGAACAAGGCCTGCCCCTGTGTGTGAACTTACGTTCTCTTCCAAGGAGGTCAGCTGCTTATCAAGTCTCACTTGGTCAGTTCCAAGAGGAAATGCCCCCTTCTCTCTCTCGGGCGGGACGGCTGGGCACTCCCAGGGCCCCGTGGACTCTGCTATCAACTCCTCGGTGGCGTTGATGACTTTCAGGACTTCTGTGGAGATGTTGCAGAGAGAAACAGCAGAATACTTCTGTTTGGTTCAACAACAGAAGGGGGGCAGAAGACAAGAACGGCACATTAACAACGACATGGGAAGTGTACATTGTCACGGTACCCCTCATAAGACTGATTCCATTGTTAAGCATATGCGTGTGCATGCGCACACACACACATGTGCCCACGCACACCATGCACCGAGGAAAGGGAAAGGGCGGAACAGCAAGAAGGAACTTGGAAGAGGCTGGAGAGGGTTCAGTGTAGCTTCTTGTCACAAAAAAATTATTTCCGATGCTTTGTGGGAGGGAAGGCGGACCTCTTAAGGAAAGGCAACCGTGTGCTTGCTCTGCTCACTGCCAATAGTTTTACATCCATCATCTCACTTTCTGGATAATATTCTACTTTCCTAACAGAGCTTAAGACTGCCCAACTGTATCCACTGGGCATTTCTGGGGAACTTTGGGAGATCTGTGTTCAGGATCTGAGTCTTACTTCTCCTGCTTATGGGACATTGATTGAGGGACTTTCCACTTTAGGAACACAGTTTTGTTATTGGTATGATCAAAATTTTGGAAAAGCTTCTCTATATCATCTTAGTAGCTACTCCAATGAGCATACACACCCCTGGTCTCAAACCCACATTCTCCTTTGTCTTCTTCTGCCAAAGTGGCAGAATAGAAAAATACCCCCTTGGGGCCGGAGTGATAGCACAGCGGGTAGGGCGTTCGCCTTGCATGCGGCCGACCTGGGTTCGATCCCCGGCATCCCATATGGTCCCCCAAGCACCGCCAGGAGTAATTCCTGAGTGCAAAGCCAGGAGTAACCCCTGAGCATCGCTGGGTGTGACCCAAAAAGAAAAATAAAGAGAGAAAAATACCCCCTTTCCCAGCCACCCTTGGAGTGAGGGCGTTCACGTAACATAGTTCCGTCTAGTGAGTCTAGAAGAAAAGTTGGCTGAGGAGGTTTCCAGAAGAAAAGGGTCTTCCTCCTCATCTGGTGATTAGATGCAGCTGATACATTCTTCCCCTACTTCTTCCTTACCTGGATTGTAGACACACAACAATGAGCCAACATGAAGAATAAGGAGTAAGGGGAACCAAGAAGACCCTGGAAAGAACCTGAGACCAGAAGCATGGGAGCAGGGTGGGAGCATTGAACTCCAGGCCTCCACATGCAAGGATGTGTTTGCTCTAGTCCTTGAAAGTGTCTCCCAGTCTCTCTCTCAGGAGATTTGGTATGTTCAGGTAAGTATCTGACCCAGTCAAAACATTAACAATGTGAGTGGCTTGGATTTCTGATGTTTGTTTCTCGAAGTAGATTCCAGTACAGGCTTTTCTTATTCTTATTCTTATTCAGCTTTTTTGGGGTCACACCCAGTGATGCTCAGGGGTTACTCCTAGCTCTGCACTCAGGAATCACTCCTGGCGGTGTTTGTGGGGACCTCATGAGATGCCGGGGATCAAATCTAGGTCAGCTGTGTGCAGGGCAAATGCCCTACCTGCTGTACTATTGCACCGGCCCTATTATTTTTTCAGTAATCCCTCTACTTCTCCAGAGAATCCAACCGTCTTAAGTATAAGGTTGGCGGTGGCAGATTCCCTAAGGGTCACGGTCTCATTGGTATCATATCTAGTCAATCCACACTTATAATTGGGGCAGACATGCCCGAGGCACCTTCCCAGACTGTCTAGTCCATAACAGATGCTTGACTGAATTAAATGTCCTGCTTTTTCGGTCCAAAGGACTGAGCCATAAACCCCACCCACCTTCCCAACTGGGTCTGGGATGTAGGGAAAATGGGGTGGAGGGACGAGCCCAAGAGAGTGACCAGTGTCAACTCTCACCTTGGGAGAAATTGCAGAGACTGTCTCACTCCCCTCCAGGATCTTGGACCTTGTGGTTGCAAATCAAGAGACAAATTGGGCTGGAAACAATTCGGGCATGAACCAGCTGCTACCGATAGCTCCAATCTATTTTAGAAAAAGGCAGTGATGTCTGCATGAAAGTCAATGCTTACCCTTCCCTTAGTAAACAAATTATTACTTGAGAAGGTTTGCCCATTATTTAGCCGCAGAGATGCCTTTGTAAATTTTTTAAAAAGGAAGACATGGTGATACCGAGACTCAGAAAAAGTGAGAATTTTATATGAAGAGAGGGAGAGGGTGAAAATTTCACCCCAAGCTTCCATTTGCACAGGCTCGTGAGCTGACCAAAGGCGCTGTGAGCTGGAAGTCAGCTGGGGCCCAGCGGCATGCTGTTTTGAGAAGGGCGCCTTCTGAGGCTCTGCACTTTCCGCTTTTCTCTCAACCCCACCATTTATTCAATGCATCTCCAGGGCATGGGGTGGGCCATCTCTTGAGACAAAGCAGTGGACAATGCCCTCATGGCATGCACTTAGGCCTTCCAGTCACAGAGGCTGACACACTTTCCTGGTCCCTAGAGGCATGTATGCCACACCTGCCATTATGTCACAATGAAGCATCCTGGCAGCTGGCTGGCGGAGGGCACCGTCACAGTACCTGGATGGTCTGTGGTCTGCTTCCAGACCTGGGCCTACAGCTGGGCATGGTGCCTCAAAAACAGTGACCTGGAGACGGAGCAGGATTAGAATAACGGGGGACTGTTGCAACTCTGCTCTCCACTGGGCAACACAAACTAGAATCCGTAGGCATTTGGGGGAACTAAACCCAAAGGCCAGGAATCAAGTTTATTATCTGTCACACAGGAATAGTTGGTTGTTGGCTTGGAAATGCAGGGCTGGGGGGTGGTATATGCCACCTACTGGCAGATAACTGGGATTCACTGCTAGGGTGACCCAGTAACCTCAAGACTGTCAGGCATGAGCAGCCTGACATCCCCACACCGAAACCATCAGCCCTGCATCTTCAAGCTGAGAACCTCTGAGAGTGGCCCCTACATCCTTAGGCTCTGCTGAGGAGACACACCCTCTGCAAAGAGAGAGTGAGAGAGACAGACAGAGAGAGACAGAGACAGAGAGACAGAGACAGAAACAGAGAGAGACAGAGACAGAAACAGAGAGAGACAGAGAGAGACAGAGACAGAGAGCAAGGAGAGCAAGAGCGACCTGAGATTTAATTAGCTGTAGGGTAGTCACAGGGCAGATAAACTCATCTCAACCCAGTAAGAGATCAGACTTGTTCCAAGGCTAACACTCACTCCTTGTGTAAATATCCCGTTTCCTGCCCGGGCTACATCTGATGATAGAAAGTCCTTCTACGATTATGTTAAATAAAACTATATTTAGCAACGGGCAGGGCTTTGTTCGGATGAAAAGCTGGTGGGGACGGACAGATGCTGGCAGGGAGCCGTGTGTGTGTGTGTGTATGTGTGTGTGTGTGTGTGTGTGTGTGCGCGCGCACGCGCGTGCGTGTGTGATGAAAAGTGAAAGGATTCTTTGTGCTTCTATTGCTCCGAACCCCGCTGAGGAGCTGAAGGGCACACACAAAGCAGGAGTAGAGAACCAGGAGCGCTTGGATAGAGGCTGGCACGGATCCAGGTATTAACTAGGAGGCGCATCAAATGTGACAGTTTCATGGCATCAGATAAGGGGGCCAGGTGAAATAAGGGGCAGGCTAATCACAGAATGCAGAGTTGGCCTCAAAGACACCAGGGGCCCAGGGACCCCTTGCTGAGGACATGCCTGAGCCCAAGAACCCGGGGAGCAGGACACTCAACGGTCTGGAGTGCCTGCAGGGTCTCTGCTGGTCATGTTCATGCCTCCCGTTCCCACCATGTATGGTCACTTCGAGAAGCCCAACTGTGAGCTTCCTGGGATCAGTCTGTGTCACCCGCACCTCTCCCCTGCTTCTGCTTGGGAAATCAAATTCACATGAACTTTACAAATCCAGGGCTCTGGGCAACTGAAGGTGATGAGATCCTTTTGGGCATTTCCTAGGTGACTCTCCGGTGGAGGCAGTGAAAGAAGCATCTACCTCCACAAAGGCTCAGGTTTCCTGTCTAGGACCTCCAAAGACAGGCAGATCTTGCAAAGGTTCTATAGGATCCCAAGGTTGGTGCCCTGCCTCGGGGGCCAATTCCCAGGATCTGAGAAAGACACCCCAAGTCAGGACCTGCTTGTCCTCAATCCCTGGATTTTGTTGTTTTGTTTTGTTTCTGGCGAGTCCACACCTAGCAGTGCACAGGGCTCACTCCTGGCTCTGAGCTCAGGGCTCACTCCTGGTGGTGCTTAGGGAACCGTATGGGATGCCTGGAATTGAAGGAAAGCTCCTGGCCAGCTGTACTATGTCTCAGGCCCTAATCGCAGCTGTTTTATTTCTTTCTTGCCGGGAACCAATGCCTGGGAATGGCCAGAAACCTATGCCTGGGAACCAATATGTCAGTACAAACTGACTTGTAACTAGGAACAACCACTTCTTGGGAAAGGTTGCAGAACAATGCCCAGGGAAACTGCCATCGGGGCCCACATCCAGTTTCGTTAAGCGTTTGCATTCTTTGCTATTCTCCCATTCTGCCCACTTCCTCATATAATCAATTATAAAAGACTAGCTTAGGAGAAATAATGTTGGAGCTTGCTCCCATTCTTCTGGTGTCCGTTTCTTTCTTGTGTGTCTGTCTGTGTCTGTCTCTTTCGTCTTGTGTCTGTCTCCTTTTCACTCGTGCACCCTCTCCCAGCTACCCATGTTGACCAAGTCCCGCGGGACAGGACACTTTCTCTTTGGGGACTACAAGGAAATGTGAGATCTTGGCTTATTGTCTCCTGATCCATAAATTTCAGCTGGAGCAGCCTCTCCACCCTGCATCTCTTCTTTTCCTAGAGACGAGCCACATGCAGAGCAAGGCAGAGACACGAGCGTCAACAGAGTTCTAGAGAGGAAAATAGATTTATCCTCAACCCTCAGAATATTTACCAAATAGCGCTCTTGGAAAATACTCCCGCTATTTTTTCCCCAGAGGTAGAATCTCCTGCCCCCATGACAGGCTGTCTTCACCGGCGTCCCCTCGGAGGGGGACAGGTTGAGTTTCCCTCCCTGACCCAAGCAGAGCCCCGGCAGCCAAAAACCTCCAGAGCCCAGCCACAGCCATGCTCAAGGTCACTCTCCATATGCTCGGACGAGCCCCACCCATGAAGGAACCGGCAGAGGAACCCAGGTATGTGAGACCCGTGGCTGAGATCTCTAAGCCTTCTCAGATCGGGAATGGGCCCTCCTCTACCCAGATCCCCAGTTTTCCAGTAGCTTGGTAGTCACACCTCTGTGTGACTGCCCCTGGCACCAGGTAACCTCATCAACAGTCAAGATCCAGAGACTATAAAACAAAGCTCCCAGAAGAGAGCAACACAATTTTTCATGGAGCCTGTAAGACCCGTAAGGATGATTAGAGGCCACCCCCAAAGCCACTGTCCCACTCGGAGAGCTTGGCAAGCTACTGAGGATATCCTGCCTGCATGGCAGAGCCTGGCAAGCTACCCGTGATGTATTTGATATGCCAAAAACAGTAATAGTAACAACAACATGCTCTTCGTGTTCCTGGAGCCAGCAGATGTCATTGGGCTACACTAGCAAGTGACAGGGACGATGAAGACATTACTGGTGCCTGCTTGAGCAATCAACGAACAACGGCATGACAGTGACAGTGATTTTTTTCCAGTGTCATTGTTCATTTCAAAGTTGTGTTGGGCAATGAAATGCAATTTCTGTAGATGGAGGACACGGAAGACCCCTTACCCAAGTATCACAAGCTTGTGAACATGGGGAACTCCTCTGATACTTGTCCTCATGTAAAGGGAACACTCAGGAAGGCCAGGGAGTGGATCCAAGCCCACTGGCAGTCTCACTGGGTCCAAACAGATTCAGCTAAAGCAATGTGTGATGAACCCGGGCTATATTAAAGGCTTGGTGGGTATCATTTTGTGATCTGATCTAAGTGTGGACAGGACCTATTCTAATGTACCAAGGGAAAGCTTTGAAGATTAATGAGCTGTCCAGGTATCTAGGGCAGAAGAGGGAGTTTTCTTGTTCTGCCTGGGGACTTGTTCTGATGCTTGTAACAAAAGCAAAATGACTAAAGGGGTAGCATCTGAAGAGTTACTATCCCTAGGGCCTGATGAAAAATAGAGGGAAGCAGTATGCTCCGAGACTTCTGGGGCTGTCTGAGAAACAGGGGGAAGACAGAGTCCAACTGACAGACCCAAAGAGGAAGAAGGTTCTAAAATAAGGAAATATGATCGCTAAGCTCCTTTTCCTGTGCAATGAGACCAACACCAAAATGAATGCCTTCTCCCGCTCCACCAGCCAGTCATATATTTAGTCTTTATTGGGAATCCATATTTCTGATGTCATATTTCCTGAGGGGGGTGTTGTGGGGAGGTCGAGTCTCACCTCTCGGGAGAAAAAGGGCACACAGGTCTACCCACAGAGGAGAGAGAACTTTACCAGGGACCTCCTGAAGGTCAGCTGGAACACAGGGAGGAAGAAATCTGTGGACAGAGGCGGCAAGACCTCCACAGAACACTCAAGGGCCACGCTGTGCGCCCTGGCCAGTGCTGTTCCTCAGAAGGGCAGAGAAGAGAGGAGGAATCCATTCCTCCACAGAAGCCAGGCCTCCAGGCTCCTCAGGATTCCACCCAATCCTCACCCCAGCTGTGACGGATCCATCTGCAGAATGGAGCAGACTCGGGCCCCGGGGAGACACGACTGAGCTGGGAGTCGAGCTCCGGGACTTTGGGCTGGGAAGCCCACTTGCCTTCTCTCTTGTCACACTCCCTCCCCCTTGCATGCCACCCTGGGGCCCAGGGCCTGGAGCCAGCAGCCGTGGTGAAAGAGAAGGGGGTCGGCTAACCAGATCCACACACAGTAGCCAGGTGGGAGAGGGGCCCAAGGCAGGTGCCCTCAGCGTCTGTGGATTTGTCCATCATCTGAATGTCTCTGGAGATGTGGCCCATGGACCACGGGGAGGGGGGGACGACACAGGAGTCCACCTGACTGACTGGAAGTTCCCTGGAGCTTGCTGAGCCACCCCAGGATGGAGACACCAAGGGCAGCTGGCAAGGATGAGATATTCTGAGGCATAAGAAACGCTGCTCAAGTGTGCCACAGCTTTCCCGGGCCACTCGTTCCTCTCCTGGTCTGTGTCCAGATGCTGCCTCGGCATTAGGAGACGCTTCTATCAAACTACCAGCGCAAGCAGGAAAATTTGTCCAAATGCCCTGATTTCAATGTAAGGAAAGAAAAGAAACCCCATATGTCCTCCCAAGTAGCTCGCAGAAATCTGCTAGAAAAATTCCATGCAAATATGTTTCAGTTCGCAGGAAGCATAAGGCGCCCGGCGATGCTTCTACAACCCGTCAAAATACAGTTTCCCAGAGCAGACTCCCGTCTCCCAAGAGTGAGCTGAGGAAAGAGGGAGGGCCGAGAGTTGGGGTAGGAAACTGGAGTAAGGAACCCATACATTAGCATGTGAAATGAAGGGAAACAATGAAACCTTATGGCCATTGAGAGCATCTCCTCTAGGAAAGTCTGGGTTTTAAAATCATCGTGGTTTTTGAGGGCCGAGGTGGTTTATAAAAGAAATTAAAAGAAAATTATTTTTTTCTTTTTAAATGGAGGCTGGAGAAATGAATGATGAAAAAACTGTCCTCTTTGCATTTGTATGTGGTTCTAGAATGAACGGTCACAGTTTTGTTTGTTTGCCTGAGGTCAGCTTTGGTGGGTGGAAGTGGACCGTTCCAGAACCTGCTAAGGGCAGGCAGGGAGAGAATCCTCCATCTTTCCTCACCTTCGACCAGACCTGACTGGCACGTGTGAAGCAGGTGGAGGAGGTGCCCATGGTCATAACTTTCACTATTGTTTATTTTTTATTCATTTACTTTTTGTTTGGGGGCCAAACCCTGTGGTGCTTAGGGGATACTCCTGGCTCTACACTCAGGAATTATCTCTGGCAGGGCATGGGGGGGCGGGCAATGGGATGCCAGGATTGAACCTGGGCTGGCCATGTGCAGAGCAAGTGCCTTACCCGCTGTATTATTGTTTCAACTCCTATTTTTTTAAATACTGGCTACTCGTCATGGGAAATTCCCCATGTCACTCCCCACTGGTGGTAACCGAGAGCCACCAGGCATGTGCTCAGCTCTGATGAAGCCAGATCAGACAAGACACCACCTTCCATATCCGCTAGGAAAGGAAAAGGCATGTGACGCCAAGCGACCTTGTCAAGGTCAATTCTCGTCTTTTCTGTTTTGTATCTTGCCCAGAATGAAAGCCCAACAAATTTTCTGCCTGGCCCACAGGGTCTGCTGGCTCTGGCCTCTGCCCTCTCCTTTCCCACTTCTT
The DNA here is from genome assembly GCF_027595985.1 of Sorex araneus. Taxonomy (NCBI): domain Eukaryota; kingdom Metazoa; phylum Chordata; class Mammalia; order Eulipotyphla; family Soricidae; genus Sorex; species Sorex araneus. The sequence continues at coordinate 38,449,553 of NC_073305.1, read as the reverse complement.
TCTTCTAACCCTGGCCATGGTGTTTTAATCTCATCCTGGAATTCATCAAGGTCATTTCCAGTCTGAGTTTTACAGGAACTCACCTGCTGGAAGAGCCTTCCTTCCTTTAGATCAGGCCTGAATTTTCCCCTCGTGTCCCTCAGGTCTCAGTTGGAAAGAAACTTGGTCAGAAAGATCTGGGATTTTCCAAGACTCTACCTCCTCCCACCTCTCTCTAGAGCCCTGCTCAATTTTCTTAGCCCTCATCATGATTTGACTTCTCCCCTATTTGTCTGACTATACTTCTCAGCTCAGTCCCCCCAAGAGAAGGCACATTCCGTGAGAGGAGAGCTTCCCCTCTCTTTATTTTTATTATGGGAGATCCCTCCCAGTGATTCTTGGTCAACTGGGCTCCAAATGTGAGTCTCTGAAGATGAGATGCTGCCTTCGGTGCCAGGGATTATCTGTGCCACCCCAGTGGGGGTAGGGACCACAGCTAGGAGTTTCTTTCATTGGTCCTTTTGGGCATTGCATCTCTTAGAAGAGTCCAACAAATATTTGCTGAATAAAAGGTGGATGGTTAGGGAGTCAAATGTCAGAGCATGTCACAAAGGGATCTGGTATGTCTTTGGTACTGTCTCCTAAATGTATTGTTGACTCTGTAAGTCAGAACACCCATTTCTTCATGGGAGTAAAAATCAAGGGCCTTCTTCTCTTGCTACACCCCTCTCCCTTAGGAACTGGTGAAAATTTGTTCCAATACCGTGTCTTATTAAGAAGTGATCTCTTCCCGAGTAGGAGTAGGAGGTGAATTGGGAATGAGATAACTCAGGAGTTGAAATCTAATATATTTTAGGCCATACTTCTGGACTATTTCATTACATCTTGTATTGCTTTAGCACAAGTTTAATTACAGCATCTTTAAAACACCACATAGAATCTTAATAGATAGGTGATTCTTTAATCAAAGATTATTTGAATTCTCAAAGTTAAAAAATGTCTGGCTGGGAATTTGATTCAAATTATATTAAACTTTTGCCCCATTTTTGGAATAATTCATCTTCACACTATCTTTCCTACTGTAGGAAACTGCTAAATTCCTTGGAGATCTGCAGTTTTCTTGTTAAGTTTTAACTGTGCATTTTTTGCTCCTATTATGGATGGAATTGATTTCCATTTTATCCTCCCACCTTCACCCCTCCCTCCCTCTGCCTCAATCTGGCTTAAGATTCATTTGCAAATTGTGGTTCAAGGCAAATTAATGGATAAACTGGAAACTCTTGAAATGGGCAGCATGAATGTAAATGCCAATACCAGCTGAGCAGTACTGTGTAATGATGCTCTATGATCTAGATTTATCAATAAACCTGCTACTGAGAGACTTCTTTTTGAGTGCAAGTCTTCTGCAGCATTTTACAGCTCTCTCTGTCTCAGGGAAATATTCACGATCTCTGACCTTCACTGTTGCCTGGGGACTTTGTTATTTCTCCACATTGTTTTCTCCCCTACTTCAGAGTCTCTCCACCATTCTGACAATCCAAATCCACTCACTTGCAGAAGACCAACCTGCTTTCTCATTTATAGTGCTACAGAATGGGGGAAAACATAGGACATAAGGCAAAACCTCCTCAAACTTTTGACATCAGAGATGCCCACTTGTAACTTCACCATTTTGCCTTTGCTATTTCAAGGCAAATGCCCCATCTTCTTCTTGGACCCCATCCCTTTTCATTCCCAAGAGTTCCTTATGGGCCATTTAGGCAGTTTCCAGTGTGTCTTTACAAAAACAATACATTGCTTGATGAACTGTGATGCAATATACCTTCAGCTACCACTTCCAAAATAACTGCATTTTACACAACAATTTTTGGAAGGGAGGATGAGCTTGACCACACCTGGTGGTGCTCAGGCACTATTTCAGGTTCTCTGCTCAGGAGTGACCCCACTTGTGGTGCTCAAGGGAACATACGTGCTGTTAGCAGGGATCGAAGCAGGGTTTAAGGCATGCAAGGCAAGCACCTGACCTCCTCTCCTTCCTATACAACTCTTCTACAGAGTCGTAAGAGCTGCTTACATGGGAATATTCCGGACAGACTTTCTCTAGCACTCAGTTCATCTTTTGTCCAGTGAGGAAGATGAACTCTGCTAAGGTACACGAGACAGAACCAGGAGTTCTGTCTTCCCAGGCAGGCAGGCCCCTCCTGCATCCAGGACACAGCGTGGAATGAATGATGCAATGATAACGTGAGTGCAATGAAACCTCCTCACCTGTTCAAGCACTGTGGCTAAGAGCTGGAGCTCTAAGCGGACAGCTAAAGCTTCTCTTTTCTCCTGGGGCAGCAGTTAAGTAGAAAGTTAGAAGAGAGGGGTTAATTCCTCAGCAAGCGTAAGGCCCAGGGAGCACAGTACAGCTTGGAAGACACACATCAGTCTCTAAGGCTATATCACTGTAGTGGCATCTGAGGAGAAGACGCTCTTTCTGAATGAAATGCTCCCTGGAATGAGAGGTTCTGAATCCTTAGGTTGATGGTGAGTTACTGTGACACGGGTGAGACACATGTGGTTTGATGACAGTTGATTTTATGTGTGCAACACGAGATCAACAAAAAGTATTTTTCACAAGCATGTGCAACTTCAGGAATCTAACTCTCTGGGTTTTCTCCAGTAACTGACAATAAATCCATCCCATGGTCACTGACCAGGATTCTATTTCCATGTGGCTCATTAGTAAGTGAGAAGCAACCAGAAGAAGATGGAGGTATTAATATATTGCTTTGGATTAGAGTCATTTATAAGCTGAGGAATATACTTTGGTGAGAATTGTTCCAAGAAACTAAAAATATGACCCACACTGGAGAGTCATCAATTTTCTTATGAAAAAAAAAAAAAGAACAATGACTCAACTACCAGTGATAATAATAATAAAAAAACAAAAGGCATTTTAAATAAAAATGATTTCGGGACATTGGATACATAAATAAGATTATAATTCAGGAATTTATTAATTGATGCCTTCAACAAATACTTATATTCCCAAATATTAACACACAGGACAACTTTTGTCATCTGAACAGCATCATAAATTATGCTTACATAGCAGGAAACAAAATCCTTTTTAATCTACTAACCACACATTAAATAGAACCATGGGATTTTGGAAGTGACCTTGGGGAGTAATGCTTGTTCCTGGAAAGGTTAGGGGAGTTGGGAGAGGTCCAGTTCCTCAATTTAGACCCAAACTCAGGACACAGTGCGTGGCCCTTGTCTTACTCTTCTGTCAGGAATGTCCTGCCATTTCCCTAGAGTTTCCCAAACAGTTTTAAAGCATATTTCAGCCAAGACTTTTTTCTAGAACCATGAACATGCCCACCTGCTCTGCAGTGGTGGAGGTCACGCTCATTCCTGGCCCCAGAGGGTCCTGTGATTTGAAAGGCCAACCACAGAGGTGCCAGAGAACCAGGCTGGACCTTATGAAGGTACCTGGCTGGCCCCAAGCACAACCAAAGCACCCTGTTCTCCAGCTAGTTAGAATCCGAGTGGCGATGGCCATTCTTGAAGCATCACGGGGTGTCCACACCCAACAGAGGGAGGACCCGTCTCACAGACATCAAAGAACTGACTCTCGATGAAAAGGAAGCACTTGTCTGGGACGGTTCTACTGCTAGTGGACAGAAAGTGGTAGACCCAAGCCCCACACTTCCCACTACGGTTGGCGGGTGGCACTGCAGTGGCAGAAGATGCGCACTCCTCTGCCACGGCTCCCAGGGAGTGGGGCCTCCTGCGAGTCTGCCTAAGGTGATGCAGTGGTCAGCTCGGCATCTACCATTTATTTCCTGAGAGCATAGGCACAGCACCGAGGCGAATATCCTGCCAGGTGATTTTTAATATTCTGCTTCCCCAGAAGCTGATTCTGAGCTCAGGATTTGAGAACATGGAGGTAATCTGGGAGGCAGCCCCGGGAAATAGTCGGGGTCTAGGGTCAGTGGAGAATGTCTTCCTGAGTTGCTCCTCACTCTGCTGGGAGCACGGGGAGTGACGGCTCCTGGACCAGTTGTCGATGCCAGGGGGGCAGAGGAGGGGAATTGTTTCCACTCTTACTAGCTCGGGATGCTATGGGGAGACTTTGTCAGGTGGATCCTGAAGACGAGAGCCCAGGGTGAGTTTGCAGGCACTGTCTGTCCCATTGGCATTCTGCAGTGTGTGGGGACCCTGAGGAAGTGCTCAGTGGGGTTATAGAGCCCCGGTGTGACACCAGGCTTGTGGGGAGGTGGGAACTAGGACCCTCCTTTGGGACTGGCAGATGCAGATGGATGTTACCTCCTGAGAGTGAGGTTTGTTTTCTTTGAGACTGTGAAAGAGGACATGGTGACTAATATTTGCCAAGCCCAGGCTTTGTGCTCAGCTAACCCTGGGTTGCACAGTTCAATTGTCACAACTCTACCTGGGCACGAGGATCCCTCTTTAGAGATGAGGCCACAATATGCTTACCCAGTCAGCAGTACAGATTGGGCTGGGTTCTGGGCACCACTGTGTAAACAAGAAGGACCCGAGTCTCTGGACATGAGATGAGAAGGTCATGGCATGAGTGACCAGAAGCATGCCAGAAGTCCCAGGTGCCTGGCAGGGAGAGCAGCCTGGAGGGGCCCAGAGGGGCCTGGAGGGATAGAACAGTGAGGAGGAGGGATCCAGTAAGCAGATGATGCTGGCTTGATCTAAGCAGTGACTGTGATTTAAGGCATTAACCCAAGTCCTGATAATTGTGCTTCAGAGTCAATCTAATCCTAAGGCCTATCTCAGCTGCTAAATAATACCCAACATATAAGCTTACATTTCTGTTTTCCTTTCATCAGAAGTCAAAGGAATAGAATCACATCTGCTGGGGAAAAACATCTCTCTCTCTCTTTTTTTTTTTTTAAATCAGATGTCTGTATTTTTGCACACAGCCAGTAATATCTGATTGAACATTTAATCCACTGATTCATAGTAGGTTGGAGGAAGTACTTAACTGATGGAGAAACAGATACTTTGGAGAGTTAAAATAAAACAAACTTTTAGGACCAGGGGTAAGGTGCCTGCCTTGCACATGGCCAGCTCTAGCAGCACATATGGTCCCTTGAGCATTGACCGGAGTGACTCCTGAGCACTGTGGGGGGCTTGTCCAAGAGCCCAGGATCTCTGAAGTGGCTTTTCTGCTTCTGTTCCCACTGCGCCCAGGAGAGCAGAGCACAGGCTGTTTCCAAGGGGGTGCGGGCTGCAGGCAGGGCCCGTGGGAGGGCTGGCACACGGCTGGCTCCTCCTGGCCTGGCATGCCACTGGCACAGCATGAACTGTTGGAGCCTGGGCACCAGCAGGCACCAAAGCCAGTGGGGAGAGTAAGAATAATGCCATGTTCTCCAGTTTCCATCTGTCTCTCGGCTCCAGGAGACAAATCAGACCGTCACGGCACATTGACGCAGACGCAGAGAAGATGAGAGCCCGTTTGCTCCGCGGAAGCCAGGGGGCCGGAGGCCACGTGGCGGGCCCAGCTCTGCTCTGCACCCGCACACGTGCCAGGAAGGTATGTGCTGGCTCAGGCAGATGAGTGAGGCCATCCGGTGGGAGGGGGAAGTCGAGGGAGCGAGAGGAAGGCAGAGCTGGCCGACTGGAGGGCTCAGGGTGGACATGTCTTTCCTTTTGGGGATGCTCCTAAGTGGAGCTCAGGAGATGTGTGTGTGGGGGGTATCCTCTTGGCGATTCTGGCCAACTGGCCTAGAGGTGAATGTAGGGCCTGAGGATGCAGTGATGCTTGGGTCCTGCGGGGGCCGGGGACCACCATGCCACCCCAGCACTGCTCAGGGACCTCCAGGTAGGATCCCGGAAGTGCTCAGGGCACCACACAGTGCAGGGGATCAAGGCAGGGTCAGTTCTCCACAAGGCAGCCTGAACCCCTGGGCTACCTCTGCTGCCCCTCTCTCTTTACTGTGCTCACACCCCTGTCCATGTCCTCTGTCAGGGCTAGCGTGGCTACTGATTGGATGTAGGGAGCCCATTTCTCAAGTACGGGGGCTACCAGCGACCTTGTTCAAGAGGGTGCTCACAGCATAGGGGGACGGAAAACCCGTCACTCAGACAAAGCCGTCAAGACATTACCAGGCAAGATCTTAACCTGCTTACGGAACGAGCAGCCTGTGAAGGAAGCCCACTCTGAAACTGACCAGCTAAGGGGGCTTGGCTAACTCCCTCATGCCTCTGTTTCCTCCTCTGCAAAAAGGGGCTGTACCTACCCCCAAGAGTCATTCTCTGTGCACACGAACAGAGGCCAAGCCCCAGGCACGGGGCAGACACTCAAGCAACAACAAATGCTCAGCGCCCCCTGGAGGTGATGCCAACCGTGGCCAAGTCTGGCTCGAGCACGCTCAAAGGAGCGGTGGGAGAAATTGAGGCTTTTGTTGGGTGTCAGTTCCAGAACACTGACCGGGGGACACAGCGTCTGGATGTAGGGGGCAGTTAGTCTGGACTCCTTTATGCCGTGCCTGGGGACGAGGTGGCATCTTTATTCACTAAGTTTCTAACCCTGGTCTCTTGGAGCTCAGGGGGTGGCTTGTGGAATGGGACTGAAGATCGAGAGGTTGGGGTTGGGGGCACCCGGAGAGCAGCAATGCTTTGATCTATTTAAAACATGGGCCTTCCCAGCTGAGACAGAGAAGGGACCACCAAGTAAATGATGCTTGGAGGGCTCATTTGGGATGGGCGATGTGTGCTGAAAGTAGACTGTGGACCGAACATGATGGCCACTTAGTACCCGTATTGCCAACCATCACACCCAAAAGGAGAGAGAGAGAGAGAGAGAGAGAGAGAGAGAGAGAGGGAGAGTAAAAGGGAATGTGCCCGCCACAGAGGCAGTGGGGGCTGGGGGGTGGAGGTGGGCAGGAGGGATACTGGGACCATTGGTGGTGGAGAATGGGCACTGTTGGAGGGATGGGTACTGATCATTGTATGACTGGAACATAATCACAAAAGTTTCTAAGTCTGTAACTGTATCTCAAGGTGATTCATTAAACAATAACAACAATAACAACCCCCCACGGGCCTTTCATAAGAGGCTTGTTTGAAAAAGGACTCTGAGCCCAAGACAAATAAATTCAAATATAAAATACCACAAAGCAAAATGACCCAGAAGACCACTTAACAAAGACTTCACGTGACGGAACGACGCTTCATCACTGGCTAGACCAACTGGCCGACGGTCTCAATCCCCAAGCATTTCAAATGGCTCTGGGAGCCGAGGGGGTAGGACACAACATGCTTGTGACCAAAGGGAGGACTCTGGGGCAGGGAAGGGCAGACCGGAAGTGGAAGGGCTCTCTTGTTCAGGAGCGAGAGGTCTTAGGAGCACTGCAGGCGGGGGGCTCCTGCTTTCCTGCGGGAACCTCCCGGTGCTCCTCAGAAGGGTTCTCTTGGCTTCGCCCAGACTCAGGCATTTGGCCTCGGGCATTAGTGCATGCTCACTGGGGGCCCGGCACCTCTCTGACCTCTCTGCCCGTTTCCCACCCTCGGCTGCAGAAGTGACGCAGTGGGCAGGCGGGACCCCAGCCCTTACCTTTTTCAGCTGCTCCTGGACACTCTGGCAGTTGTCTTCAGAGGACAGACTTTCCTTCTGCGTCTCAGATTCCGTCTTGGGCTCCGACTCCTGCTCCTCCCCCGAAGACGTCTCCTTCTCACTCATTTTCATGGCTAACTCGTACAGCCTGTTTCTCCCTTGCGCTTCTGTGGTGTCTGGCCCAGGGCGCAGCGTCACATTGCTGATGTCCGTCTCTGATAAGTCAGCCGGCATCTAAATGAAAGCCAGAAGCATGAGTGGAGAACGGCTGCCTTGCAGGTCACGTGGCCTGTCACTTCCAACATAACCCGAGTCCAGGGCAGGCCAGGAAGGTAAAAATTCTCTCCCCTGATTTGCTTTCTCTGGACACAGGCCTTATCCTTCTCCAACACACACACACACACACACACACACACACACACACACACACACACAAACACACACACACAGACATAAACACACCCCTTGAGACTTATTAAAGGGGGATCTGGGCAGGTCACATCTATACTCAGAAAAGCACTTTGTTTTTTCTTTTTTCCTCAATGTTTTTCATTCACAAAATACTGTATCCCCCTGGGAAGCATGGCGCTGGTGCTCAGACACAGGGCTGAGCAAACCTATTTGGGACCCTAGCCACCTAGAGCTGGATTTCTCAGTTGGGAGCCCCTCACTGGGCCCCTAGAATATTCCAAGGGTTAAAATTGCATAGCATGAGACAAAGGGGTCACAGGAAAAAATACAAGGTCAGAGTGGGTCATGACTGGAAAAAAAAGGTTGAGACACACTGATCTAGAGGAACAGACTTGCCCAAACCTTCGTACTAGAAGGTCAGGGTAGAAAATGGAAAAAGGTGGGCAGGGAGGGAGGATCTGACAGCCCATGAAGAAGCTCTTAACAGGGATGAGGGGAAAGTCTCATGTGAAAGAGATGCTGGGGCTCAGATTGCCACTGGAGAATAGTACTCTAGCGCAAAGATTTCTGAGCTGCAATGACTCGGTGTGTAAGGGACACTGTGCCATCCCCCTGATAATGACAGTTCTCCAGGTTCCCTGCCACAGTCCTGGCTCCCGTGAGCCACTGCTGACTCCCCTCAGCTGCTTCTCCAGGTGAGATCCCGCTCAGGCCTGGAGAACTCCAGGGGGACTCAAGACTATGCCTCTCGCTCTAGTCTTATATGTACATTGGACACAAGCGGATGGAATCTAAACAAGGTAACCCATAGCATACTGTCACTTGAAGCCATCAGATTCAATCTTCATTTCTGAGTTTCTTCTTTGAGTTGTTTTATTTGAAAAGGTTGATGTTTCATGGCTTATCTTGAAGGACTTCCAAGAAATAAAGAGGAAATGTACTTATTTTATTTATTTATTTATTTTTTGCTTTTTGGGTCACACCCAGCGATACACAGGGGTTACTCCTGGCTCTGCACTCAGGAATTACTCCTGGCAGTGCTCAGGGAACCATATGGGATTCTGGGAATCAAACCCAGGTCTGCTGCTCGCAAGGCAAACGCCCTCCCCGCTGTGCTATCGCTCCAGCCCTGGAAATGTACTTATTTTAAAAATACAAAAGAACTCATTCTATTTTGAGTTCACTGGACCCTTCCATAAACCTAATATATGTGATGATGGCTTCTGTGTCATCTTACTTCCCTATCTTTGGAAATAGCTTGCTATTTCATCATCATCATCCTGGGAATTATTTTTCATGACTCATTGATTATTCTCATTTTTTTTTCCTGAGAGAGACTAAAATAAAACAGGAGAATGAAACTGTTTAGAAGGATCATTCAACAGAAAATCATAAACACTTCAAATCTACTTTTAGCTTTCAACTGCATGAAGTTGAGAATTTGAAATTTTTCATAATAGGGATCTGAGAGAACCACAGATCATAAGTATTAGGTGACTCAGAAGATGAATACAAAGAGAAAGCACCTCTCTAGACTAACAGTGAGGGTGGAACTGATTGTATAAGTAAAATCTCAGATTGTCTTCAGAGGATTGCACCCTAAGTGAATTTTTCTCCAAGGCAAGATTTGTTTTAAACCATGTATTTTTAAAGACAAAAGAAAACATGTATTTGCAGTCAGTCACTCAGCTGGAAGAGTTTGACCACGTGGCATTTCACAACAAAAATGTATACCATCCTATTTTGCTCTAAAAGATGTGTAGCAGAATCCTTTCTTCTTTCTGATTTCTGTATCAAATTGGCTCCATCGTCTTTGTAATTGGGGTAAGAAAATCTTGAAACCGAGGGTCCACAGGACTTGGCATTACAAATCTCATTTCGTTGCCCTCTTCTTAAACCTAGATAAAGTTCCATGCCACATTCTTTCCTTCTAAACTGGTTAGCTTTTTACTGAGCACACAATACCCCCCTACACCCCACCCAACTCCACACCTCAATATATCTATTTTAACTGGAGCCAGGTGGTCTGATGTCCAATTTTCTTTCCAGACTTTGTTCCCTGAGTCCGGAATGGATAACATCAGGGATCCAGGGGTATACAAGTGACTCAAGTAAACCAGAGCGAGTCATTAATCAGGCTGATGTGCAAGAATTTTATGAGGAACACCTGGGCCTCTTACCCCCACGACCTTTCTGCCCTGTACAAATCCTTGTGCCATATACTCAGGGATATTAGAATTTTGGGGGAGGGTGGGTGAGGGGTGGGCAGGCTCCCAGGCATAAGGGCCCAGGCTGCTGCTGAGCCCAGCGGAGCTGGGAGCCTCAGGGGTAAGCCTGGCAGTGCTCAGAGGTTCTAGGGATTGAAGTAGGGCCTTCGTGAATATAAAGCACATACACACACCAGCCCCCTGTGCTGTCTTTCTGACCCAAGATGGGAACTGTTCTGGGCTACAGCCACTGCTGATGCCCCCTTCTGATACGGCAACTATCTTTTCCTCATTGTCAGTGACTAGTTTTGCCAGCAAAAAAAGCAATTCACCAGTTTTGCTGGTACCAACTGGACAAATGCCAAAGGTATGTCAGTGTCAAGGTGATTAGAAAAAAATAGACTACCAAAATAATAATAATAAAGTCATGTACTGCCAAAAGGTTCAGTGGAAAAGACTCATCTTCCTGGTCCCACACAAGAACAGAGGTGGAAGGTGAACCAGGGGTGACCAGGGTGCCTCTGGGTGTGTCTGGGAAGGAAGGGCCCCTCTGGGGCTTCAGCATGGGCCAGGGGCTCGAATGACACCTGGGAATGCTCTTGAAAGACGAGGACTTTTTTCTTTCTGGACCATACCTGGCTCTCCTCAGGGTTTGCTGCTGATACTCCTGGCAGGGCTCAGGGGGCCATCTGGGGTGCCAGGCATCAAACCTGGGTCAGCTGCATGCAAGGCAAGTGTCCTATCTGTTGTACTATCACTCCGACCCAGAGAAGGACAGCTTTAATGTGCACAGATGGGAACAGTCTTGATGGCACGGGAGCAGGGACAGTCAAGTCCCTAGGTGCATGGGAATGCTTCGTGGCAGCTCAGAGCGGTGTGTCTCAGGGGTTTCCTGACTGTGGCCCTCTTCTAACTTGTGTCTTTCCTGCGCTCCCCGCCCCGTCCTACTGGCTAGGCCCTTCAATTTGTTCTGTGGACCGCCCATTTATGCAATTTTCACCTATATCCACCCCTTCCACTTCCAGAATATTCCAAGGGTCTACATGGCTGCCAGTTGAGAAACACTGGTTTGGAGGGACAGAGATTTGGAGTGGAGAGACGGGGGAGGTGGACGGAGATGTGGAGAAAACAGGCCCGACCAGACAGAGGGCAAGGGGGGGGGGTTGCACCAGCCCAAGAAACTCAGCTTTAGTTTAGTTTAGTCTTGGGGGCTACACCCAAGGGTGTGCAGGACTTAACTCCTGCCTCTGTGCTCTGAAGTCACTCCTGGCAGTGCTCGGGGAACCATACAGAGAGCCAGGGATCAACTCGGACTCGGCGGTGTGCAAGGCAAGCCCCTTTACCCCTGTCCTATCTCTCTGGTCCTAAGGAACTGAGCTTTATCGAGTAGTTTTGCTGCTCCGGTTGTGCCGTGCACTGAGCTACGCAGGAAGTCTGTGAATGGCTTATCAACCCCTCACCAGGAACTCCTGCACGCATCTCACACCCAGCAAACTCTGGGCTAAGCACTTCCTTCGTGCAGTTGCCTGCGTGGCCACTGGGGAAGCTCAAAGAGGAGAGACTCTTCCGGGCTTGGCTTGGCGGAGTTCCTGGTGCAGGGAAGTCGTGACACAGGGGAGAGAAGAGCATCTAAGCCGAGCATTGCAATCGGCCTCCAGCGTGCTATGAGACTCGAAGGAGGGGGCTCTCCGTAACTGGCTTTGGTGGATGGGGTCACGGGGGAAGGGAAAGTGGGACAGTTCGCATCTGAGCAGGGACTTTAGAATCCTGACAGCGAGATCAGCTCTGCCTGGGCTCATCTGAACACGAAGGACTAACAGCTCTCGAATTCAGGGAGGACTCTGCAATCACGTACATGGTGAGGAGACACCCAGGGCCTGCAGTACTCTGACCCTGGAACACAAATATCACCATCAAAAGTCACCTCTCAAAATCAATCCATAACATTTGGCCACTTCGTAGGTATGAAGGAGAGGAACCAATATTTCTACCTCCACAGAAAAATCAGTTGTTTTTTTCTGTCTGTCAAGGATGAGGCAATTGCTCTCTCAGTTCTAAAGTCAACACTTTGCCCCTCATATCCTAATTTCCACAGCCGTCTCCAGGATGGATGGGACAAGACCTGTGACACTGGAGTCCTGGGTAACGTGCATCTGTAGATGGGCTCCTGGAATCCCACCAACATGCTGTAGACTTTGGATCATGTGTACCCTCACACATATTACTGAGGCCAGAGTTCCGTTGGGAACCCACCCCCCAAAAACCTTGGTAAGAATAAACATCTGCTGGGCCAGAGAGATAGTACAGAGGGAGGGGCATGTGCCTTGTATGTGGCCAACCTGGATTCGATCCCCGGCATCCATCCCCCAAGCACTTCCAGGAGTGATTTCTGCGTGCAGAGCCAGGAGTTATCCCTAAGCATTGCCAGGTGTGACCCAAAAGGACAATTAAAAGATATATAGACAGCTTCAGGGTGAGGGAGATAGTATAAAGCAAGAAGGGCATTTGCTTTGCATGTAGCCAATTGAGGGTCTATCCCTCAGCACTACCTATGGTCCACAGAGCACTGCCAGGAATGACCCTTGATAAGAGAACCAGGAGTCAGCCCTGAGCATCACCAGGTATGGCCCTCAAACAAATATTAAAAAAAGAGAAAAGAATAAACATCTGTTTCCTAGTAGGCAGACACAGGCTAAGTAGGGTGAGACATGGGAGGGGGGTCACAGCGATGGGGGTGGGAGGGGAGAGGCTGGTCTGGTAAACCTGCAGGCAGCTGGGCTTAATGCTCAGAAGAGGACGAGGCTGCTCATCTCCAGCCGCATGAAGATGCTTCTCCCCTCCAAAGGGACTGAAATAGCGAAACAACTTCCCTCCCACACCGAACACACCTTGTGTGATGGAGAGTGACTCAGATTTCTGAGAAGAATCTGAAGTCAGTGGAGAATTCTGAGAATCCCTGGGGGAACCTGAAAAAATATCACGAATGGAATTCCAAATAACCAGGCTGGGGAGCTCCCAGAAATGGGCGCTGTGGACATAAAGGCTTTCAGTTACCTGCTGAAAATCAGAACTGCCCGGCCCCCTTACAGACTGGCATTTGCATATATGAGGGAACGGTATTTCGAAGCTAAGATAGGAATGCTTCCCACAGTCCACTCAAGTCCCACTACCTTGAATCGCATTTTCTAAGGCTAAAGGTTAATGCCCCTAAGGTAGGTCAGTATAGATCACGTTTCCAAGCTAGAATATGAAAGGCACACACACACACACACAGAGACAGAGAGAGAGACAGAGACAGAGACAGAGACAGAGAGACAGACGAGACAAAGACAGAGACATGGGGGGTAGGAGGAGAGGAAGAACAGTCTAGATTTAAGCCAGATGTTGTGGAGAAAAAGACAAGGGGGTTCCAGGCATCAGGGCAAGCTAGATCTGGCTTGCTCCTTGGCTGGGATCCGGAGCAGCCGCAGACCCTCACCCTAAGCTCCTTTAACAGGAGAAGCTGGAATCAGCATCTACGCTGGTCCTTGATGGCAGCTCCAGAGAGCAAAGAAACGCTCCTCTCTGCTGGGGCTGCTGGAAGCAGGACCTCCCAGGGGCTCCCCCTGGTGGAGAGAATGAAGTCACAGGGAGCAGGGCTGCGGGGGCTGGGTGCTGATGGCACTGGCGGGGGGGCTTCGTGGGTCCTGTCTGACACACAGGCAGCAGAGCTTCTGTCCTCGGTCCCCAGGTAGTAATCCCTGGAGGTGCCAGTATGTGTGTGTGTGTGTGTTGGGGGTGCCCCCTGGGGCTGGGAGGGTGGAGGGCTTACCACTTGCTTGGAAACGTATTTTAAGCAAGAGGTGAGTGTTGCATGGATTGGAGAGTCTGATCCTGGCTGCCCAGAGAAGGGAAAGTTTTGCCTCAAAGGCCTCAAGAGAAGAGTAAACAGCTTCCGTTTGGTGTGGATCGTGGCTAGCCGTGCATATTTGCATATTCTTGTTTGTTCCTGGGTCTTACCTGGCTGTGCTAGGGGCTTCCTCATGGCTCTCTGCTCAGCACGACTGCCGGTGCTCAGGAGACCACGAATATGGTGCAAGGGATTAAACTGGGGTCGGCCAAGCACAAGGCAAGTGCCTTCACCCCTCTACAACCTCGCCAGCCTGGCGTGCCTAATCTTAAAGACCTACTAAGGAAACTCTCATTCAGAGAAAGGAGCACATCTTCTTACACCAGAGTCTGCTGGGGTGGCCCAGAGCCGGCTCAGCACCAGTGGCCCTGCCTTGCAGACCCTGAGCTTGGTGAGGCCTCGTTGGATCCCTGCGTCCCTGACACAGCCCCTCAGGTCCAAGTATGAGCCGCGTGGCTCAGCCGTTTGCGGTCCCAGCACCACCACAGAATGGTCATCCCAGAGGCACCACCAGCGGCAACACAACAACAAAGGGCAAAGGCCAAACGGAAGCTAAAAGACGCAAAACTCGGGCTTTGTTCGAGTTCCCGACGATCATCCTTTTCAATTTCATCTGTCACCTCAGGAAAAGGCTGTCGAGTCGAGGCCACTTGATTGCTAGACTTGGCACTTGTGTTCACAGTGCCAAGAACGTTCCTAAATGGGCAGTTTTTAAAATTTTCACGCAGCCTGTCTCAGAGGAGCTCTCTGAAGGCTGAAGTGTGAGCAGCAGAGGGATAGAAATAAATGGGGAAGACGGGGACGTGTGAGGTGGAGGAAGGGACAGCGGTGTCGGCACGGGGCAGCACAGCCCAGCACTTCCCGGCCACGGCTCACGCAGAATCATCTGTCCCAGAGACACCCCCTGGGCCCCCCAGTACAGGGAGGCTGGGTTGGCTGAAGCAGCCGTGTCCAGAGCGCGGCTGGGCTTAGCGTCTGATCCGGAAAGTCAAACTCTATCGTTCTCAAGGCTGGATGCTCCCCGGCAGCCCTGCTCACTGGGAGGAGCAAGGAGAGTGCAAGCTCGAGGAGGAGGGAGAGAGGCTGGGAGGTGGGAAAAGGGGGGAAGCGGCTACCCCAGATGCCTTCTGAGGCCAGACACCCTCCAATACTCGCCCAAGCAGGGCTGCAGAACTTTCCCCACCTCTGGCCTCTTTTGTCAATTTTTACGTGATGCCGGATATATAGGCATGTAAAAGGAAACACTGACTGCTAATAAATTATAAAGAATTCGACTTTAAGACAACATTTTAATTTTTTTTCTTTTTGGGTCACACTAAGAGATGCTCAGGGGTTACTCCTGGCTCTGCACTCGGGAATTACTCTAGGCAGTGCTCAGGGGACCATATGGGATGCTGAGAATTGAACCTGGGTCAGCCACATGCAAGGCAAATGCCCTAACCACTGTGCTATTGCTCCAGCCCTAAGACAACATTTTAAAAACTATTTACAATCCCCACATTCAGTGATGTGATCCCCATACGGCATCCTTGTCCAGGTATAGGCCTTAGAGAATGGTCCTGTCCCTCCTCTCATCCTCTCATGCCCTGCCAGTAGTTTCTTTTTTCTTTCTCTTTCTTTCTTTCTTTCTTTCTTTCTTTCCTTCTTTTTCTTTCCTTCCTTCCTTCCTTCCTTCCTTCCTTCCTTCCTTCCTTCCTTCCTTCCTTCCTTCCTTCCTTCCTTCCTTCCTTCCTTCCTTCCTTTCTTTCTTTCCCTTTCTTTCTTTCTTTTCTGTTTTTTTGGCATTCACCAGGTGTTGCTCAGGGTTTACTCCTGGCTCCGCACACAGGAGTCACTCCTGGTGATGCTCAGGACCATATGGGATGCCAAGGATCAAACCTGGGTTGGCCATGTGCAATGCAAATGCCCTACCCACTGTACTATCTCTCTGGCCCCTCTTCCAGTAGTTTCATTCTGTTTCTACTTATTATCACTCTCAACACCCTCCCTGTGATTCTGGAGCAGTGACCATGGGTCTCTGTGTTCATCCACAGTTCCCAGATTTTTCAATATTTACAAAAATGAAAATAGTGAGCAACAACTATGCTCAGACTCAGAGTTGGAAAGTTGAAAAGTTTACTGGGGAAGTAGAACAGAAAGGAAAGGAACTCTCCGTGTGGGGAGGAACCTGGCATAGTTAACTATGGCTCATTTTTTTTGTCTCTTTCCTCTTTTTTTTTTTTTATAAGAAAACTGGGTTTTTTGTGTTACAGAGAATGCAGGAAGTTAAAGATAAGGGTTTGCGGTGTAGGCCCTTTTAAGTGAAGGCTCTTTGCATAGACAAGAATGTTACGGAGAATGCAAGGCTCAAACAGATTCTTGTCTGGCTATTTGCCTCCTGTATTTACCATTGTCCGAACCTAAGCTCTGGGGCAAACTTTTGTGTTGGGCACTTGTTAGCTTCCTGTTTATCCAAAAGATTTCAGGAATTCACAGGGTGTCAAAGATGTAGGGCGAGGGCATTACAAATGGCAGTGCTCACAGCAGCTGGCGAGGGGAAACTGAGGCTTCCTCTCTCCCCTGTCCTCCTCCATCATGTGAGAAAGGGTCAGTGTCCATGTCTTCCAGTCACTACACCAGAGGGAAACTTTCTTGTTTTCTCCTTTGTGGGGCCACACTCTGCGGCACTCGGGGCTTACTCCTGGCTCTGTGCTCGGGGATCACACCTAATGATATTAGAGAACCATATTCTGTGCCCGGAGTCAAACCAGGTTGGGCTACTTGCAAGACGAGCGCTCCAGCCTTGAGACCCACTTCCTCCGAGAACCTTTCACCTGTGGGAGCAGCTGGGAGCCTCTGGGTTCCCTCCACCTTGTCAAAGAGAGACCTAAGGGATCCATTCAGATGGTACCCATCAGCCTGGATCCCGTTCTGGTAGCTTCTCCTCAACCCAGTGATAAAAGATGCCAAACCTGACCTGACCTCAAAGCCAAAGTGTTTGCAGCCCGCTTTTTGTGATTTTCATGAAAATTAAAGAACAGCCGACTTTTAGGCACACTGGCTGCTGGGCGTTGCAGGAAGTGGGGAGGTGGTTTTCTTTGCCAATCCCCCTGCAGACTTGTCCTGGAGCTGGAGGAGACTGGGGGACCCCCGGGGAGCAGACCCACCACTGACTGGCTCTTCTAGAACTCAGGACGCTTTTTTCTCTTTTTCTTTCTTTCTTTCTTTCTTTCTTTCTTTCTTTCTTTCTTTCTTTCTTTCTTTCTTTCTTTCTTTCTTTCTTTCTTTCTTCCTTCCTTCCTTCCTTCCTTCCTTCCTTCCTTCCTTCCTTCCTTTCTTTCTTTCTTTCTTTCTTTCTTTCTTTCTTTCTTTCTTTCTTTCTTTCTTTCTTTCTTTCCTTTCTGTTTTTTTTTTAATTGAATCACTGTGAGATAGACCCTTAGAAAGCGGTTCATGACTAGGTTTCAGTTACACAGTGTTCCAACCCCTATCCCTCCACCAGTGTACACTTCCTAGCACCGGTGACCCCAGTTTCCGTCTCACCACCTCCCACCCCACGCTTGGACTGCCTCTATGGCAGGCTCTTCTCTCTCTGTCTCTCTGTATCTTTGTCTCTTTCTCTCTCTCTCTCTCTTCTTTTGAGCATTGTAGTTTGTAGTGCAGATATGAAAAGGTTGTCATGTATATCCCTTTATCTACTTTTAACACCTGGTTCATGTCCAGCACGTCAAAATAAACAGTGACCAATATACAAAGACAGCATATAGAATGGGAAAGATTATGTACCCAATGCCCTTCTGATAAGAGGTTAATATCAAAAATATACAAGGCACTGGTAGAACTTTACAAGAACATTTTTGTATCTCTGCTGTCTGAGGGTAGATGTTTTGTCTACTCCCCTGATGGGGAGTAGAGACAACACAGGGGGCGGGGCACTTGCCTTGCATGTGGCTGACCCAGGTTCTATCCCTGACACTACTTATGGCCCCAGGAGTAATCTCTGTGCACCACTAAGTGTGATCCAAACAAAACAAGCAAACAAACACAAAAGACTCCTTTTCTTAACCTGTGTGCTGGGGTGAATAAGTGATTTGTTTTTCTTATAGCTTATGTGATAAGAAAAATCATACACAAAAATGCACCCCAAATCCTTGGTCACTGTTATGGGGTGGAACCTGGAGTCTTTCCAAATTTAGTGTCATATGATACTTCTGCCTGCCTGTAGGAGGGGTCCTCCATGTGGAAGGTTCTTGTTTGGCCTGTATGTGCTCAGAAGGCAGATACAGGAGCCAGGATCTGGGAATGAACTTGGTGGGAGTTACAGACACTTAGCACCTGGATACATTCTAGAGGGCTTAAGTTTTAGCACTGTAGCACTGTTGTCCCATTGTTCATCGATTTGCTCGAGCGGGCATCAGTAACGTCTCCATTGTGAGACTTGTTACTGTTTTTGGCATATCCAATATGCCACGGGCAGCTTGCCAGGCTCTGCTGTAAGGGCGAGATACTCTCGGTAGCTTGCCGGGCTCTCCGAGAGGGACAGAAGAATCGAACTCAGGTTGGCCGTGTGCAAGGCAAATGCCCTACCAGGACTGTGCTATCACTCCAGTCCTGGCTCAAGTTTTAGTTTTTATTATATGTCAGATGCCTTGGCATGGATTTCAGGTTGTTTTCTGAATTTTCCCTACTAGAAAATGGCTTTAAAAACAAACAGATAAATTTTTTTGCTAATGGGGGCTGTCTCCCTCTCTCAGAGCAAAAGCACCAGTCACGGGTGGGCCCCAAACTCATCTGCACTTGTTCTTCCTCTAATTGGCTCTCCGACAGAACTCGACCAGCCCATTTGCTGAAAAGGCAGCAAGTTGTTCCCCAGATTTATGCCAAATTCTGTATAAAATAGCTGGAAAATCACTAGCGAGGGTTTTTCAGGTCAGTGTTTACGTGGGAAACAGACAACTCAGACACTTTAATTTTCATTCTGACCACCAAGTTTACCTCTTTGTGGGGTAATCTGTTAACCCTGGCACTGCCAGGAGTGATCCCTGAGCACAGAACCAGGAGTAAGCCCTGAGCATTGGTGGGTGTGATCCAAACTCCCCACCCCCCTGACCCCACCCCACCCCCGCCTCAATAAAATATACAGCAGCATGCAGAGTAGATTTTGTCTGCTTTTTGGTTGGCTCTGGATTGGAATTGGGTGTGGAGCTGGTCTTAACAAGACCCTTGGTTTTAATGGTGTTTCAGTGATTCAGAACCAGACCTTTAATAGGGGCTGAGAGCACAAAGAGCTTCCAAATCAGCACAAATCAGCACAAAGAGCTTCCAAACAAGTGATGACTGGCAGGGAGAATGGATTGATCCTAAGCCCCTCTTTTACTGTTGGTTTGTTTGTGGGCCACACGCTCTGGTGCTCAGGGCGTACTCCTGGCCCTGAGCTTGGGGATCACTCCTGGTAGGGTGGGGGAGACCGTATGTGGTGCTGAGAATTCAACCGGGCTGAGCTTTATGCAAGGCAAGTGCCTTCACCCTTGTTCTCTCTCTCCGGAACCTGAGCCTGACCCTCTCGCACTGCGTCCTAGCAGCAGATGCTTCAGGGAGCTGAGTCTGGGCCCCTTGCTGTGTGGCATGGAAAGCCCAACATGAAGTAAACATGATTTCCATGCCACAAACAATAATGACTCGGTAGAGAGACCTGCCATTTAACATCTGCCTCAGGGAACAGTTCCCATCTAACCACTGTGAAAGTAACTTAACAGTTTTGGTGGATGATCCTTGACATGCAATAGAAAGCTGGTTAAAAACTGCCTATGCCAGGTCCCAACGGAAATCCTGCTCAAGTCCTCCGTTGGCCTTCATGTGGAGCTCTGAGTGCCTGTGTTAATGCTCCCCTCACTGGGGTGAAGACTAGATATTCCTCCGGTTTTAGAAGTGATGTAGGCAGGCAGGTAGGGAAGGCTCTGTCCTCCACACACCTCCGCGCCCCACCCAGGAAATGGCAATGACTTTTCTGAGAAATAATAATATCAATAAGTTACCACAAGCCAACTTTACAGAAAACAGGAGCTAAGGCCTGATAAGACTTTCACCTGACACCAGCAACAGACCCAGTAAAAGCTCTGGCAGGAACAAAAAGCCAGCAAAGAAATTTCGAAGACCATCAACCACTCTCGTCTCTATCCTCCTTGGCAACCTCCCTAGCAACAGACCTGTACCAAGGTGGAAGTCCCACTTTGGGGCAGGTTGGAGAAACCCTATCAAAGCCACCTTGAACAAAGGAAGGGTGCGACTATGCTGCCCGAGCCCATGTGCTACTTGTGCCCAGGTGGCTGCGGACATATGGCGCCCAAGAACATGTGTCACCTGCATCTCTCCTCCTGATTTGTAGTTTCATACTTTCCTCTCTAATGCTGGGATGTGTGTAGGAGCTTCTAGACCTTAGGCAGAGCTCATAAGCCTCCAGTCACTTCCACTTTCTCTTCCCCCTTCCCCTCCAAAAGCCTCCAAGTAAAATCTCTTTAACTTCACTCCTTGCTACTCCTGAAATTCTTTTCTGTGAGATGAGATAAGATCCCAGTAACCCTGAGTCCTGGGTGACAGAAGCAGATTGGGAGAAAGTGACTGTCTCCCTCCTCTCCGCCTCACATAAGCCACCCCTGGGACCCACAGGCATCAGAAGGGTCTGGAAAGCGAACCACTGTCCCAAACTCTCCACTCTTGACCGACACCAACAACCCCATGCTTGCGTTGTCTCATCACAGGATACTGTGGTGCAGATCCTGGACGTAACAAAATTCCCACTTGAACTGGAAGGATCTGGAAGGGACTCAAAAGGGCAGGCAGCTCTTCGTGACCAGTGTTCTGGAAATCCCACAATAGTACCCAAGGTCAGACAGCACAATCAAACTGACTGCATCAGCCTGGCAACCTGGAGCCCCCTTACACCCTAGACTCAAATCTCATAGGAGGACAGCAGTCTCCCTTCCGCCCCGCTGCCCTCCTGCCCTCTGCTCCTATCTGATGCTGGGACATGTGTAGGAGCTTCTCCTCCTTCCCCAAAGTCTCTCGCTCTCAGTATGCGGGTCCACAGATAAATGATC
Source organism: Sorex araneus (assembly GCF_027595985.1). NCBI lineage: Eukaryota > Metazoa > Chordata > Mammalia > Eulipotyphla > Soricidae > Sorex > Sorex araneus. Next base: position 38,428,412 of record NC_073305.1, on the reverse strand, counting down.
TTCCATGGATTACACAAGAGCCCGCAGCTGGGCTCTGCGGAGGGATTTCCCCATCACAGACCAATCACACAAAAATGTTGAGAGTTCAGTAAACAGTCTCCTCGCTTGCTAGCTAAACCTGTTCTCGGCAGCCAGTCTGTCTGGGGGCGCTAGGCTGCACCTTTCGTTGGCAAGGGGGAGACTGGAGAGGTACTTGAGGGTTTCTGAGGATTTCCCTTTGACTGGCTGGGCATGTGGCCACCTCTGCACAGAGCTGGTTCTGGGTCGGAATCTGCTCTACTTGCTGCAGTGGTGGTGGAGGTAGGAGGAAAGCCCCCAGGCAGAGGCTGGCCTCTCTCTCTTTCTCAGTGAGAGCAGTTCCATGTTCAGCTGCTGAGTAGTGAAGGACAGGTTCTTGGCCAAGAAGATCTGAAAGGTCTGCAGTGAGGAACGGGGCATGTGGGAGGTGGGATGGTGTCTTCATCTTTTGATCTGTGCACAAGAGGAAATCCAAAGACAAGCTGAGTCCATTTTAGGGCTTGTTTGGAGATACTCTCTTGACACACCTCAAGGGGGGATTTGTGCCTCGTCAACAACCAAGATGTGAGCACTTTGGTCCCTCACAGTTCCCACTGGACCTAATGGTGCCTGTGGTGATGTCTTGGTCTGCAGGAGTGACCCTGAGACAGCCCCAAGGGTCTGCTTATGGCAGAGGGTGGGGGGCGCTTCTCATTGGCTCCACAAGGGCCCAGGGGATGTGTTTCTCTTGCCTCTCATCTCGGAGTAGCGCCCTTGAAGTTGTTATTCTATACAACTTCCACAGCCCAGGAAAATGCCCATATAATTCTATTTCTGTTGTCTTCCAGAAAATTCAAAGTCAAAATTCTGATAGGGGGAGCCCAGAATGCAGACCAAATTGCTCCCATTTTGTGAGCGAAAGTTACTTCTGGCTTCATTTTATCTTCCTCATTCCTGTTTTCCTTTTGCTCTACTTTTCTTATTTAATTTTAATTTTTTTCATGTTTATATTTGTGTAAAATATTTTAAAAGCCAGGTATAAGCCTATTAAATAGGGGCTGGAGAGACTATTACAAAGGTTTAGGTACCTGCCTTGCCTGTGGCTGATCCCAGCACTTCATGGTCCCCTAAGTACTGCCAGGAGTGACCCTTAAGCACTGCCAAGTATGGCTGTAACCCTTTCCCCTCCCCCCCAAACAAAGTGAGACAAAAACTCATCTCAACTAAAGGAATATTTACAGATCATTAGTCACAAAGATCAGTAGCTTTGCAAGGGGGTAGATTCTTCTTTTAGGAGTAATTAGGTGCCAGTGTGATAGACAGGGGGCAAATTTACCCCAAGGAAACAAGTTTCACTGATGAGCACAAGAAAGGAACCATCAGAGGCAATGGAAATGGCAGCCTGCCTCCTGCAGTCTGAAGTCTCAGGCAACAAAAATTAACGAGCAGGTTTCCATTTAAAAATGGCATCTGGCAAACATCTCTTTACACCCTTTCCAAATTTTCCACCAAAATTATGGAAAAAGGGGAAAAACCTACATAATGAAAAATGGATGGACGTCAGCCTGTGGCCAGTAAATGGATCGGGAATATTTTTCCCTCAAAACAAAACCCATGGAAATGTACTGGGGGGGAAATGCTTTTGGAGATATGTCCATTCTTTCTTTGTCTTTCTTGTAAACAGAGTAATAATGTTGACATTCATCCCTTCAGCCCATAGTATTCTCTCAAACTAACAACAGGGTTCAGAGTGTAACCAAATGCTCCCCATTAAAATCCAGCAAATTATTTGGCTTTGACTATTTTGGTTTGACTTTCAAAACCAAACCAAACCAAAACAAATAAAGAAAGAAAGGAAAGGCCAAACAGACAACACTGGCCTCCTTTATTGTGGGGTAGGACTTTCCCAGCCTCCAGAGAGAAGCCGAAGTACTGGTCATGGCCCCCTAAGTACTGCCCTTTAGCTCACAATCCCACCCTACTTTATAGTCATTAATTAGAAATATAGGAAACTGTCTCCCTCTCAAACCCTATTTTCCTTTCTTTTACTTTATGGGGTTCCCCCTCTTCTATCTATTCAATTTCTAAGATAAAACTGTTTTTACTAAAGAAAAGCAGAGAAGTTGTATCTTCCCAAAGACATTCAGGCAAAATGTCTAGCAGTAGGACTAGCCATGGTCTCAAGTAGCATCCTGGGAGAAGAGGTCATGAAAAGCAAGGGTAGCAGTGACCCCTTACCACCCTCCCCCTGCCCCAACTCTCCCGCGCTGAACCAGGACAAGCGTATAGGTTTTTGTTGTTTTTCATAAATTCATTCAACATATGAATACTTAGTATGTGGATAGGTGCCTGAGTATCTTTTTAAAGAAATATGAGACAGAACAATGAGCATAGGAAAAAGGACCTACTTAAGGTAGTGGGACGGGTGGAGGTGGAGGGATATATATAATTTGAGTATGATAGAGATAGGCAAACAAAGGGCTAGGGCTATCTTCAAAGACAGTATCTTCATTCGAGAAAAGCTAATAGAATGAGTAAGCACGGAACCTACAGAGAAATATTGCTGAGCAGAGGAAATGAAAGGTAGCCCGGAAGCACCATGCAAATTGTATATAACCAGACACTATACTTGAGGAGCAATTTTGCATTTCATTAGGACCTAGTAAAGCGTATCTTTCTAAAGAGGTATGGAAAGTTAGGAGATGAAGCTCCTGGACTAAAACACAACAGGCTGGAACAAAATAGGGAGATTGATGGGCCAAAACACTGGAGAAGGTGGGAATGAATCCACAGCTGCAGGAATAGAACCTGCCTTGGAAGACAGTGTCGGCTGAAGTGCTCTTGGAAAAATCACTAAGAGGGCGAGTCGGAGGATAAATTTGGAAAGGTTTCCTAGGGAGTGGAGGAAAAGGTAAAGCGGCGGGGGGTGGGGGTGGGGGGAAGCAGCAGGAGAAGACCACAGGCATGGAAGCGAGAGAATTGAGATTCAACATATGCTTCATGACCAGAAAATGTAATCATCAAAATGACAGAAGAAAGCAGCCCGAGTTGAAAGCGCACCCAAGTGTATAGCAGAGGACCCGGGCTCTGACGTGCAGGATCCAGGAATGAAGAAACACCCGCTCTTCTGGAGAAATGCTCATCTAGTCAAGAGACAGCAAATAAAACTTCAGGGAGAAGCGATTGAGAACGAGGTTGTCATTAGGTTTCTAGAAAGCGAGGTAATTTATCAGCAGCACAGCTCTGGAGGGGAAATGGACTCTGACCCCTGGGCCTGGGCCTTTTTCTGGAGAATGAGGAGGGGCTGGTGACCAGAAGGACAGAAAAGGTGCCCACAGTTTCGGTAAACCTGTGACAAAGATACTTGGTGTAGAGGTGCTTGTGAAGTGGGGTTCGAGTCAGCCCAGAGGAGTATTTTTTCTTTTTTTTGGGGGGGAGGGGTTACACCTGGCATGCTCAGGGCTTACTCCTGGCTCTGCACCCAGGGATCAGTCCTGGGGGTGCCTGGGGCACCGTATGGGAAGCTGGGGATCAAACCTGGGTGGGTTGTATGCAAGGCAAGCGCCCTACTCACTGGACTATCTCTCTGGCCCCCGGAGGGAGGGTTTATCTATTCGGCAGAGCTGGCAAGGGGCAGTGCTTCACAGGAAGGAGCGGAATAGTACCACAGGGCTCCTTCTTCCAGTTAACTCTAAAGAGACAAGCAAGAGGAACGTGGAACAATGAGAAGGACAGAAAGGGAGGGTGGAGAACTAGGGGCATGAAGATGGGCAGACAGGAGCAGTAAATGAACGCGAGTTGCCGGAGACAGCACTGGTCTAGCCAGCGGATGCCCAGAGCAATGTCCACCCAGCTCTGTTCTCTAACAGAGAAGGGCTGTGTTCAAACACACCTGGGTTGTGCATTACACCACAAAGTAAATCCCAGTAATATCCCCTGTTTCAAATACCCGGCAGAGGAAACGTCTCCTAAGTTCTATGTATTGTTCACAATTTCATAGTGCTAAACGTTTGCAACTAAGACAAAGTAAAAAATTACCTAACCTTCTTAATTAGCTTATAGTTTTGGCTACAAGGAGCATCATCTTGGAACTCATAATCAATTTAGAAAACTTTAAAAATGGCCACCCTACACATCGAAACTTGTGAATTGCAAACAGAACTGTTCATTTCTATAAACACACAATAGATGATGCCAGCTTTTAATTTTAGCAATGAAACTTGATGATTTTTTGGACTTTGCTTTTTAAATTACTGATATATTTTTACTTTCCTGTTTTCAAATACATTTCTATTATATTTTCTACATGTATTAAGAAATATTTTGTAAGCAAGGATTTTTTTTTTATTAGGGGAAGACCTGTAAAGTTTTGTCAGTTGGTGAATTCTTTCAGGCTTTCAGATGGTGGTCATGTTATATAAAATGCTGTAGAAAATTGTAAAAAAGGGCATCTTTGTTAAATAATTAGTAAAATCTGGTACCAAAACTAAACAAGAAATCATGTAGTGAAAATATGAAAATACAAATCAGGACTTTTTGGAAAGGATATACAATCCAAATAGATTTATGCAATTAATAAACAGAAGATTCAAAATTAAAAAAATCTATGATTGTATACTACCCTTTAGTTCCATTCATGTTGTAGAAAATTGACAATTTTGCACTTAAAGATAAGCGTTAACAGCACTACTCACAATAGCCAGAATCTGGAGACAACTGAGTGCCTGAGAATGGATGACTGGTTAAAAAATTTTAGTTCATCTATGCAATGGAATACTATGCAGCTGTTAGGAAAGATGAAGTCAGGAAATTTGCTTATCAGTGGATGGTCATGGAGAGTATCATGCTAAGTGAAATAAGTCACAAAGAGAGGGGCAGACATAGAATGACTATACTCATTTGTGGAATATAAAATATCATAATATGAGACTAACACCCAAGGACAGTACAGACAAAAGCCAGGAAGATTGCTCCACAGTTAAAAGCCTGCTTTATGAGCCAGGGGAGAAGGTATCTAGGATAAGTCAATGATGGTTGGAGAGATCACTAGGATGGGAGATGTGCACTGAAAGTAGATAAAGGACCAAACATGATGGCCACTTGATATCTGTATTGCAAACCATAATACCCACAACTAGAGAGAGAGAGAGTAAGAGGGAAATTGTCTTGCCAGAGAGGCAGGGGGAGGAGTGAGATAGGGTGGGGGGAGGGATACTGGGGACATTGGTGGTGGAGAATGTGCACTGGTGGAGGGATGGGTGTTCGATCATTGTATGACTGAAACTCAAACATGAAAGTTTTATAACTGTACCTCACAGTGATTCAACAGAAAACAGATAAATAAATGTAGCTAGAACAATTAAAAAATAAAAAGATATGCATTAGGGTAACAACAAAGGGCAAAGACAACACAATGGGAGAACTTATCCACAAAAGTGAGTCTGTGAGTTGGGGGGGGGTGTTTGAAAGGGCTGGGGGTTAGGGTCCTTGGGCAGGGAGGTGGGGTACAGTGATGATGGGCTGGTGTAGGGATTATGTTCACAGGAAACCATCACTAAGAGTATCAGAAATCATAGAACTTCAACCAATAAAGTTGATTTTTTTTTTAAAAAAAGGGTTAAAAATCTGATTTCCCTGGGGATGTAGCTGAGGCAGAGCACTTGTCTGGCCTCTGTGAGGCCCTGGGCTCAATTCACTTAAAAAAATCTATGACTGATTTACTACATTGACACATTATCTAAAATTAACTGCTAGAAGTTAAGAAGCAGTTAATAAAATAACTCACACACTTGATTGAGGTGTTTTAGGAAGCTAGCAATAGAGAAACACTGCCCTATTTTGCTAAATTCACTAAATTTAGTGGGAAGCATCCTGCCAGATGAAGCACTAGCAGAAGGTAACTAAGGCAGCAGCAACAGGGACAGGAAGCCCAGAGTGTCCTTGAGGTGCCCTGGTTGGTACCTATATTATACGACCAGCAGGAGAAGGTAGGTCGTTTGCCTTGCACGTGGCCGACCCAGGTTTGATTCCTCCATCCCTCTCGGAGAGCCCAGCAAGCTACCGAGATTATCCTGCCCGCACGGCAGAGCCTGGCAAGCTACCTGTGGCATATTCGATATGCCAAAAACAGTAACAAGTCTCACAATGGAGACATTACTGGTGCCCGCTTGAGCAAATCAATGAGCAACAGGATGACAGTGGCAGTGACAATGGAAAGGAAAAGAGGGAGAATCAGCAAAAATAATTAAAATGAGTTAAAAATTAAAGTTCTAATTAAAATTGTAACAAGAAATTATTGGTGTGCTAAGTTGTAAAACACAAATATAAAATCATACTAGCAAAAGCCAACTCTAAGACATAAAAGATAAGTATATCTCATTTATAATCACTGTATCACTGTCATCCCATTGTTCATCGATTTGCTCAAGTGGGCACCAGTAAGGTCTCCATTGTGAGACTTGTTGTTACTGTTTTTGGCATATCCAATACGCCTCGGGTAGCTTGCCAGGCTCAGCTGTGTGGGCAGGATACTCTCAGTAGCTTGCTGGGCTCTCCAAGAGGGGCGGAGGAATCAAACCCGGGTCAGCCGCATGCAAGGTAAATGTCCTACCCGCTCTTCTCAAGAAAAGAATAAAATTTTGGGTCAGGATGCGACTCAGAGGGAGAGAGTGCTTGCATTGCTCACATGGGGCCCTGGGTTCAACTTCCAGCACTGTAAGTTTCCCTAAGCACCACTAGGAGCGAACCCTGAGGAATGAGCTTGGAATAACCTCTTAGCAAAGCAGAGTCTGAGCCAAAACCAGAACTAAAGCAAAACCTTCTAGAAAACAGACATGTGGCTCAGTGGTTCAATACCTGGAAAAATAAAACAAACAAAAAACCCAACAAAAACATATAGTTCATATATATATGAAATAATGACAATAAAAGTGTAAGAGCTGGAAAAAAATCTACAAAACTTTACTAAAAACAAGTGAAGACAAAGTGACATCCTGAAATAGAGACTCAACATTTAAGGATATCAATTATTCTCAAATAAATACATCTGGTGTAATCCAATCAAAACTAAAAAGTTTTTGTTTTGAAATTTAAGCAGGTTAAAAAAAGTAATTTATATAAGTCAAAAATGATAACATTCAGACAACTTTATAAAAAAATCAACAAAATAACAGCGAAGGGATAATTTATCAGAGATCAAAGTACATCATGAAGTTATTATAATGGGAACACAGCCCTATTTGTCCGTGAATGGGACTTCTTGGTCCCTGGAACAATACAGAGGGAAAACTAGGCTCACAAGATAAAGGAACTTTATTTTAGATTACAAGAGATATTGAAGTCAGCAGACCAGCTGAAATACTTAGTGATCTGCTGACACATGTTTGGTTGAAAAAAACAAAACAAAACAAAAACCAGGTTACCTTACCTCAAATCTTACCTCAACCCTCTAGAAAAGTGCAGCTGGGTTATAGATTTTGAGAATTGGCGCTGGAGAGACATTACGGCGGTTTAGGCACTTGTCTTGCATGCAGTCAATCTAGGTTTAATCCCGGGCACCCCAAATGGTCCCCCAAGCCCCATGGAGTAATCCCTGAGCACAGAGCCAGGAGTAAGCTCTGAGCACCACTGGGTATGTCCCCAAAACAAAAACAATCCCCCCCAAATATTAAAAAACACTACAGAAAATTAGGGGAAAAGTAAGAAATTATTCTTATAACCTCAAAAACAGTTAAATAAAGGGGAAATAATTTATAAACTTATACTAATCAAACAAAAAAATTCCTGCTACAAAAATTTCCAAAATAATAGGCAAAAATGACAGACAAGAGTAGCGTATTTTCAAGGAGTAGCCATCATGCAAAATGGAATTAATTCCTAAAAATCAATATCAAAGACAAATAGTCCAACAAAATAATAAAAGGAACACATACATATGTGCGTGGCATGTGTGTGTCTGTGTGCTTCTCACTCAAGACAAAATGCAAATGGCTTTAAATATAGGCATAAACCCCCTCAACCTCAACAGCTTCTATGAAAATGTTAACTAAAAAGACTGTTTTTCCCCCCTCACAAAAAGTTGGCAACCATTTAACAGGCTGACAACACTAAGTACTGTTGACAACATGAGAAGGCATGCTCACCCAGTCTCCCGCGGGACAGAAACTGCTAGGAGGTTTGGGGAGCTAAATCTGGCAAGTGCTCATTAAAATGAAAGAGCCATATGCCCCTCGAGTCAGCAATCCTACTTACTGTACACTTATTTATTTATTGATTTGTGTTTTGGGGGCCACACCTAGTGGTGCTCAGGGCTTACTCCTGTCTGCTCTCGGGTCACTCCTGTCGGCGCCCGGGGGACCACCTGGATCCAAGGCTCCAACGCGGGTTGCTGCGTGGAAGGCAAGTGCCCCGCCTGTGGTGCTCTCACTCTGGCCCTTTATGATGCTTTAGACACAAGTTCACACCAGGACATGCCCTGCGACCTTGCTTATAATGTCTCAATATCAAACCTCGAGAAGTCCCAGGAGAACCGACTGTCCGTTCCACCCTCCACGGGGCAGTGCGAAACGCAGGGATTGGGCTTTTATGCTCAGCCTGAGCTTTTCCGGGGCCTGGCCAAGGTGGTAGCAAGACTGACTTCCATTAGACCGCTGCTTTCAGATCTGAGTCCAGTAGGGTAACCTCCCTGTCTGCAGCCTAGACCAGCGCTTCCAAGCCCCACGCTCCCCTTTGGACAACTGTGAAAGAGTATTTCCCAGGTACTCCGGGGGGGATCTACAAAGCCGACATCGTTGTCACTTAACTGGAAGGAGGAAGAGATGAAAGGACACGGAGAGTAAAAGGTCATTTTTTTGCTAAAACACAGATAGAGTTATAGAACTTTCTAAACACGCATGTGAATTCCTAAGGACAACTCCAGATAACAGGGATTTAGAACTGTGGTCCAAGGGTCTGTATCTGGACGCTTCCGTGTTGTTTAGTTTTCTTTTTTTGGGTCACACCCAGTGATGCACAGGGGTCACTCCTGGCTCTGCACTCAGGAATTACTCCTGGCCGTGCTTGGGGGACCACATGGGATGCTGGGAATCGAACCCCAGTCAGCCGCAGACAAGGCAAATGCCTTACCCACTGTGCTATCGCTCCAGCCCCGTGTGTTGTTGTTGTTGTTGTTTTCATCGCTATTGTGCAACACAATTAAGACAAAGGACTCAGGAAAGGCCCTGCCACCCCCTTTAAAGGCACGGGGTGGGGGACACTTTAGGAAAAAGAGCTAGTACCAGAGATGATTTTTTTTTTTTTTGAGCTATTGCTAAGAGAATTGGAAGGGAAGACAGTGGGAATGTGCAACACTATCGCCACCTAGTGGGGAAGAGGGGACACTGCCACCGAGGCAGCGGGCGCTCAGGTCTGGTCCCTCTGCTGATCCAGGTCTAGCCGTTCTCCCATCAATGCCTTGCAGAGAGACCCAGGCAGAAGACAACTTTCATGCCGCCTCAGACTAAACAGGAAGCTGCCACGGCGTGCAGACACAACATTTGATGGCTCCACAGAACCGTGCAGACACTCAGAACATCTTCTGGGCCAAGTCGCCCCACGTCCCCGGAAAGGTCTCCCCCTTGAGCTGGCGAGGTCACAGGACTGGCCACTGAACAGACTTTCTATTGCGCCTCTATGGTGGCAGGGATTCCACACGGCAGGTGTTTGGTGGGCTTGTTTCAGAGTGGTGCACACAAGAGTGAAAGAGAGGCCCTTGAACCGTGACAGGCACATAGGTTGCGGAACCCACAACCATGTTACGGGGGCCCGGGTCTGGCTGACACAGCCATTGACAGTCACTAGAGTGATCACTGGGGATGTCCCCCACCTGTACCCTGGGGTCTCGCGGGAGCTGCCTGCTGCCAATGAGGGTCTCTCCCGGCCCACTGACAATTCGCTATCCCCCTTCCCCACCCTCCTCCCTCTCGGGGGCTTCTCAGGCTCTATCCATGCAAATCGGGCTCTGTATGGAGTTAACGCCCACCCCCCACACCCCAGGTCACTGTCCACCAATGAGAGGCGGGGGGCTGAGCACGGAGGATCCCCACAACCTCCCGCCCCTCTTCACTCCCACGCCCACGGCTGCTCAGAGGGTCCCTAGAGGCCCAGTTGCTTTTCCTGTCCCTCCTGGGGCCTTTCTCACTTTCTAGGCTCAAGCTGGCTCCCACAGAAACATCTTTTTTTTTTTTTTTGGGATCACACCTGGCGATGCTCAGGGGTTACTCCTGGCTCTGCACTCAGGAATCACCCCTGACGGTGCTCAGGGGACCATATGGGATGCTGGGAATCGAACCCGGGTTGGCCGCATACAAGGCAAACGCCCTACCTGCTGTGCTATTGCTCCAGCCCCTCCCACAGAAACATCTTACACCCAGCCCCCCCGCCCTCTAAAGGGGCATCCAAGTAGCGCTCTGGAGGTCTGGGGGTCCCCACCGGCGGTTTTCTGCCACCTGGGCTTTGGTTTGGCACAAGGACGCGATGCTGCCTGGGCCCTGGGGTGGCAGAGCTGCCCCCGAAGGCCTGCCCCGGGCTGCTTGGGGAGCAGAGCCTGCCTGGGCAGAAGCACACAGTCAAGGCAGGGGAGGGCTTCCGGTAGCAGGGAATAAGCCGCAAGGACGGCGGGAAGAGGCAGTGGTTCCTCCAGGAGCACAGAGGGACCGCTCACGCCGGAAGGCGGAGCCCACAGGGCAGGAACTCCGGCTCTCCTCTTCCTAACGGCACCATCCAAGGCCCCCTTCGGGGCACGGAAACCTTCAGAGCACAGGCCACAGGCCACAGCCGCACTTGTGAATAGAGAAATGATTATGCGGGCAGACTGCAGGGACTCTGCCTAGTTCAGTGGCCGGTCCCCAGAGGGCCTTGGTGGGGGCGGGGGGTTGGGGGGTGAGCACAGCAGGATACTCTCAGGGAACAGAAACCAAGCTGTTTGGGGGGGGTACTGTTTGGCTTCAGCGGCAGAACACGCGCCTTGCTGTGGGTGGCGCCGGCGCGCACACCCGGTCTCGGGAGCACCCACTAGGCGTCCCTGGCCGCCCCGCCACCAGCATCCCCACCTAACCCTGATCCGAGGGCGGAAGGATGAACTGGCTGAACCTGTAAGCAAAGCAACGTGGTGCATGTAAGGGTGAGTGAGTGAGTGTGTGTGTGTGTGTGTGTGTGTGTGTGTGTGTGTGTGTAACATGGGCGTGTGTGTATTTGAGAGTGTGTGCATGTAAGGGTGAGTGAGTGTGCATGTATGAGTGTGCAACATGGGTGTATGTGTATTTGTGAGTGTGTGTGTGAGCATGCATGTATGTATGAGCATGTGCCTGTGTGTGCATATATGTATGTGTGTGAGTGTGTGTATGAGGGTCTGTAAGTGTGAGCATGTGGATGTGGGCATGTGTGAGTGTGTGAGAACGTATGTGCATGTAAGAATGTGTGTGTGAGAGAGTGCGTGTGTGTATGCGTGTGTGTGTGAGGGACTGCATGGGCGTGTGTATGCGTGTGTGATAGTTTGTGTGTGAATGTGTATGTGTGTGAGTGTATTTGTGTGTCTGTGAGAGTATGTATAGGTGTGAGTGTGAGTGTGTATGCGTGTGTGTACGAGTGTTTGCGTGTGTATGTGTGTGTGATAGTGCCCGTGTGTATCTGAGTGTGTGGGTCCGTATGTGTGTTATGTGTGCTTGTGTGTGAGTGTGTCTGCACACACAGGTTTCATTACCTGATGTGGTCTCAGCTCCTGGTCCTGGGCGCTGGGGGCCGAGAGTTCCTTGCTCAGCTCCTCAGAGCCCCCTCGGGCCCTCCTCCACCTCCTGGCCCTGTGGTCGGCGGCGCTGGGGGCCTCCTCAGGCTCGCTGCTGTCCGAGGTCTCCCTGCTGGCCGCCTGGGGGTTGAAGTTCACATCCAGCTCTGCCTGGAGGCGCATCTTCTGGACGGCGGGGCTCCGGGGGGGCTTCCTGGGCGCCCAGGACAGTCTGGCCCTGCCCCCTGCGTCCCGGGAGGAGCCCGCCGATGAGGTCTCCGAGTCAGAGCACGTCGCCTCCAGGGTGGAGCAGAGCCCGGGTGAGGGGGCGGCGGCGGCAGCGGCTGGGGGACCTTGGTCCAGGCCTGGGGTCTGCGTGGGCCGGGGCCGGGGGCTTCTGCGGAGGCCCCAGGGCTGCGGGCACAGCGTGCTCAAGGCCTCGCTCCAGTCGAAGTCCTCCTCGCTGTCGGAGCCCATCTCGTAGGCGGAGGCAGGGCCGGAGGCGGCTTCCAGGGCTTGGAACGAGGCGCTGGGCTGGGCCAGCAGGCGGCTGCCGGCTGGAGGGGCGGTCCGGAGGGCCAGCCAGTTCCCATCAGGACTCTGCAACAGCGGGGAGGGCCCTGGGGCAGGGGGGAGGGAAACCGCAGAGTTATCAGTGAGCCGGGGAGGTGACTGTCCAAGCCCTCCCCGGGGCTCTGCCCCCATGCGCAAGGCCAACAGACAGTTGGCCCAGATGGGGAAGGGACGTAGCCAGAAGGAAGCCCTGAGCACCTCTCGTGTGACCCCCCCCCCCCGCACCCAAGAACCAAAGATGGAGTCCCTGGAGCACTCACCAGGAGCAACCCCACGCTCAGAGCTGGGAGGAGCCCCAAGCACTGACTGATGTGTCCAATCCCAGACCGCTAGTCCTGAGCGCGCACAAGGAACATTCACGCTCTTAGAGAATCTCCTTCCAACTGACAGGCACTAAAGGGTCTCTTGGAAACAATCACTTTTGGGAAAGCCTTCTAGGAAGACTGAAAAATATTTAATGTTGTTTCTTTTTAAAATGTTTTGCATTTGGTAACAATGGAAGCTGTCTAAGCTGTTATGCAGCTGTTTTTGTCTTTGTCTTTCTCCTTTGAGAGTAGAAATGACAGCAGAGCCTTAAGGAGTGTATGTCTGATACAGGCTATTTTTATGGATAATTTGCTTTTTTTTTTAAAATTTTGTTTTTGGCCCCTACCCAGCAATGCTCTGGGCTTACTCCTCTCTCTGCACTCATAAATCACCCCTGGCGGTGCTCAGGGAACCATATGGGATGCTGGGGATCAAAACAGGGTTGGCCGTGTGCAAGGCAAACTCCCTACGCACTGTGCTATCGCCTGTCTTGATTAGGGAAATGGGTCCGGTGCCGTGAATTGAAAATGCTATTAAGGGTTAGTGTCGTGTGCCTGCCTCCTTGGTCAGTGTGTCCCGGTGAGCCCAGGTGTGAGCAGGTGAAGAAGGAAGCAGACCTGGGCATCCGTGCCCGGGGTGTCTTTCCGGCTTGGCTTCGGCCTCCGTGACTGCCAGCCTTGCCCCGCCTTCTGATACAACTCCCGGAAGGCAGTTCCGCCTACCTGAGCCAACTCCTGGGGGGTATCACTTGACCCAGAGCTCTGGAGTGGAGCTTGAGCCACAGGTGTTGAGACTTAGGAGAGGCATTTGATCGCTTGGTATAGAGGTGGAAAGTTCTAGATTCTAGCAGGAAGCTTGCCCATCCAAGGGCAGAGGGTGCTGTTGGGCTGTGTTGGTCCTGCCAAGAGGACCCTTTCCTGCCCACCCCCCACATGAAGACGGGGCTGCACATGGCGGTGGGCGCGAGGGGAGTGGTGGACAGGGCCCGGGAGGTCTGCAGGCCCTTCTTCTCCACCATCAGGCCCAGAAGCGGATTCAGAGACCCCAGAGACTGGCAGATCCACGAGGGAAAAGGTGTTTTGCTCCCCCACACCCCAGAGCACAGCTAGCTGCCCAGTGCCCATAAAATAAACAGGGTAGGGTGGGGCGGTCATGTACACTGCCCAGTGCTTGGGGGTCCTTGAGGGCTCTCCGGACACACACCAGGGTGGAGTGGACACTGGGAGAACCAGAGGAGGCCAGGGCCTGAGAGGCTGGATTGGGTATCCAGGCCTGCCCAGCAACCTCATAGGACTTATGGCTTGAGCACCTATGAAAGTGTCATCCGCCTCTATCTATCGGGGGCTGGACCAGAGGCCACCACACATCCCCTTGGAAACCCCCCCGGCCCCCCCCCCCCCGATGCTGCTCTGAGCTTACCTGTGTCGTCCAGTCGGTCAATACTCATCCAGCTGCCCCCAGCCCTCTCCTCCCTCGGGGGCAGGCGTGTACCCTCCAGTGACCAGGCCTTGGGTGTCTCTTCTCCCGGGAGAGGGAAGAGGGGCTGGGATTGCTGTGGAAGAAGAGAGGCCAGGGGTGAGGTCACAGGGGTCAGTCATGGGGCGGTGTTGGGGTCAAAGCTTCTGAACTGCAGAAGGCAGGAGGTGGCCTGGCTTTGTCCTGCCCCTGGTGCGGGGGATTGGGGGGGGTCACTGGCTCCCTGGGGTCCCTCCTGCCAGCTGGTTGGGTCTCCTCTAAAGTCTGAGACATGCCGTGGGTGCCCGCCAGAGCCAGCTCCCCAGGCTCCTTCCTCCTGAGCCAACACCCCCACCCTGACCCATTTCTTAGGGTTTCTGTGCCCTCCCGGGGAGCATTTTCCTCTCGAGACCACCAGACCAGCATATGGCTGAGTTCTGGTCCAGTGTGACGGCTCTACTGAGCTCACAGCCTGGGGGCTCCGTCCACGTCCTTGCACAGGGCACCAGATTCCCACACAGTGCCCGAAACCAGGAGAGGAAAAGAAGCTAGTGACATGCGGTCCCAGGTTTATTTGGCCGACCAGCCCCTTCTCAGGGAGAAAAAAAAAATTTAATCAGTTCTCCTTGGAAATCGACCTTCAGGTGAATGGATGGACAGAGATCACCACTGCATTCATCAGAATTTGCAGGGCTGCGGGCTGGAGCGATAGCACAGCGGGTAGGGCATTTGCCCTGCACGTGACTGACCTGGGTTTGATTTCCAGCATCATCCCATATGGTCCCCCAAGCACTTCCAGGAGTGATTCCTGAGTGCATGAGCCAGGAGTAACCCCTGTGCATTGCCAGGTATGACCCAAAAAGCAAACAAACAAACAAAAAACAAAAAACAAAAAAACAAAACAAAACCCAGAGTTTGCAGGGCTGTTCTGGCACCTCTGGGGGTGGTGTGTGTGTGTGTGTGTGTGTGTGTGTGTGTGTGTGTGTGTGTGTGTGTGCAGGGGGTATGGGACCGCCCTCTTTGGTAGATGGGGCTTCATCTGACAAGACAGGCGGGAACTGTCTCCTGAACATTCCACAGCGCTAATCTATAATGCATGAAATTTCATCAAGAGGAAAGAGACCGATGTCTTCTGGATTTTTTCTGTATGGAACTCTTTGTGTTGTTGATGATTTTGCTCTTTTGATTTTGGCAGATGAAAGAGATGGGGGATAGAGCCCAAGGGAGCCCGGTAAAAAACTCCTGGTCTCTATTCAGGCTCACTGAACTCGCTGTCTCCACCTGCTGGCAGGGATGCCAGCCTAGAGCCCCACTGAGCTCTTCCAAGGGGACTTCCTTTCTCACAGGGATGCTAAGGAAGAGGAACTTAATTCACAGTAGCCACGGGGCGTGGGTGGGGGGCATGGCCTCCCTGGGGAGGAATGAAGATCCGTCCTCTTTTCCTACACATTGCACTGGGTACTTCTTCAACTCATTGTATATTCAAGTTACATCTTTTTTTTTTTCTTCCTTTTTGGTTCACACCCAGTGATGCTTAGGAATAACTCCTGGCTCTGCACTCAGGAATGACTCCTGGTGGTACTTGAGGGACCAATATGGGATACCAGGGATCAAATCCAGGCCAGCCCATGTGCAAAGCAAATGACCCGCTCACAGTACCATTGCTCCGGCCCCAAGTTACTTCGTTTTATACTACACTGGCAGTGAAGGAAATAGAAACAAAAAGAGAAAAGAGCTTTATAAGGGTGCTGCAGGCAGCTGTAGAGTGGCTGGAAGCGGGGATCAGCTTTTCTCTGGTTCCAAGGCCACCTCGGCTGCAGCCCCTGGGCCAGGTAACTTTTCTTGTGAGATGAAGAAACCACGTTGCTCCTTCCGCACTCAGGAACTGTGCCATAAAGGCGGGCTTTAACGACTCTGTTTGAGAGACACTCAGGAGAACAGCAAATGCCAGCAGCAGGACGTCTGGGTGATAGCACGGGCTTCGAGGAGCTAGGAGTCTGGGGAGGGGACAAGGATGCCGCAGCCAAGCTCCGAGAAAAGACAGATCGTTCAGAGGGAGAGGGACAGACATAAAATGATGGCACTCATTTGCAGGATATAAAAAAAGCATAGTATGAGACTAAAACTAGGAGAGCAGGAAACGAGGATGAGGAGGACTGGTCCGTGGGTGAAAGCTTGCCCCAAGTGGAGAGGGGGGTGGGCAGTTAGGACAGCGAAGGGACAACTAAGGCAATGACAGTTGGACATGATCACTCTGGACAAGTGCTGAGTGCAGAAAGGAGGTCAAGGGCTATACGCGAGAAACCTTCAGTACCTGTACTGCAAACCCTGAAGTACGAAAGGCGGGGGTGGGGGGGGTGCGGGGGAGTAGTGCCTGATGAAAAAGACAGTTTGGGGGAGGGGAAACTGGGAACATTGGGGGTGGGAAATGTACACTGGTGAAGGATGCTGGAACAATGAAATATAGCTCAGTC
Organism: Sorex araneus; assembly: GCF_027595985.1. Classification (NCBI taxonomy): domain Eukaryota; kingdom Metazoa; phylum Chordata; class Mammalia; order Eulipotyphla; family Soricidae; genus Sorex; species Sorex araneus. The sequence goes on along the minus strand of NC_073305.1, from coordinate 38,411,849 downwards.
ACTGCCATCCCGTTGCTCATCAACTTGTTCGAGGGGGCACCAGTAACGTCTCTCATTGAGAGACTAATTGTTACTGTTTTTGGCATATTGCATACGCCACGGGTAGCTTGCCAGGCTCTGCCGCTCGGACTCGATACTCTTGGTAGCTTGCCAGGCTCTCCGAGAGGGGCGGAGGAATCGAACTTGGGTCGGCCGCTTGAAAGGCAAACGCCCAACCTCTGTGCTATTGCTCCAGCCCCACTGGAACTTTATCTGACTGAAACCCAATTATGAACAACTTTGTATCTGTATATGGGACGGTGATTCAACAGAAATACATTTTTAACAGTTTTTTTTTTTTTTGGTTTTTGGGTCACACCCGACGATGCACAGGGGTTATTCCTGGCTCTTCACTCAGGAATTACCCCTGGCGGTGCTCAGGGGACCATATGGGATGCTGGGATTAGAACCCGGGTCGGCCGCGTGCAAGGCAAACACCCTACCCGCTGTGCTATCGCTCCAGCCCCCACCAGTTTTTTTTTTTAACAAAGGAAAGATGGCTCAGGACTAAGGGCACCACTTCACCAGCATGGGGCCTGGCTTTGCCTGCAGGAGAATCCAGCGTAGAACCCCGTATTCCATCATGCTGGGTGCATCCCTGAGCACCAGCAGGTGTGACCTCAAACCTACAATTAAAAAGTGTAGCAAAGCCCCTTTTGCCACTTGTTATCAGGAGAAAGATGAGTTTGCAAAACCCAATCTGGAGGCTCTCAGCTCAGCCTGCCCGGGATCTCAGCTTACCCCCTCCCTGCGTCTGAGTACAGAGCAGCTCATGAAGGGCCACAGGCTGACCGTCGAAAGTCAGGGAAGGTCAGGCCGGAGTTCAGGAGGAATGAGCTCTCCCTTATGAGGGCAACCAGCTTCCGTGCATCAGCTCAAACAGGCCGTGGCTGGGTGCACCCCCCAGTCATGAGCTGGCTGGGGCTCCTGGGCTTACTTGGGTTTTGCCCACTTGACTGCCAACATGCTGCTGGTTTTCCTGTTTGTTTTTGAGCACACCCTCCTGTGCACAGCGATTACTCCTGGCTTTGTGCTCCGGAATCACTCCTTGCAGGGCTCAGGGGGGTTTGTGTGGTTCTGGGGATTGAACCTGGGTCAGCTGTGTGCAAGGCAAGTGCCTGACCCATTGTAGTATCTTTGCAGCTCCCACACTTTTCTGTCTTACTTTGGTCTCATGTTCCTACCAGACTGCAAACAGTAAGGGAGTTGAAGGTCAGTTACGGTGATATGACCAGCTTCTAGGACCAGGTCCTGGCATTGCTACAGAGCACCAAAGGATGTCTGGGGTGGGATGAAAATGATGTGGGTGTGGTTCAGAAGTACCTGACTGTTTTTTTTTCTTTTTAGATCACACTGGGGGATGCACTGGGGTCACTCCTGGCTCTGCACTCAGGAATTACCCCTGGCGATGCTCAGGGGACCATATGGGATGCTGGGAATCAAACCCGAGTCGGCTGCGTGCAAGGCAAAACGCCCTACCCGCTGTGCTCCAGCCCCAGTACCTGACTGTTTTTGGTTCTATATTACTCTCTTGGATAAAACTGGAAAACAAGAGAAAGAAATAGGAAGCAACACCCAAAGTCATATTGGGTTGGAGGCATATACACATACACACCACACACACACACACACACACACACATATACACACACACACATGTGTCTAGTGACCGTTCAGCCAGGCGCCACATCCATCACTCAGCGGGTCACAGCCCTGATTCTAAGGTCCTGAGTGGCTCTGAAGCAGAGCAGGGCCCAGGCTTGTGGGGAACGGGCATTTGGAAGCTTGCATGTGCTGGCTAATTCCTGGACTGACAATCGGAGATTTCAGAGATGGTGCTACTGGCCCGGGGGCCAGAAAAGTGAATAAAAATGAAGAAAAAAATCCTTTTATAGAAAAGCCCCATATATCAAAGGGACTCTGCCCACTTGACTCCCCCCGCTAAGTGAATGGGCAAGAGGGCCCTTCGTGGGGCCCCACCAGCAGTGGGGTGTGGGCTGGTGAGGGGGGTGGGCCCACTCACAGCACAGGTTGGGCCTGATCCAGCTGGTGGTGCTGGGGCCACGATGCTGCCCCCTCACTGGGCAGTGTCAGGCCAGTGCCCTAACACTTGAGCTGTCTACCTGACCCCAATGCATCTTTGCTGCTTTTCCTCACGTCCTAACGCGCCCACTTCCCTCCCAGACTGAGCTCCAGGAAGGCAAAGTGACCTCTTGGGTCACATTCTGGGTCTCACGTTTATGGTCCAATTTGCAGGACTGGGACTTAAGGGTGACCCCAAGGAGCCGGAGGACAGCTGGCAGAGTCTGAGCACAGCCTCACATGAGCTGTTTTCTCTGTACCACCCAACCTGTCCATAGACTAACAAGCTTCTCCCTGTAAATCACCAAGTATGTTTTCAAAGGGGAAAATATTTAATCTCTCTCTTTGGGCACTGGTCCAAACGGTATTTGATGTGTGCATGGAGCTGCTCGTCAGAGGTTTGGGAGATCAAGTCAATGGCACACAAGCTTTCACCATGTCTATAAAAGCCAGAACCTAGAAACGAAAAGTCCCTTTTGGGACCCAACCGTCAATCGTGTGTTTTTCATGAGCATCCAGAACATCCAGCTTTCATCTTTTATTTCAGGCATTTTAAAATCTATTCCAATCCCTGTTTTGTTCTCTAGAATAAACTACGTTGACAATCACAAAAGGTCCCTAAGAAACCTTCAACGGGTCTCCGGACTCTTAACTGCTATGCTCTAGAATTTCTGTCCCGTGCAGGCTGCTAAAGCCCCAGTTCTGGGACTAACGTGCTGCAATGAGCACAAAGTCCAGCAGATGGCGCCACAAGAAAGCGTTTACTAGCACATTCAACCTCTGGGTTCCTGGAAAGTAGATTGCCTGAACAATTTTTTTCACCCTCACTTTTCCCCGTGTCCACCCTTCCAATCCCATGCACAGTTTTCTTTATCGCCCCTCTCTCTGCCCACCCCAGGCTGCATACGAAGAGCAGAACTAGTGACACCAGTGTCTGTCCACGAATGCCCGGGCCCTGGGGAGGATGGTGGAGTTCCTGGGTCCAGGCAGCTAGCACGCCAGCCAAGTCTTGCCAAGATGGACGCAGTGTGGATTACCAACAGACCCTCTCCAAGTGCTGAGGGGTGGTGGGGGGCTTACTCAGGAGTGGGTGGATGCCTGAATCGTGTGGGACCTTGGCACGGGGGCTCAATCTCAGTCTTGCTCACCTGTGCCAAGGCCAGTTGCTCGCTAAGTATTCATCCAAATAGGAGCAAGTATTGAGCTCCACCAGGGACTCATGTAGTGGCCCCGATTGTTCCCATCCAACCAGAATAATGTGGGAGTCAAGTGAAGTCAGGGCGATGAGTTTGCCCAGCAAAAGAGTGGTCAGGGGGGCAGTGACCTGCCACAGTCAGCCTGGGCCCTGCTCACCCAGGCCTCTGCGGGGCCCACCTCTGACCTCTGGGGAAAGCTGCCTCCTGGTGAACCTCTCCAGCCCAACCGGACTCCCCGCTCACACGAGCTGCCTCTGAAGTTTGGGAGGAAACAGGCAGGCGGTCATTCCCTCCTTCACAGCCGCTACAGCCCTGCGAGCCACACGTCCCTCTTGCAAGGGGGCGCGGGAGCACTGAGTGCTGCAGCTAGCCTTCTTGCCAGCAGGGCAGGCTCTCCGAGGCATGGGGCACAGCTTCCAGATAAGCTTGACTCTCCGGGAGCCCACCCACAGCCAGGAAAAGAGGGTTTTCCTTACCCAGGGCAGAGAGGCGGAGGGATCGATAAGAGGGCTCCGGGGGTTGAACATGGAGACCACGCTCCTCGGCTTTGTAGCTGCAGGGCCGGCGTAGCCAGGAGGTAGGCTTTAGCTACCAGACGGATGCCAGTCAAGACAGTGAACGTGAGGGAGAGAATGATGGTGTGTGTGTGTGTGTGTGTGTGTGTGTGTGTGTGTGTGTGTAAGACAGAGGCAAACGGAAGGGACGCAGGGGCTCAGACAGACGTGGCTGAGTCACCCTGCTCAGTGTCTGCCTGGCCCATGCCGGCATCCTCTTGATTATCTTATTACAAAGACTCTATTTTGCAAACCCCACCTCCCACCCACCCCGCCCAAAGGGACCGGCTTTTAAGGACCTCTGCGCAGGGGCATCTCAAAGGAGATGACATCCTCAGCCAGAGACCCACACAATAGGGAGGAAATTAAAGAAAGAACAATTCTCCTGCACTTTCTTTCAAGAGAGCAGTTGAGGAAGGCCGTTTTGAAAGGGATTGGGCTGAGTTTGGGTGTCACAACAAAGCCCAAGTAGCTACAGCAAGGGCTTCTGTGCCTCATTCTCCGAGTCCCTGGCATCTCTGGGGAAGGGAGGAGTGATGCTGGGGCAGGGCAGGGGGCTGCGGGCACAGGCTCCGGGTTCCCCCAGACCACTCGGTCTGTCTGCAGATGCCTGGGTTTTAGTACCTGGTAGATGGACCCGTGGGGTGGAGTTTGAACAGGGGATTGGGATGTGTGTGTGTGTGTGTGTGTGTGTGTGTATGTGTGTGCGCGCGTGTGTGAGTGCATGTGCATGTATGTGTGCGTATGTTTGTGTGTATGCACGTGTATGCGTGTGCACACGTGCATATGTATGTGCATGTGTGCATGAGTATCTGTGTGCGTGTGTGCATGTGTGTGCATGTGTGTGCATGTGTGTGTGCGTGTGTCTGTGTGTGCACGTGTGCGTGCATGTGTGTGCTTGCATGTGCATGTGCATGTGTGTGTGTGGGAGCTAGGATGGGAATGGCTGCAGGGAGGTGGGAGATGTCCCTCCAAGTCCCTCCAAGATGTCCCTCCAGCTCCAAGTCTTCCCTCTGGACTGCCAACATGGCACCTGATCAGTATCTGCTCTGTTTTCCTGCTCTTTGCTTACCACGCCCTCTTCTAAAGCCGGAGAGCAGCAGTGAATGACAGAACTTTCCAGAATGATAGAAATGCTCTACATCTGCACAGTCTGTCTAATGCACAGCAACCGGGGTCGACTGAGCACTTGAAACGTGGCCGATGTAATGCAAGAGAACCGGCCTTTTCATTTCCATTTTCCTGTGGTTCACGGAAAGAGAACTGTGTCTTGGGCACGCGGGGAGGAGCAGCGTGGCCCCGCAGACTCTGCCAGGGACCCCGGAGATTAGAGAATGGACCCAGGTCCCATCCCCAAAGCTGCTAGCTACATGGAGCTTTTTAAAGTTTTCAATTAAAAACAAAACTTGGGGTTCATATCCAACGGTATTCAGGGTTCATTCCCGGAGGGACATGGGGGACCACGTGCGGTGTCAGGATCCAGCCTGCGTAGGCCACAGGAGAGGCAGGCCCCGCCCACTGCACTCTCTCTCCTGCCCCCTAGGCCCAGGGCTGGGGGGGAGGGGGGAGGTCTGCTCTGCTCCTCCCTGCAGCCTGCAGCACCGACAGCGGCCAGCCTTTCCCGTCTGCTCTCTAGGCCCAGTCACTGTTAGCCTGTCCCGGAGTCCGTGTGCCCCACCTGGAGCTGGAGGGTCAAAGGAACATGATTCATGTGCTGGGCTCTGTGGCCCACAGCAGCTCCGGTGCTTCCGCGGGAGCCTCAGAGGAGCCCCAGGCCCAGCTCTGTGTCCGCTGGGCCCCGTATCTCCCCGTGTGCTGCAGGGGCTACTCAAGCAGCAAAGAACTGTACAGGCTGGGGGCAGGGACTCCCTGCAGTCCTAGAAAGGGCCCGCGCTCTGCTGCCTTCCTCTCCTTGGACACAGGGGCTGACCCACACCCCTATGTCCTGTCGACGTGCGACCACTTGGTGGCGCTGCAACGTGCCATTCAGCATAGACCTTGCTGTTAACTGCAGAACCACCAGGCCCCCTGACTGCAGGGAAAATGACCTTGCCCCACATCCCTTGACGCAACCGTGATGACAATTCCTTGTCTTAGGATGTCCTTGCTCCACCGTCGCCCCGACGTCACTGCTGTAGGGGATGCCATGATGTAAGCGCCCCCCCAACCCCCGCCCTTTGCTAGTGCGTAATACTGAGCATGCACCGGAGGGATGAGTTTGCAGAAATGACCTGCAAAACGGGCATTTGTGAGACCCCCTGCCCCCGCCCCCTGCGGACGGTCCCAGACACTCTTCCTCTCTAGACTCGACCCACAGGTGAATAAAACCTTGTTTCCCTGCCAAGCCTCTGCCGGGGTGTGCCTAGTCTCCTGTCTCAGCAGCGTACATGGCACGGGGAGCCCCCGTGGATGCCCCTCCGTTTCAGTGAAGCCGGGGAGCGGGGTTGCAAGCACACATCGACCCTTAGAGATGCTTGTCACAGGACTCACGGTGACTCTTTTCAGGATGAATTTGTAAAAATGCCTGGAAGGGCACCAGGGGCAGGGGGCGGGGCAGGGGGGTACAACAGTACTAAGTGCTTGTGTGCATGCTTGGCATATGTAAGGCCCCGAGCTGGATCCCCAACACACAGGACCTCTGAAACACCACCAGGACACCAGGAGTAGTCCCGGTGACCCTGAGCACTGCTGGGAGCACCACTGGGGTGCCCCCCCCGCCGCCCCAGTGCCGATAGCCATCTATCTGCATTTTCCCTAAAATGTCCATACTCTTCACAGTTGGGTAGATCTGCCTCCCGGCCCCCAGGTCAAGGACGGTGTCTCCCATCTAAGGGCAGCACGTGTGCGACAGCCCTGTCCCGGCACGACGGGGACTCACCCAGAGGGAGGTGGACGCATGGTGGCCTCCCGTGGTGGCCGTGCTCCCCTCAGCTGCCCCCTGCGTGCTGCAGCTCGGGGCCTCGGCCCACTCGGGCTCCTCGCCGGCCAGCTGCTCACTCTTGTTCTTCTGTTTCCTGATGATCTGGGGAGAAGAAGGGAAACGCCAGGGCTAAGCGGCCAGGAGGCCTCTGGAGTAATTCGGCATCATCTTTGATTTTTTTTCTTTTTCTTTTTCGCCCTGAAAACACTTAGTATCGACAGAGCCCACCAGCCTGCTTTGATCTGCCTCATGATGTAACAGCAGATTCTAGCCTAGAACATCTCACAGCCCCCCCATGGTTCACAGATGACGATGCTCACAGCTTCTAGTGCTTTCCGTGCCAACCAGGGGCTGGCCTCTGGGCTGGGACCCCGCAGGTCGGGCCTGGGTCGACTTCTGTATTCTCATGCTCCTACCCTCGAAGATGAGAGATGGGCGCAGAGAGGTAAAGCCATGAGGTAAGGACACACAGCTCCGGAGGAAGGGAGCTTAAGGCGGTAAACTCCTGGTTTAGGAAGCATCTGGACGAGTCCTCGGGGACGGTTTCGGCTTGTTGGCACCCCACACTAGGCGGAGCACAGCCGGTTGGACTTAATGAGTCCATTTGTATGGTATGAGGGTCTCTGGGCTCCCCGCTGCTGGCAGGCAGGGATGTATCTGAGAAAATGCAGAGGCACCAAATGGGCACACTGCCCCAGGCCTCTCAGGCAGCCCAGGAGGGTGGGGCCTGGGGCTAGGAAGACAGAGAACTGAGTGCAGTGCCCCGTGGCAGGGCGGGGCCAGGTGGAGGCCCATCCCTACTGCCACAGACCCCCGGGGCTTCAAGATTGTCCCAGCTCCCCTGGCAGCCCCCTCTGCCGGCCCGGTCCCATCCCAGCATTGGGTGTTGTGTGTGTGTGTGTGTGTGTGTGTGTGTGTGTGTGTGTGTGTGTGTGTGTGGCGGGGGCGGGGGCGGGGGCGGGACCGAGGGCACTGGTTCTCGAGTCCCAGCTATCCTGGGATAGAGCTGAATCCGGATGGACTGTCCACTGAACTGGGGTTGGATGAGACATTTGGGGGACTGGAGTGAAGAAGGGACACGAATGACTGTGATCCAAAAGGGAAGGTGAATCATCCAACACTCATCCTACGACCCCTTGTCACATGACTCTGCAGCCCAGTCCAGGGCAGTCCCCTGCCCTGCCATGTGGCTCAGGTACCCTCGATTGGACCCACAGAGAACAGAATGTCAGGACATGACTGTGGTCTGCAGCTTGCTAGAGAGCCACAGCAGAGACCCGAGAAAGAGAGAAACTCTGGGATGATTGTATAGCACTCTCATCCCGTTGTTCATCGATTTGCTCGAGTGGGCACCAGTACCGTCTCCATTGTGAGACTTGTTGTTACTGTTTTTGGCATATTGAATAAGCCACGGGGAGCATTCCAGGCTCTGCTGTGCAGGTGGGATACTCTCGGTAGCTTGCCGAGCTCTCTGAGAGGGACAGAAGAATCGAACCTGGGTCGGCCACATGCAAGGCAAATGCCCCACCCCCTGTGCTATCACTCTGGGATGATAAAAAAAATTTTTTTTTTAAAGGAGACTTTGGCCTTTGATACTGGTTGCTGATACAGAACTGCAAATTTTTGGAACTGTAGGCGGGAGAGTAGCAAATTTGTGATACTCAAAAGGAAGGAGGGGATGAAGGCCAGTGGGCAGAGAAAGCCAACCAGGTTACTACTAGAAGGTCAGAAGTTCACTCTGTGCACCCAGTCACACAGGAGGGCAGGTTGAATGGTCAGTATCCCAGCCAGTCATGGCCACCTCAGCGAGACATGAAAGAATCCACAGAACAAGGAGACTTGGGGGGCATTCTAGCTGGGGTGCACGTTCATATGTGGACAAAGGCGGTGGGCACAGAGGGGCTGGGGGTCTCTGTGTGTGCTTTCCACATGCCTCGTGCTCCGGCGTCTCTCCTGACCACTAGTATCCTTTAATTCACTCGCTGTGAGTACTGAGCTTTTCGGGGGTCTACAAAGTTCCTCAGGGGAATTCCAGAGTCGGTGGATGTTTGGAGAGAGAAGCAGTGTTGTGGGGGTATCTACAACCTGCCTCTGCCATCTGACTGGCGGTTGCCTGTGGAACTGAGTCTCCTGACTCCTTGATGCTGGCTCCCTGTAGTTGGGGTTGGAACCTAACTGGACTGTAAGATGCACACTTGGGTTTGGAGAAGTCCTTGTTGACTAGCGCGGGGGTGCTGGTGTCTTGGCAGCGATGAGCCAGGGACTCCTGGCCAGGGACTGCCCAGGGCACGGAGGGCGTTCCCCAAGCTTGTTCAGTGAGAGACTATTTGGGAACTGTGAGGGGAAGAAACATATTCTCTTGCTCTGTCTGTCTGTCTGTCTGCCTGTCTCCTCTCCCCCTCCACCCTCAATCTCTCTCTCTCTCTCATTAACAATGTTGGCCACATGGGGGCTAGAGTCATAGCACAGCCGGTAGGGCATTTGCCTTGCATGCTGCTGACCGGGGTTCGATTCCCAGCATCCCATATGGTCCTCCGAGTACCAGCAGGAGTAATTCCTGAGTTCAGGGCCAGGAGTAACCCCTGAGCATCGGTGTGACCCAAAAAGAAAAAAATAAGAAAAAAATGGTGGCCACACGTTCTCTCCAGCTCACCAGAGGCCTTGGCCCTGACAGGGTGGGTGCATGGCAGCGTCTGGACGCCAGATTCCTCCTACCTTCTGCAGGATCGTCGTGGCCAGCTCCTCAGTGAGCTCCTCCTTGTGGTCCCGCAGGTAACTGGCCTCGTTCTGCTTGTCCTGCAACGGGAGGGGCAGAGGAGGCAGATCGTGGGCTGAGTGGGCATTACGGGTGTGTGGGGGGGGAGGGGCGGGGGCATCTGCGTTCTCTTTCCTGGACATCAGACCAGGGAGGCTGAGGGAGGTGGACGTTCTCTAGGGCTCCTGTGCGCTTGCTGTCCCCACACCCTGCGCTGTCCCCTGGTGACCAGGACCCTGGGAGGAGAGGGAATGTCCTACCAGGCTGTCCCCACAGGCTTCCGCTTTGGAAATGGCCTCCTCGATGGCCTCTTCCGCCACCCGCAAGGCGACGGCCAAAGTGTCCATCATGCTATGTCCTGGGCAGGAGAGAAAAGAGAGAGCACTGTCTGAAAGGGAGCACTGAGCAAACGGTCCCCAGCTGAGATCTCTCCGGGGCAAGCACGCGAGCGCCTGCACCTCTGCTCCCCCAAGAACACACTTTCTGTGATTCTCTGAGAGCTGCCAGCTCCCCTGTCACGACTCCAGCCACTTGGTCCACTGCTTCCAAACTGAGCTGGTTTTGGGGGGGAAAAAACCTGAGGACGTTGCCTTTGAAAAGTCTTCTCAAATTCCTGCCCTCCCACACTCTCTTCTCCCATCGCTTCCGGTCTGGACAACCTTCTGGGTCTGGGTTTGCTTTGACAAATGCTAGCGAGGCTCCATCCCTCAGGACCCCACGGAATGTTCTCAGAGAGCAAAACTGGACCACACCCACCATCATATCTGCTCACTAACCAGCGCCCTATACCCAGAGTGGATTAAAGATCACTGAGCTTTAAAAGGACATGGTGCAAAGGAATGGCAGTTCCTTTCTCAAAGAAGAATGGCTCCTTTCTCGGAGAAAGATTGCTTTACTTTGCGCATATCGACAAGGACAAATGTTCTAAACACATGGGCTGTGCCTATGGTTTAATGCAAATGCAAAATCCTTGGAAGAATTTGTTGTTGATTTCTTGTTTGGGGGCCACCCCTGGCACCCAGGGATCATTCCTGGTGGGCTCAGGGGACCATATGGGATGCCAGGGATTGAACCTGGGTTGGCTGCATGCAAGACTAGCATCTTACCCATCATACCATCTCTCTGGTCCCCTTTGGAAGAGATTATTTTAGACTCTAAATCAGAAATAGCCATCAGAACGGCTCTGGCCAGTTACACCAAGCTCGACCCCATGGTGGTTCCCAGCTTGAGGGTCACATCCACCATCGCAGTCGAGTCTTACTGCACAGCTTCCCACTCAGCAAGGACCCCTAAAAAAGATGGAAGTATCGAAGCACAGAGAGGTGGGGGTAACTTGCTCAGATCATATTGTGAGAGAGTAAGAGACGGAACACCAGATAAAGTGTGGTTTGAGGACCCGCACAGGATGGGAGATGCGCGCTGAAAATAGACTATAGACCAAACACGAGGGCCACTCAGTGCCTCTACTGCAAACCACAACACCCAAAAGGAGAGAGAACAAAAGGGAATGCCCTGCCACAGAGATGGGGTGGGGTAGAGGGATGGGGTGGGGATGGTGGGAGGGATTCCAGGAACATTGGTGGAGGAGAATGGGCACTGGTGGAGGGATGTAAACAAAATGCAAACATGAAAGGTCATAAGTTTGTAACTGTACCTCAAGGTGATTCGCTAATAAAAAATAAAAATTAAAAAAAAAATGAGACTATGAAAGCTGTTGTCTGCATTTAGGGCTCTTATCTCCAAAGCCCATGATGTTAATGAGGAAAGTGAAATAATACAGGTATCAGTGACTTAGACAAATAATGCTATCTTTATTATGAATCTTTATTATGAATCCTTGTTTTTTTTTTTTGTTTTGTTTTTTGCCTATGGCAACAAGAGGAAGGAGGAGTTCCCAAGTCAAGACATACCCACATGTGATCAAATTCTTTTCGGAATTTAGTGCTTGGAAGAGTTCTGCTTCCACAACATATTAGAAAAAATTCTTGCTTAAAAATATGACTTCCTCTCCGAGTTTGCCCCAGACACCCAAACCATATCGGATACAGCTCTGCGGGTGTGTGAGGACTGGGGTCTGGGTCTCCCCTGGCCCAAACCTCTGGTTTCCATTTACAACCTCCAAGTTGTAACCTTGGAGGTTGTAACATTTACAACCTCTTACTCTCTCACATCATTGGACATATGCCTATCTCTTTTTTTTTTCAATTTTTTAAATTGATTTTGCAGCCTGCTACCTTGCTATACTAGTTTATTGCCTTTTCCCTCCTTAATTTTTATTTAAGATCCATGATTACAAAGTTACTTGTAGTTACGTTTTAGGCATGCAATATTTTTTTCTTTTTCTTTTTTTTATTGAATTACCGTGAGATTGTGGCCAACCTGGGTTCGATTTGTCCGTCCCTCTCGGAGAGCCCGACAAGCTACCAAGAGTATCCTGCCCGCACGGCAGAGCCTGGCAAACTCCCCGTGGCGTATTTGATATGCCAAAAACAGTAACAACAAATCTCACAATGGAGACGTTACTGGTGCCCGCTAGAGCAAATCGATGAACAACGGGAATGTCCTACCAGGCTGTCCCCACAGGCTTCCGCTACAGTGCTACAGTGCTACCGTGAGATACAGTTACAACGCTTTCATGTTTGAGTTTCAGTCACACAATGACCAAACACCTATCTCTCTATCGGTGCACATTTTCCATCACCAATGTCCCCAGTATCCCCCCTCCCACCTGACCCTCCCCCTGCCTCTATGGCAGACAATTCCTTCCATACTCTCTCTCTGCTTTTGCATATGCCTATCTCTTAAAAGCTGCCTCACGTTCTTTGTAGAGTGAGCTGAGGTGTAAATACATCAATTCATTAATGCATCAATCCCTCAGTTAAAGAAAAATTCAAGATTCTTAAAGAACACAACCGTGAAGAGGAAGTGGCTTCCAGCAAACATAATGACGTGTGTGGACAGACCCAGGGACAGAGCCTGTGCATAAGAACGTCACTGGCCGTCTCTGACAGACACGACAGAGATCCGTGTGGCCTGTGCCCCTCTGGGCCGACTGAACACACTCTTCCCTCCCCCCCACCCCCGCTTCCATTCAGCAGAGTCTACAGAACTCAAGCTGCCATCCCACCAAGTGCTCCCCAGAGACAAGCCAATGTATTTTTCATAGAAGGGGGCACGCCGAAAGTGCTCATCACAATTTACCAATTGCCTCCCAAGAGCCCCGGGATTAGGTTTCTTGAGGGTCCCCTGTGGTGTCCTGGTGGACCAGCGGGGTCCGCACTCAGACAGTCTAAGCTCAGGGGTGCTCGGGTGCCTGAGTGCCTGCTGTGAAGTGAGGGGTGAAGCCCGTGAATGACCCTGTCCACAGATCTCTGTATCTGTGGTCTGGGGCGAGGGCAAAGTGGGGACATTTGGGACATTTTGGTTTAAAGTGGAGAAGCTCTATAAGTATCTCAGGAAAAAAAAATACAACTGGTGGGTAGGGAAGGAGAATAAGAAGGCAGCAGCAGGGGTCCAGGGTTCAGATAGTGGGGCAGTCAGCTGGATGTGCCTGGGCTGGGATACCCCGTTGAATAACAAGGTGTTGCCGCGAAGGTATTCTGCAGATGTGTCTAATACCTAAAGGAGATGACTTGGAATCAAAAGAGATCACCCTTGATAATATGATATGGGTGGGTGTCATCCAACTGGCTTAAAGGCCTTACTAGAGACAGCTGAGTTTCCCATGGTAGATACGCCGCCTCACCACAGGACCATCAGCCCTTACTGGAGTTTGCAGCCTTTTTTTAAAAAAATTATTTATTTTTTAATTAGTGAGTCATAGTGAGGGTACAGTTTCAGATTCACACATTTTCGTGCTTGTTTTTCCCTCATGCAATGTCTGAGAGCCCATCCCTCCACCAGTGTCCATTCTCCACCACCAATGAACCCAGTATCTCTCCCACCCCACCCCCCCCAGCCTCACCCCCCCACCCCCCACCTTTGTGACGGGGCATTCCAATTTGATATCTCTCTTTCCTTTCGGGTGTTGTGGTTTGTTTGCAGCCTTTTGATCTGACCCATTGTTCTGCAACTGGCTAGGTGTCACAGATGAGTTTAGCCCTTAAATCAATCTCTCCGTGTGTATCTCATGAGACTCCTGACAGAAACCAATGCCCACGGAGAGCTAATATTAATGTGGGAGAATTCTGGGCAGGGGGCCCTTCAGACCATGGGCTTGAGAATGGAAAGAAAGGCCGAGATTGGGGCTAGAGCTCGTGGGGACAGGGGTGACAGAGAAGTTGTGGGGGAAGGGGTGGAGAGAAGGATACCTCTCGTGGGTAGGTCTAAGTGGCCTGGGGGTTTGATTAGGATAAGGCAAAATGAAGATTCCTGAAGAACAGCTGAGCCCTGATGGCCAAGCATCGGAAATCTCAGCCCACAACTCCAGGCTGGTCACAGGAACGGCACGCTCGGATCTCTGGACAAGTGGCAGGCAGCAAGGATGAGGGAGGAGCAAGTGCTCTGGGAGTGGGTGTGCAGAGAGAGAAGAGAAAGAGCACCGAGGAGCTTCTGCGACCAGGGACAGTGAACTAGGAGGTTTGGGTGCTCAATGCCCAGGACGATTTTTGGGAGGTGGGGCATCCCCGGGAGTGCTCAGGGCATACTCCTGGCTCTTCACTCAGGGATCACTACTGGTGGGCTTGGGGGACCACATAGGGTCCCAGGGATCATATCTGGGTCACCTGTATGTCAGACCAATGCCCAACACACTGTACTCCCTATCACTCTAGTCCCACAGTCCCAGACCTTAAAGGAGTTACAGCGCTGGAGAAGATTATTTGGAAATGTTTGGAAATGGAAGCAACATGACATGATGACTGAAACGTAAATTTTAGGTATGTATTTGTAAAATCCAAGGGGTGTGTGTGTGTGTGTGTGTGTGTGTGTGTTTTGACAGTTCCACTCTATCCTGCACCACACAACTGACAATGCTCATCTGCTCCCTCTCGCTTCTCTTCTCAAAACCACTAATTGGTCTTACGATCTGAAAGGCTTTATTTGAAACTAGAAGTATGTTTTGCTTTTAACCTTGGCTCTACGGGGACTTTTACAGAGCTTCAGAAAAAGAGAAGTCAGTAAACAGCACGCTCTTTATAAGCACGTTTCAACAAGAATTGCACAGGCGAGTGCATTGATAGTTCTTTTACTTTCCAGGAGAACACTGGCTGGTTGATGGTCAGGTATTAGCAGCTAGAGAGCTAATGTGCTTCTCAAGGCCACCCCCTGGGCATACTTACTTATTCTCAGGATGGACTCACAGTAAGTGGCAATGACAGGAAGACCATAAATCTACTTAGGGGTTACAAGCAATTGGGAGACCTTGACAGTATCTGAAGGTGTTTCTATTCCTCCAATCCCATTAGCTATAAACTCACAATAAGCCTTACCTTCGGAGTGCCTATAAAATGTTGAATCACTGCCAGAAATGCTTCCTTCATTCTCCAGATTTGCATCAAGGAAGCTTCCTCCTAGAGGTGGGGTGGAGAGGAGGAGAGAGGAACGAGGAGCAAGAAGAAGAGGGGCGAGGGGAGGGGAAGAAAAGGAAAAGGAAGGGAATGGACAGGGGAGGGGAGAGAAGAGAGGGGGGAAGAGGAAGGGAAGAGTGGGGAGGAAAGAAAGGGAAGGGAGGGAAGGGGCGGGAGAACGTGATTAGTAAATGTCCAAGCATTGATGCTCTGCGTCATTAAACTAGCAAATGTCATTACGTACTTCATTAAGTTAGTCTTGAAAACAGGTTCTGGAAATCATCGCGTCCCATACGATAATGTCATGATTTGTGATCCTTCCCCTGTTATTTTATTTTCTTTTTTTCTCTCATCCTGCTCCAGGTGAGATAGATTCCAGATTCCAGTAGAGGCTGCCATCTCCAGCTCCCCACTATGGTGGGGCAATGTGGGTTCAAGGCAGAATAATAAGTTGAAGTTTGAGAGATGTGAGTCCCTTTCAAGACCTGGAAAATTACTAGGCATGTGATGGGGAACAAGGTGCTTCTCTCAGCTTCCATCCTAGAAAAGTCAGAACGACAGACAGTAGCTGTCTCCTCATGATGGGAGGTACTGGCGTCTCATGTGCTGTTCACGGCATCAGTACACACTGTTGCCTTTAGCGGATGGTTTAAACATCTCCCTTCTCTTGAGTAGATGAGCTACGTGAAATCCACCCAGAGTGAGACAGGTATGCTGAGACATTTGACCTTGAGCCTGACTGCTACTTCTCCAGTCGTCTCTCAACTAACCACCAGGTTGGTCTCAGCACTCGGCTGGGAAGACCAATGGCTTAGGCTCCTTTTAAGTTGGGCTTTTCACTCCCTGTTTTATACTCTCTGTGATGACCAGTTCAACAAGAGTATTTTTCCTTTTTTTTTTAAATAGAAGTAACATTGTGTAAATAAGACTTTACATGTTTCAGGTGTGCAATTTTACAGCTCTTCAACAGGTATGTTACTCTACACCATACTCACCGCCAAAGTACCAACATCCTCCACAGTGGGGCCCCACTGTGGGAACATGGAGAGCAAGTGATGGAGAGATCTGTCCTAGGTTTAGTAGGCCGCGGACTTTATGAAATAGGCTGTTAGGGTCTAGCGTGGCAAGCCACGGTAACTTGGTTTGACCATATGTCATTCTCTGTGTTTGCACTTCTGACCAAGCTTCAAGAAGGCCTGGGGTTGCTTCTTCTAGCACTGTGACCAAGAAGGAAAGGGTTTGCCTCCCTGGGTCCCCGGCTCCTCCCTTAGAACATGAGTCAGCAGGTCAGCCACCTCCTCAGTTCCCCAAATATTCATCTATATGGAAAGAATTCACTGTGGCACAGCCATTCCCGCTCTCGCTCACGCATCCAGCAAATGTTCCACAAGCACCTACTAGCTGCTTGGCCCTGGGCTGGCTGTTTCTGGCTTTGGTGAACTCTGCCCCCGTGAACCTGCCCTTCTAGTGGGAGAGAAATACACAACCAAAGATTCACACAGGTCAAGTGTGAACGCATTGATACATGAAGTGCTCTGACTGGGGGGGGGTTGGGGGGCTTACAGGAGAGAGGAAGTGACCTGCAGAGAGAACTGAAGGAGCTGGGGAAGCAGTGTTCTCTGAAGCAGAGCCTGCGGAGAAAGACAGGCAGGGGTGGGGTGGGGGTGGGGGTGGGGGAAAAAAAGGATCACAGGGAACTAAACAAGAGACAACGTGGCTGTCCCCAGAACAGAGAGGATTGGTGAGATGGAGACAGACCACCCGGGTCTTGGCAGTCCCACCAGTATTTAGATCTTAAATCCAACCATCATACACAGTCAGTCAAGCATCCACAAAGGGGACATATCTGTGCTGGCTCAGGAAGAGGTGGGTGTAGAGTGAGGAGAAGGCGGGACACGGAAACCAAGTCAGTTCACGGTCTGGTGTGGGGGCGGGGGGGGGGTCCCAGCAATGAGGCGGAGCCTGGCCAGGCAGGAGGGAGAGGAAAAGGTGCAGAATGAAAGGCTTTTTAGGAAATGGGAGAAACGGGAAATTTGATCCCTTCACAAATCAATAGGAAGGAACCAGTCAAGAGAGAGGCTGGCCAGGCAGGAAGGAAGGGCTGAGGTGGTCTGGAAAGAGCCAGAGGCAGAGAGCCAGAAAGGGTGGACAGTGGGACTGGCGTGGGGGGTGAGGGAGCTTCCCACCCAGTCAGCTGAAGAGGGTGGTGAAAAGACAGTCCGAGATTGGGGAGACTAGGAGGGACTGAGGACCCTGCTGTGAGAATGGAGGGGGGGGTGGAGAGCAGGAGAAGATGGGAGGATGGTCGGCACCATTTCTGAGGAGACGGACACCAGCGGTGGCCAGGCACGGGGCTGGCATGGTGTCTAAAGTCTGTCCAACACCTCTTCCTGTTTCCCTTTAAGTCCATAGGTTGAGGCCTCAGGGTCATTCAAGATGACGTGACAATTTTTTTTTTTTTTTTTTTGGTCAAAGGCAGAAAGCAATTCAACAGTTCTGGAAAGCACTGACTGTGCAGCCAGGCAGCAGCCAGGCCCTCTCTTCCAGGAGCCAGAGGAACCTCTGATTGCACATGGCTCAGCACTTTCGAAAGACCACATCGTCAGTCAAATCCCAGTTGTGAGAGGGAACAGACCTTTTTTTCTCAAGAAGCATGTGAAAAACAGATTGAGAGTGATGACAAATAAAAGAAAAGCAGGGCTTCTTTTCCCAGGTCGTTTATGTAAGATTTAGCAAAAGCATGTATTGTTTAGCCAATTGTCTGGGGACTGACTTTATTAATAATAGTCCTTTTTGGGGCCAGAGCGATAGCACAGCGGGTAGGGCGTTTGCTTTGCACGCGGCCGACCCGGGTTCGATCCCCGGCATCCCATATGGTCCCCCAAGCACCGCCAGGAGTGATTCCTGAGTGAAAAGCCAGGAATAACCCCTGTGCATCGCTGGGTGTGACCCAAAAAGCAAAAAAAAAAAAAAAATAATAGTCCTTTTTGTCTTTCTGTGTTAGGATTTTTTGGGGAGCGGTGTGAATCATAATGCGGGACTGGAGAGATAGTACAGCAACTAGGGCGCTTGCCTTACATGTGTCTGACCCAGGTTCAATCCCCAGCATCTCAGATGGTCCCCTGGGAACAGACAGGAGTAATTTCTGAGCAGTGCAGAGATAGAAGTAATTTCTGGACATCGCTGGGTGTGGTTGTTCCAAAACAAAAATTTAAAAAAATCACCATGCTATATCAGAAAAATTAAATGAGAATTTATTATAGAAACCAATCCAGAGAGTCTGAGTTCAGTTCTAGATACCAGAAAAACTGTCCTTATCTTACCATCCCCTAGAACCTAAGGATAAGGCTCTATTATTCCCACTCACCACCAAACCGCTATTTTGCTTAGGTTTACAGATAAGACAGGTAAGACAGTATGTCCCAGGGAATCAGCTGGAAATGTGCTCATTTTGGAACCCGCTGGTCTGCAATCCACCCTTTCTAAAATACATACTTGCTCATTTCACACCACAAAGCCTGGCACACATCCAAAAGAACAAAATCAAACTGTTTAGGCGTGGATGTGGGGAAAAGGGGATTCTCCTTCACTGCTGGTGATAATGCCAACTGGTTCAGCCTTTTTGGAAGATAATATGGAGATTTCTCAAAAAACTAGAAATTGAGCTCTCATTTGACCCAGCATACCACTTCTGAGAATATATTCCAGGGATGCAAAAAAGTGCAGTAGAAATGACATCTGCACTTGTATGTTTATTGCAGCACTATTTACAATAGCCAGAATCTGGAAAAAACCTGAGTGCCTGCGAACAGATGACTGGTTAAAGAAACTTTGGTATATCTACACAATGGAATAGCAAGCAGCTGTTAGAAAAGGTGAAATCATGAAATTTTCATATAAGTGGATGGACATGGAGAGTATCCTGCTAAGTGAAATGAGTCAGAAAGACAGGGATAGACACAGAATGACTGCACTCATTTGTGGAATATAAAATAACATAATAGTAGACTAACACTAAGGATAGTAGAGATAAGGGCCAGGAGGATTGCTCCACGGCTTGGAAGCCAGTCTCATGTGCTGGGAGCAAAGGCAGCTCAGATAGAGAAGGGACCACTAAGTGACAGTTGGAGGGATCATTTGGGATGGGAGATGCATGACAAACATCTGAAAGTAGGCTATAGACCAAACATGATGGCTGCTTAGTACCTCTATTGCAAACCATAACGAGAGAGAGAGAGAGAGAGAGAGAGAGAGAGAGAGAGAGAGAGAGAGAGAGAGAGAGAGAGAGAGAGAGAGAGAGAGAGAGAGAGAGAGAGAGGAAATAAGAGGAAATGTGCCTGCCTCAGAGGCAGGGTGGGATACTGGGAACACTGATGGTGGAAAATGGGCACTGGTGGAGGGATGGATACTCAAACATTGTATAACTGAAACTTAATCACGAAAGTTTGTAAGTCTGCAAAAAATAATACACACTTTCCCCTTCTTTTTCTCTCTAAAATCCTCTCCTTGGGAGTGTGTAGGCAGGATGGCAGCATTAAGGACATGAAGGCTTCTTGCCCACAAAGCTCTCTTGTGACCTTTGTGTTAAGACTTTGGGTCTTGATAGATTGGTTCTGCAGCTGCAGTAGAACAGGAACTTCATGGCCATGTCCATCCCTATTGGACACTTGCTGTCCGATACATTTATTGACTTCTTCCTCTGATTTCTCCACTGAAATATTGTTGGCATACAGATGTTAGGGTTTTCCTGTCTTGTCACTCTCAACTCTTTTTTTTTCTTTTGGGGTCACACCCAGCGATGCTCAGGGGTTACTCCTGGCTCATGCACTCAGAAATTATCCCTGGCGGTGCTCAGGGGACCATATGGGATGCTGGGAATCAACCCGGGTTGGCTGCATGCAAGGCAAATGCCCTCCCCACTGTGCTATCGCTCCAGCCCCTACTCTCAGCTCTTATTAAGGCGGGTGGGCATGTGCTGGGTGCTCAGTAAATGTTTCCTGGGGCACTAAAGAAACCTGAGCCCTACTGACCAATTGAATGGGTCTCCTTTCAGGTCTGACCTGGTTCTGAAACTGGGCTGCAGGAGGAGCTGGTTCACCTGGGAGGCAGGTGTGGGAGCAAGACTGATGGCAGTGCAGCCTGGGCATGTGACGGGCAGTCCATTTGTTTCTCTAAACTCAGTTCTTGATGGACTAAGGGTCTCTGTAGTTGGTTGATGCAGCAGAAAGATTTTATAGGTAAAACCAGTTCTGCACTGGGGATTCTGCCACATAGCACATGACCAGCACAATGAAGATATAGCATAGTATGTTCACACAGTCAAAAACCTGAAAACAAACTTCCTTAGATGTGATACAGGTAGGAAGACGGTGGGGTGGGTTGGTGGGGAAGCTTCCTGGCAATTAGTTCTTGGGATGTAATAAAACCAAGATGGGATTTGAAAATGTTACTCTGTCACTAGCCCTAAAGCAGCTAAAAGCAATATGGTGGGGCGCACTTTGTGAACCTAAGAATTGAGGTCTGATGAGACGTTCGCTTGCATCAGCACAGGGGCAGAGAATGCTGGGCTCTGCTCTGAAGAGAAGCTCCAGAAGAAACAAAGGGTTAGGATAAGGACTTGAAGGTGAACATCAAGTATTTAAGCTCTTCCCTTTGAGAACACCATAGCAAAGGATTTTTATCTAGGTAGATAAGAATTTACTTGGTGAAGGCAAGCACGCACCTCCCCAATTTGAGGGGTGGCTGACATCTCCACTGAGATGTATGCTCTCAGCTCTCTTCTCCTCTGGAGAAGCCCGTGTTCTCTCTTGAACACATTACTCTCTGTCTGTCTGTCTGTCTGTCCTCTTCTCATAATCTCTAAATAAAGTTGTTTTATGTCACATTTTGTCTCCTCCTGACATTCTTTTCTGTGAGGGGAAAGGTAAACGACCCCAAAAGCCTGGATAAGGTCTAGAGCTGACCTCTTTTCTATAAAAAGCAATTCTTCACTACAGCCTGAGTCCACAGCTGTCAGAGAAATCGGGTGGCGGGGACCATTTCCCAAGGCATACAGAACAACTGGACCCCAGATGCAGCTTGACAACTGCCCCGTTAGGCTGGTCAGAGGTGAGTGAGGTCTGTGCTGAGCGGGGACTCATTGCCGACTTGTATCAGCCCTAGATTTCCGCAAGCACTTCCTGAATGACAGAGGTGGACAAAAGGGCAAACAGCAGACTACCCCTTCTCCTCACTAAACATAAGTCACCTGCAACAGATGGAGTTGAAGATGGAACCGGTTTACGCAGGATTCTGCTTAATGGGCTATAGTGAAGCTCTAACTGAGCTGTCGGTCTTGGTGGCATCTTAAAACATGCAGGCAGCATTGAAAAAATAAAAGCATCTGTGCTAGACCCACCTCCAGAGATCGGTAAGTGATTGACTTGGGATGAAAAAAAGATGCTGGGCACTGGGACTATTTTCCAAGCTCCAGGGGTGATTCTCCTGTGTATTTGGGAGTGAGTCTGGTAGGCAGATGACAGCCATTCAAAGATACTTGGTGTCAGGCAGAAACTCACGCTAATGACTCCTCAGCCCTCTCACAACCAGGAGGCCACTTTACCTCCTAGACTTCTCCCTGCTTGAGGTATAATTAAGCTTTTAGAAGCACGGAGAATTGGTCCCGTTACCTTCTAATCAACGTTTTACAGATTTGAGCACCATTTCACAAATTGTCTCTTGCCTGCTTCTCTTCATATTTATTAAGTGGAAATCTTGGCTACTATGGGGTTGCCAATAGAAAAAAAAATTAAAAAGCGGTGGTTCTAGTACTGCCATGAAGTACCTTGGTATCCACAAAATGCTTTTAAGATAGAATTAGTGCAATATTGAGGGCATAAGATTGTGCCAGGTGTTGAACCACCCTCTGAGGTAAAGCTATCATCTCCATGTGGTCCGACAGGAGGGCGGCTTTGTAAAGCATCAGTGACTGTTGTGTGTTAAGTGCTGCGAATGAGCCTGAGATGAAAGAAGTGGTGAGCCTTAGAGGGTCCAGCACCCAAACCTGCTTCTGTGGTGTCAGAAAGTTCTTCCCGAAAAATAATGCTCCTCTGAAAATCCTATTTGAGGATTTCAAAAGCCTGTGCTGACACACTTGGGATTCAAGACTGCATCTCCCTCTGAGGGGCTTTAGGGAAAAAGGGGAAAAAATGGAATTATGCTCTGTGCTATAGGATTCTCCACACGTGCTGTTTCTCCTCTAGCCTACATTAAGCAGGAGAGAACACCCACAGGGTTTGAATTTGGTGACATGGAAACAGTCCATACCACCACAGACAGCAGATGCAAAAGAGAGCAAAGATGTTTGGGGATGTAAATGAGAGAGTCAATTTTATTCTGGAACTTTCTCGAACAAGCTCTTTGGCATAGAAAAACTATAGTTAAGAACCTTTCTTTTAAATAAACCTTTATTTATTTTATGCCTCCATGTCTCTAAAAAATTCTCTTAGAAAAATCAGTGCAGAGAAAATAAAAGAAGGCATGTAAACCTTTGGTACAATTCTCTTAGTTACAGGTTACCTGAGTCTCATGAAAGACAGAGAACACAACAACTACCACAAAATGCCCCAAGATCCTCTGCATTTAATGTACCACCACCCTTTCCCCCATCTCAGTGATTGGCTTCTTTCCTAGGGAAAGACACAACCAAAGACTTTATTGAAATTACAACAATGCAAAATAATGATATTATAAAAGCCCAAGGGGAATGATTGAGATTTTCTTTCTTTTCTATTTCTCATGGGTCAAAAAAGTATATACCTGTATACCCCTCAACAAATTGATGGAAAATTCAGCCTTGAGAAAGAGAGAGACTTCCTTTGGAGAAGGATCTGCTGCTTATATTCTGACATTTCTTCCTACTAGCCTAATACAATCCAGTAAGCTAATTTCCCTTTGTAACTACAGTGGTTGTCTTAACAGTATAAAAACAATCAAGTTAGAATTGGTCTTGCAGCTAATACTTCCCTAATTCTTCAATTACATCAAATTCTGGGCTTGCCAATGAGTAACATTTTGGATCAGGAAGGAAGGGTAGTAAAGAACAAACTCCCTACACAAACAATCAAAATATGACTTTCCAGTGTTTTAATCACAGAGGGACAAATGGACAGAATTTTCTATTTCTAGGGATCCAGAAATAAAATGTCCACAATTTGCAGAAATACTTTGGCCCTCCAAGTTCTTAACATACTACAGTGAAGATGCTGGGAAGTAAGAGGGAAAACTTCACAGAATCTTTGGAAAGATCCTTCTATTGGGCTGGAGCCATCGTACAGTGGGTAGGGCGTTTGCCTTGCATGTGGCCAACCCAGGTTTGATTCCCAGCATCCCATATGGTCCTCCGAGCACCACCAGGAGTAATTCCTAAGTTCAGAGTCAGGAGTAACCCCTGAGCATCACTGGGTGTGACCCAAAAGAGAGAAAAAAGAAAACCAGATTCTTCTATTTCCACCCCTCGTGACCACCAGAGATTTCATCAACACTCCCTGGTTCCAGGTGAGTATGTTGAGGCATCCAGGGCCTCTAAGCAGACCTTCTTCTAGTTGATCAGCTAGTAAACTCCGGCTCCTCCCCAAAGCGGCCGCCCACATACCTAGACTATCCAAGCAGGCTCCGCTCTCCAGTCGGTGCTTCCTGTACAGGTTCTTCAGGACTTTGGCACTGCCAAAGCGCTTGAAACGGCTCTTCACATTATTGTAGAACCATTCCAGAGACTGGGTTCTCAGGAGCCTGAAGAACACACAGAGTTCAAAAGCAGAAGGTGAGAAGTTTGAAGCAGAATGATTCAATGGTGGGTTGTGAAAGCGGACACAATTCTCTGCAACTCTGTCCATCAACAGGTGACCTTTTTCTCTCCAATCAATCCAGAGACCTGGTTGGTTCTGTGACAGGCTCCGAGCATCAAGCATGGTGGAATTGATGCCATTGGAGGCTCCCTCCCTCCATCCCTCTCTCTCTGTCTCTCTCTCTCTCTCAGTGTGTGTGTGTGTGTGTGTGTGTGTTAATAGTCACACTCACTACAGGGAATGAGGGAATGCCAGGGCCAAGTGGCCAACCTACAGGGGGCATGGGGCTAACGCTGCTCCTGAGTAGATGAGAACAACTTCCCCTTCCCAATTCCTGTTACATACGGACTGTGGGACTGTCATTTTAACAAACGTGGGTTCACAATAGCTTGACTTTGCAGTTCCCTTTGATTGCAACACATTCATTCGCCTGATGGCTCAATCTGTTAAATTTATTCACATTCACTCCTGTCTTTGTTTAACAGTCATTCCCCTGGGGACATCACCTTAGGAAACTAGAGTATTGTTTCTCCTCTTACTCTCATTTTCTCTCCCTGCATTTGTCTAGAGAGCTTTGTGGCACCTGATGTTACAGTACATGACAACGCTCCTACACATCAGATCAATGGTGGGGACAGCAGCCTCGGGTGCAATGGCGATGGTGTTCACATAAAAGAGGCAGATTTCCATGGTGACACTGAGCAAAGTTTTTTTTTTTTCCCTGAAAAGGGAGAGGTAGCCTAATCAGCTTGGGAATCTCTGCTCACCCATGTAAGCAGTTAGACTAATGCTGAAGGCACCAAGAGCATAAAATGGAGAAAGGAAAGAACATTCAAAGAACGGAGCTGGGAAAATCTGGAGAGTTGGGTGCAAATGAATGAGATGAATCACATTTTTATATCCTGCACAAAAGTTAACTCAAAATAGACTTGGACATTAGATCCTTCCAACCCAACCATAAAAATCACAGAAGGAAACAGGCAAAACCCTTTGTAATACTGACTTGCATAATTATTTAAGAAATTGACTCTAAGAGTAAGGCAAACAAAAGCCAAAATTAATTAATAGAGAATATTAAGTTATGTTTATACATATTGGAATACTTATCACATATAAGAATATATAAAAACTTTCTTTTTAATCGGTGGGGAACAGGTTGTGTGTTCCAAGAAGCTCAGGGAGTTCAAGGGCCACTCCTTCAAATTTTTGGCCAATCTGGCTTTCCATTAAATGCAAGGGTCCAAGGATGTGGTGGTGCACATGCCTGGTGGTGCTGGGATTTACCTGGGTCACCCTGGTGATACTCAGGGATCTCCTGACACCTGTCAATGCTCAGGGGTCTCTTGGGCTTATATCCAGAGATGCTCCAGGCCATAAGATGCTGGGGATTGTACCTGGGTCCTGTGCATACAAAGCAGGGTATCTCCTGTATTATCTCCCTGGCCCAAAAGTATGAAATCTTGTCTTCTGCAGCCACACAGATGGAAATAGAGAGCATCATACTGAGTGAAATAAATCAGGATAACTATGCCACGGGTAGCTTGCCAGGCTCTGCCGTGCAGGTGGGATACTCTCGGTAGCTTGCTGGGCTCTCTGAGAGGGATGGAGGAATTGAACCCGGGTCAGCTGAGTGCAAGGCAAATGCCCTACCCACTGCTAAAAATGATACTTGGATGTTTTGACTTGGTATTACTGCAGAGAGTTTTTCAGGATGCCCCCAGGAATGGCTGTCATGATCATTCCCATTTGATATTATTGTTTTATATTTCACTTATTTAAGCATTCACAGCTCAGAGGAAGCTCACAGAGTGTGTGTGGTTTGTGAGGGAGAGGGTGGCGGGAAAAGCAGCACTCAGGGAGGGCTGGATTACAGATTACGCATGCCACGGGGTCCCAGACTAGCCTGTCTCCAAACAGAGCTGATCTCAGGCAAGGCTGGAAGCCAAGGAGAGAGTTTCTGCCAGCGTGTGTACCCAGCGCCCACCCGAGCTCACAAGCTGCTTCAGTTGGTGGTGTGTTATGGTGTCTTAAGTGGCAGGCACTTTGCTAGGAATATAGGGGATGACAGAACAGGTGAGGTCAGATGAATCTCTTCAAACAGTGCCCGCAGAGTCAGGAGAAGAAGTCAACACCCACAAGACAGACATCCTGTAAAGACAGCCAGGGTGCTCTATTGACCTGGGCTTCTGGTTTGTCCCCACAGCCCTGCTCTATGAGGCACTGCCTAGTAGGCCTGAGTTCCTGCTCTGTGGCAGCCTGAGAAAGGGCTGGACCGATCTCCTGGGAGAGAGACTGGGAAGATGGCCGAGATGGAATGAACCAATGTTGCTCATTGGAGCATTACTTATAATGGGAAAAATAATTGCAGGCAGCATTGGTTCCTTCCTTCCTTCCTTCCTTCCTTCCTTCCTTCCTTCCTTCCTTCCTTCCTTCCTTCCTTCCTTCCTTCCTTCCTTCCTTCCTTCCTTCCTTCCTTCCTTCCTTCCTTCCTTCCTTCCTTCCTTCCTTCCTTCCTTCCTTCCTTCCTTCCTCACTCCCTGGCTCACTCATTCATCAAACACATACTGAGCACCACCCACTGTCAGGTGCAGAAGTGAGAATGGAACTTGTCGCGGGGACCACAGGTCTGAGCACAGTCTCCCACAGGTCTGAGCACAGTCTCCCAGTGTGCATCGGCCAGAGCAGGGGACAGAAGCTGGTGGACAAATAACTAACTAGGTCTCTGCTGGGTAGAGCAAGTACTGTGATCAGAAACACAGCAGGGGAAGCTGGAAGAGAAGTGTCCGGGAAGAGGAGCTACTGGAGGTGGTTCGGGAAGGCTCCCCGGCAAGTACCTTTAGAGCAGGGACAACAAAAAGGAGCGAGTGATCTGGAATCCAGGGCAAGGACCCTCCAGGAGAGGATGAGAAGCAGAAAGGCCAGGCTGGTCAGGCTTGCTTTGCATGTCTGAGCAAGCCAAAGAAGGTCAGCGTGAACCAGGTAGGGAGTCCGTAGGAAGCATATTATTGTAGGGGCTTAGGGGGAAGGGGGAGACAATGGTGGTGGTGGGGGGGGGACACTGGGACAGTGGTGGAGGGAAGCTGACAATGGGTGGAGGTGTGATCTGGATTTTTTTTGTTTTTGCATGAAACTCTGCCATTATCATTATTGTCAGTCACAATACCTAAAATTAAAAGAGAGAAAGAGAAAGACAGAGAGAGAGAAGAGAGAGAGACTGGGTAAACTGTTAACTATCCATTCAACCAGACTATGCAGCAGTAATGTATATGAAATGAATAAATACATTAATATGCAGCACTGTAACATTGTCATCCCATTGTTAATTGATTTGCTTGAGCAGGCACCAGTAGCATCTCCATTGTGAGACTTTTTGTTACTGTTTTTGGCATATCAAATACTCCACAGGTAACTTGCCAGACTCTGCTGTGCAGGCAGAATACTCTTGGTAGCTTGCCGGGCTCTCCGAGAAGGGTGGAGGAATCGAACATGGGTTGACCGTGTGCAAGGCAAATACCCTACCCGCTGTGCTATCGCTCCAGTCCATATTAATATATATTCATATATATTCACATACATTAGTAAATGAATAAACCTGATCTACTTTTTTTCTTTATTTTTCCTTTCTTTCTTTCTTTCTTTCTTTCTTTCTTCCTTCCTTCCTTCCTTCCTTCCTTCCTTCCTTCCTTTCTTTCTTTCTTTCTTTCTTTCTTTCTTTCTTTCTTTCTTTCTTTCTTTCTTTCTTTCATTCTTTCCTTCTTTCTCTTTCTTTCTTTCTTTCTTTCTTTCTTTCTTTCTTTCTTTCTTTCTTTCTTTCTTTCTTTCTTTCTTTCTTTCTTTCTTTCTCTCTTTCTTTCTATTATTTTTTTTCCTGCACGGCAGAGCCTGGAAAGCTATCCGTGACGTATTTGATATGTCAAAACAGTAACAGTAACAACAACGTGCTCTTTGTGTTCCTGGAGTGAGCAGATGCCATTGAAACCATACTAGCACCAACAGGCACAAGAGAAGACTTTACTGGCACCCGATTGAGCAAATTGATGAACAACAGGATGACAGTGACACAGTGATACAGTGATAGTTTTATTTTTCAGTAGGGAAAGGAAGTCTCTCAGCAGGGCTGGAGTCCCAGGGCCACTCCTAGTGAGACTCCTGCCCTACTCTGTCCATCCCCTTGTGCTGTATCTTCTTTCTGTTCCATTACTCTAGGCACCATACCACGTGGCATTTTACATTCCTCCAGCACTGAGTACACCATGGGATTTCATATGGATCTCTGACGATCGTCTTTCAAGTTCTTTTGATAATCCCCATCTCAAATCCATGGTCTATTAGCCGACAAGAGCACCTCCAGGGCACAGTGGCAATCTCAACAATGGCTATGGGGCAGGTCTTGAGGAAGGAGGGCTGGACTGGGGCTGGGGGACTCCAAATATATATTTGGGAGTCCTTGACCCACGGGGAGTATTAAAACCAATCACTGGTGTATTGGTGGCGTGACTTATCATTATCCCATTTTTAAACAATGGAAAAATAAAAACAAATGTTTTGCTGATAAAGTCACTATCTGAACTAGAAGCCAATCTGCAACAGACTAGGTCTCATTCCTGGGTCAATTCCTTGCTTTCTGAATGGTTGTTTTCCTTCCGGAAGTCCCAGTTAGTTCTTATTGCAAATTAGGGCTTTTGCTTCCAAGTTTAAACAAATAGAAATCCCCCATGAATCCTTGGAGTCAGAAGAAATCTAAAACCATTGTACTGTTCTCCTAAAAATACCCACTTACCATATTGTAAATGCAAGTCACATCAAGCCATTTGTTGTGTAAGCAGCTTTCGAATTCCTCCCCACCCTCCGCATGAATATATTTGTAGGCATGATGTGTTCTCAGCAGAAGATGGGTGGAATCATAGACCTCAACACAAGAACAGCACCGAAATTACAACCACATGAAGCTTCCCCCTGGAATGGCAGACTGATTTTGACTTGTTAGCTTAAAATAATGTAATAGTGAGGGGGGGTGGGGCTGCCCCTAAAGCTAGCAGATCTGGCCTCCTGGGGGTGAGCAAGGCTTTCCTAGACTCTGCGTTCCAGAGAGCAGGCTACCATGCCTTGTGATTGGAAGACTCAGTAAGGTTCTGTAGACCTCACCCCTAATATGGTGCTTGTATCAGGAATTGGGCCACCTTCTGTAAGCTTGATGGAAATGCTCAATCTCATTCTTCCTTTTTCCCTCTGAGACTTGCTGAATCAGAAGCTGCATTTTAGCACAATTCCCAAGTGATTACTCTATTCATGCACGCTTGATAAATACTGACCTAGCAAAACTAGCTGCTGACGGTTGTCTGAATCTGTGTGATTTTTCTTTATCTTAAAAAATTTCACCACCACCTACTTTGGTAGGATGAAACAGAAGAGTTGACTTGAGTGGACCCCCTCCTGATTTCCAAGTTAGAAAGTGGGGTGAGAGGGAGGGGTACTAAACCAAGTGATAAAATGTTTGAAGAGAAAGAGTACTCAAAGCTGCTTCTCCAAATTTAGTCATTTAAGAAAGTAAAATGTTTGAAATACCGTGGATACTGTAGAACTGTAGCACTGTTATCTCATTGTTCATCGATTTGCTCGAGTGGGCACCAGTCATGTCTCCATTGTGAAACTTGTTGTTACGTTTTTGGCATATTGAATATACCACGGGTAGCTTGCCAGGCTCTGCTGTGCGGGCGGGATACTCCTGGTAGCTTGCTGGGCTCTCCGAGAGGGGCGGAGGAATCGAACCGGGGTCAGCTGCATGCAAGGCAAATGCCCTACCCGCTGCGCTATTTATAAGTACCATGGATACTAATTCAAATTATTCTGCATAGCAAGGCCAAGCTAACATCACCTTGTTGGTAAACAAAAAGAAGAGCAGCAATTAAAATTCCTGATGACTTTGATCATATGTGGATCAGGAAAAAATCTCTCCTGAAAACGAACAGATTGTCCATGATCTGCAAGTTCTGCTTCCATCTGTGTAGGATTTGGACTGAGAAGATTCAGCAGGCACCAACAACATACTGAATAGAGCAGAGAGAAAGGACACTGGGTCTTTCAAACAGTGGGACTATGAATGTCAGGAACTGGTTACACAGACAAAGTTACTGGGGAAGAGTCCAGAGTACAGTGAGACATCCCAGAGACAGGTAAGAGGGAGAAACTGCAAGTGCTCGAGAATCAGCGAAACAGGGAGGGGAGGCGTTGCCGGGAGGAGCACGTGGTATTGGAGCCACAGAGGAGATGGGCCTGCAGTCAGAGATGCTGCCCCGGCAGAGAGTTATTGTGGAAAGATCCAATCCCTCTCCTCTGTTTTACTCCTGCCCTCCCACCTCCTTCCAGGTCCAGCCTCAGGAAGGAGGCTGGGAAATGCAGCGGGTAAGGTTCAGCCTTTCCGGGACACGGGGCTGAGTAAGGAAGGTTCAGGATGATTTCTGGCCTCATACAAGCTGGCCTAGTACCACCAGTTCCACACCTTAGGAATTCACCTAATAAGTTACTAGCAGCGAGTCTTCATCTTAAGTAAGAATCAAAGTCTGCAGAACTGTGACCCATTGGCCCAGAAGAAGGGATGAAAGGAACTGTGTTTGGGGCGGAGTATGCAGCCTCTACGAAGGACCTGTGTAGTCCCAACACATCAGAAATGGCTGGTGTGAGGGCACAAGCTTGGCTGGGTAGCAGACTGCGCTTGGACACAGATCTCCTGTCGCCAAGTGCAGGTGATTCACCTCTTGGGTTCCCATTTTCCTGATTTGCAAATTCGAGGTACAAAACTCCATCTGGCAGTCTTCTGGGATGACAGGGGTCTCACGTTCCCTGCACCCAGAGAGCAAGTGAACAGACAGCATGCTAAGAGAACACAGGGTACCTCATGCCAGGACTGTGCCTCCAGATGGAAGTCCTGGTCCAAGTTTTTTCCCCTAGTGAAGTAAAATGCAAGAGCCCCATTGTCCTGTAGAAACTGCAGGAGAGGAGTAGTCGGGCCAAACATTGCTACCAACAGGGGGCCCAGCTACTTCCTCCACATCTCCTGAGAGTTGTGAGGGACAGATCCCCCTCACAGGCTGTCAACTGCTGCTTCTTCCAGCAGAGCCCAGCAACCCCAGGACTGCCTCACTGGCTCTGTCTCTTGCTGGCGGCACTGATACAGACTCCAGACTACAACTGCCTCATCCCAGCCTGCCTTGTCACTCAGCTCTTAGGAATGACGCTTTCTAAAGAGCTCCGCGGACACCGAGCATCCTTAAAATAAATCAGGCACGATGACTCAACGTACTCCCCCAACCCCACTGAAGAAGATCCAGAAAAGCATTTAAAAAAATTCTCTTCACATATGATCTTAGGCAATTTATTTAATCTATTTGAGGTTCTCTTTCCCCAGATGCAAATGCAGACAATAAATATTTCATTAGTGTTTTATAAAGATTAAATGTTCAACACTTGGGAGGCACACAGCAGTCTTGCCCAGGGAAAATCTTCAGTACGTGCTACTTCATCAGCTTGATTATTTTGTTTTTAACCCTCTTCATTCCTCCTCCTCCCCTTTTTTGGTGGTAATGGTACTCCGGAGCCTTGGGTGGCCCTTCCTCGCAGTACTCAGTCAACTGGGCTGGCAGTTCTATGCAAGGTCCACAGGATACGGTGTTGCTAGGTCCCTGCTCTGTTCCTGTGTTGTGGGACATTACCTGGGCCACCCAGCCCTGCTCAGCATCCTTCAGAACCCACACCTGGCATTGTTTGTCAGGGAAGGCTCCACAGCTACAGCTGCACCCAAAGATGGTTTGGGGGACCATATGTGGTGTCAGGGATAGAACTAGGGCCAGTCACATGAAAGCCAAGAGCCCTAGCCCTGGACTATCTCTCTAGTCCTCTGCATTCTTATATTTTACAGAAGACTATGAGTGGAATCCATAAATAATGAGTAAAACGTAGACTCATAATGAGTAAAAATAATAGACTCGGGAAGCATGCTCAATCCTTTGATTCCATCTTAGCTGCAAAGTTGAATTTTGTAATAAGGTGATTATTTATTGGATTTTTAGTTTGGGGGGCATAACTTGGCATTACTTCTGACTCTATGCTCAAGGATTACTCCTGGTGATGCTAGGGGACCCTATGCACTGCTGATCAGATCCAGGTCTGGACCAATTAAGGCTGCATGCAGAGGAAGTGCCTTACCCTCTGTATTATCTCTCTGGACCAATGAAGGGGATTCTCAATCTTTGGTCATGTAAAAGCTGAAAACCCACTGGTGAGGGCCCACCCCAGAGTTCTGGCTTCAGCAGGGCAGGCTAGGGTCCCAGCAGGGGCTTTTCTGAAAGAACCCAGGACATGGATGGTTGTTGGTCTGAAGATACCCTTTCAAGAGTCACTCAGTCTGAAGATAAGTTTGACAAGCCACGAAGAGCCAAGGAAGGTGCCATTGATTCCAGCCTACGGGGACTCCAGAAAAACACCCAGGTGCTGGGAGAGGAGACTCCTTCAGCCCAGATGGAAAGAAGTTTCCAGAGCCCTGGAAGGCATGTGAGATGGAGAGCTGGATGGAGAAGTAAAGACCTTCACCTCCTCAAAAGTTGGGAACCTCCAGGATGTCCCTGAAAATGTGCTGCCAGACATGGCCTAGAGGCCAGAGAGTCACTGTCGGTTGTTAATGTGATAATTTCCTTAATGCTTGATCTGCAAGAAGTAAGAGAGGTGGGGGATGCAGTTCAAGTGATGGGGCGTGTGCCCTGCAGGCCAGGCTTCCATGCCTGGCACTATAGGGTCCCCTGAGCACTGGAGCCATGGCTGCTTCCACCTGCCCCCAGAAAAGTAAAATAAGGAAGAGAAGTCTGGAAGGGAAGTGAGGTGGTGTTGGCATGATATCCCCCCTCCCCCAAGCTGTTCCGGGGCCCTTTCAAACTTCACACAGCTGGAGGTGGGACAAAGAGGAAACTGAGGCTGAGCAAAGTTGAGAACTCCCATGCTCCCCCAGGCAGAAAGAGGCAGAACTGGGATTGGGGGTGGGGTCTCCCCTGGACCATGCAAACCACAGACGGAGTGTCAATGCTGCCCACTGACTTCTGAAAGCTGGCAGTGCTCTAAGCCCTTTACACAAACTGGCCCATCTCATCTAGTCCTTGCCCTCACACTTTGTGGAGTTCCACATAGCATCAGCATCATTTCCCAGAGGAGCAAGAGAGGCTGCAAGCCCTGGTTGAGGACTCAGCAGGGAGAGTCAAGATTCACACCCAGGGGGGCTCCTGAATTCCAGCCCATCACCACTGCATAGAGCAGTCTTCCTGTGCAGCACTCAGTACAACAGCGGCAATACGGAACCGACCCAGGTGTCCAGTGACAGATGAATGGATTATGAAGAGGTGGTGCATATACACAATGGAACACGATGCAGATGCGAGGAACGGTGAAATCATGCTGCGACCTGGTCTAAACTGGGAGATATCATGCTGAGTGAAATAAGTTAGAAGAAAGACAAATACAGGGTGGTCCCACTTATCTGTGGTATATACAATAAGTGGATGAGGAAATGGGACGTAGGGAAGGGGGAATGCCTATATCATCCTTGACCCCACATCCTCCTCTGTGTGACCCAGCCCCAAACCTGGTCACCACAAAAAGAAATCAAGGGGAGAAGGAAGAAGAGAAAGGCAAGTAATCGGGGAGCAGGGGTCTGGGCCTCGCGTACAACTGTGATGTGGTAGAGTGGTGTCGTTACATAGCCAAAGCACAGACTCAACAACACCAAAAACATGAGAGCTAAACTACAACCACAGAACTTGAAATGTGTCTGTCAAGTGACAGATGTGGAGTGAGGGGGGTTATTGGGGGGGGCACGGTAACACTGGAAGAGGGAAGCTGACATTGGTGGTGGGATCGGTGTTGAAATATTGTATGCCCCAGCAATACCACTCCTGGGAATATATCCTGGAGATGCAAAAAACAAAAAACAGTAAAAATGACATCTGCACTTGTATCTTTATTGCAGCACTGTTCACAATAGCAAGAATCTGGGAAAAAAATCGAGTGCCTACGAACAGATAACCGGTTAAAGAAACTCTGGCCATCTACACAATGGAATACTATGCAGTTGTTAGAAGAGATGAAATCATGAAATTTGCATACAAGTGGATGAATGTGGAGAGTATCATGCTAAGTGAAATGAGTCAGAAAGAGAGGGACAGATATAGAAGGAATGCACTCATTTGTGGAATATAAAGTAGCATAATATGAGACTAACCCCTAAGGACAGTAGAGATAAAAGCCATGAGGATCATGCCATGGTTTGGAAGCCAGTCCCATGTGCTGGAGGAAAAGGAAGTTGGGATGAAGAAGGAGCCACTAAGAAGATGACGTTTGGAGGGATCGCCCAGGATGAGAGATGTGTGCTGAAAGTGGACTAAGGATCAAACATGATGGCCTCTTTCTTAGTATCTGTATTGCAAACCATAATGCCCAGAATTAGAGAGAGAGAATAAGAAGGATTGTACTTGCCACAGAGGCAGGGAGTGGGATGGTGGCGGGTGGGACACTGGGAACAATGGTGGTGGAAATGGGTGCTCAAGCAGTGCATGACTGAAACATAATTATTCAAGTTTGTAACTGTATCTCATGGTGATCCAATCGGACTTATTTAAAAAAAAAGAAACATTGTATGCCTAAAACCTGATGATCAATAGCTTTGCAAATCACAGGGTGTTTTTTTTTTGTTTTTTTTTTTTAGTGAGTCACAGTGAGGGTACAGTTACAGATTCACACCTTTTCGTGCTTGTTTTTCCCTCATGCATTGTTCGAGAGCCCATCCCTCCACCAGTGTCCATTCTCCACCAGCAATGAACCCAGTATTCCTCCCACCCCCCGATCCCATCCCCCCACCCCACCCCGCCTCTGTGGCAGGGCATTCCAATTTGTTCTCTCTCTCTCCTTTTGGGTGTTGTGGTTTGCAACAGGGGTATTGAGTGACCATCGTGTTCAGTCTCTAGTCTACTTTCAGCACGCACCTCCCTCCCCGCGCAGGATCTCCAATCACATTTTACTTGGTGTTCCCTTCTCTATCAGGGATGACTTTCCACCAACATAGTAAATCACAGTTCTTAACTTAGGTAAAAAATTTTAAAAAGCTTGTAAATGAAGGAATTCAAAAGAAGTCGGGCAGAGGTGAGCAGGAAGCTTGTCAAGCACCATGCCTTTGGGATCTGAGCACAGATTCTGTTTGCCTTTGCTTAACTGACTCAGCTGACCTTCTCTGGAGCCAAACACATTCTTTTCTCACTTGCAGACTCCACCTCACCCTCCCCGCCAGCCTTGTGCCCGCCTTTTCTCCAGGACTGAACCTCCATCTGAAGACAGGGACAAAAGTGAGGGCAGGGGTGCGAGAGCTGGCATGAAGCCCCATCACCCTGGCTTCTCTCTTTCACCCACTGCTGCCCTGGCCCTCCTCCTCCTCTTTGTCACCCGGCTCCAAACCCAGTCACCACAGTTCTCCACCCTGCTCCTTCTGCCAGTGACCTGACCAGCTGTGAGACTTTCTTTCCTGAGACTGAGTCCTTCAGGGCTATGAAAATCGAAAGATGCTCAAGTCACAGAGAGCACTCCAACAAGAGCACTGCCCTCTACAGCCTGGATACCTGGCCCACGTGAGTCTCACTGGGCTGAGACTCTGAACGTGGAATGTCTAGACGGCTGGGAGTTAAGCTCTCAAAGTAAGTGTCTTTTCCATTGGAAGGGGTGACAACTTCTTTGCTAGCTTCCCTTGGAAAGATGGAGTCTAAACTCCAGGTCTCTGTGAATCTGCATTAGCTTCAGTGATTTGCATGGTCATTAGAATCTAGCAGAAGCGATGCTCCGGAAATTCTGAGGCCAATTCATACAAAATCAGGTGGCTCTGTTAAGCTCTGCTGGGAGCAGTCTGCCTCAGGGCCATGGGTGTGTAGAAGCGCTCTCCTGTCATGGATAGGGCACAGAGAGAAGTCACAGAGAAGCCCCAAGTGCACAGAAAGAATCAGGTTGCCAGGTCCAGCCCGTGTCTCTCCAGCTGATGCCCCATTGGAAAGTAAATTCTTCAGAACGCTTCCAAATTTGGATAAGATTGCATTAAGTAAAACATGTTCATGTTTCAGCCATAGAAGATCCAAACACGATGATAATTTTTATTATAAATCAGTGATATTTCATGTTGCTTAAAACTATGTCATAGACATTTAAATCATCAGATTATTTAACAGCCAATCAATTGACCGCGTTTTTGTAAGTCGTGGAAAATAATTTTTCTCATTAAGATGTGAATTCTTAAGGATTTGTGTTAGATTTTCATTTCAATGTGAAATGAGAACATCTATAATCTCCTTAACTATCTATTTAATAAGCACTTTTCCCCCTTAATCCTGGTACTCTCATCAAGTAATTTGTACATTTCAAATTATTTTTTTGCCATTTATTTTCAAATGTGGCAGGGGTATATTCGTTTCTCTTTCTAAGTGTTAGGCACATTCCTTTCTCTTTTATTTTAACTTTTTGGGAAACATGCCATCAGTATTCAAGGCTTACTCCTGACTGCACAAAGGGATCATTCTTCATGGGGCTTAAGAAACCATATGGCATGCCGGTGATCAAACCTGGATTGGCTGTGTGCAAGGCGTGCACCTTACCCACTGCAGTATTGCTTTGGGCCTCTCCTTTCTCTTTTTAAAGGTTTTAACATATTATAAGAAAAAATATCCCACCCCATCAAAAAATAAAGAAAAGAAATGATCAGAAACTCCCTCAAAGAAATACAAATGGCCAAAAGACACATGAAAAAATGTTCTACATCACTAACCATCAAGGAGATGCAAATCAAAACACAATGAAATGTCATTGTTCTTATACCATAGAGACTGGCATACATCAAAAAGAACAACCAGTGCTGGAGTAGATGTGGGTAGACAGAGACTCTCCTTCACTGTTGGTGGGAATGTCTACTGGTACAACCTTTTTGGAGAACAATATGGGCATTCCTCAAAAAGCTAGAAATTTAGCTTCCATAAGACCCTGAAATACCACTTCTGGGAATATACCCCGAAGCCCCAAAAACACACTGCAGAAATGCCATCTATACTTCTATGTTCATTGCAACACGATTCACAATAGAATCTGGAAACAACCTGAATACCTGAGAGCAGATGACTGGTTAAACAAACTATGGTATATCTACACAATATACAGCTGTTAGGAAAAGTGCCATGAAATTTGCTTATAAATGGATGGACATGGAGAGTGTCATGCTGAGTGAAGTGAGTTAGAAGGAGAGGGACAGATATAGAGTGACTGAACTCACATGTGGAATATAAAAATACTTAGTAAGAGACTAATACCCAAAGACTATTGAAACCAGGGCCAGGAGGATTGGCCCATGGTTGCAAACCTGACTCAAGTTCGGGGGAAGAGGGCAGCTGGGATAGAGAAGGGACCACTAGGGCAATGATGGTTGGAAGTAATGGCTCTGGATGGGAACTGCATGCTGAAAGTGGGTAAAGGACTGAACATGATGGACTCTCAGTATCTGTACTGCAAACCATAATGTACCCACCAGTGCAAGAAGAGAGAGAGAGAGAGAGAGAGAGAGAGAGAGAGAGAGAGAGAGAGAGACAGACAGACAGACAGACAGACAGACAGACAGACAGACCAAGAGACAGACAGAGAGAGAGACAGAGAGAGAGAGAAAGAATAAAGGTTCCTGCCATAGAGGCAGCCTGGGTGGGGGGGTTGTGTGGATACGGGGGACATTGGTGATGGGAAATGTACACTGGTGGAGGGTTGGGTGATGGAACATTACACGACTGGAACCCCATCACGAACAGCTTTGTAACTCATGTATCTCATGGTGGTTCAATTTAAAAAAGAAAGAAAGAAAACAGCTAAAGTTTTAAACACATCAAAGGGACTTTCAAAGTTACTTTGGTTCATTTATTCCAATTCTCAATTGAAAATAAGATAAAGAAGACTATTGAAAATGTTATTGATGAACTTTCTTCTGCTAAGGTCTGACAAGAAAGCCAGAATTCTGACTGAAATATCTAAACTTAACACCAGAAGCTTTATGAACCTGTATTTTTAAAATTCTTAAGTGTTTTTCAGTCATTTTCACATTCTATGAAATTCATCACTAAAAATACATGAAAACATATCAAGGACATGCATTTCTTTTTGATTTTCACTCCACTATTGAGACTTGTAACCGGATTCAGTCTTTACTCAAAACATTTTGTTCATTACGGAGTTTTACATTAATTTTTTTCAGCCACACCTGGCAGTGCTCAGGACTTATTCCTGTCTCTGTGTTCAGGGATCACTGCTGGAGGGCTTGGGGGACCAAATGGGCTGCCAGGGACCCAATCTGGACTGGTCACGTGCAAGGTGAGTGCCCCACCCACTGACCTATCTCTCTAGCCCCTGCATTAAGTATTTTAATGCTGCATAAAAATGCCCTAGATACCGATGATGGAGAGTGTGGGAACTCCTGCAAACTCCGTGCCTGAGGCAAGCCCTGCTCAGCTCTTCTAAGCTCATCCTGATGGGACAAGAGCATGCCAGCAGCTGGGACGCCAGAGTGCCGTGCTTCAGGGGGAGCCAGCGGGAAGCAATGTAGTTAGTGGCCAGGGAAAACAAGCCCAGTGGAGCCGATGAGCCAGGAAAAGAGGATGAGACCCAAAGGTACAGTGTGGTACCCAGGGGAATGTGACGTGAGAGGATGCAGCAGTGCTCAAATTATACTAGACTGAAAAACAGTGCGGAAAAAAGAAAAAAAAGTACCCTTGCACTTCATGGGTACATTGTTGAGGCTGGTGCCCTTCAAAATCCCCAGAAATTCACAGGAATAATGGGAAGAAAAGCTTTAAAGGAGGCTGGTGGGGGTTGGAGGGGTAGTACTGCAGGTAGGGCTCTTGCCTTGCACGTGGCCCAACCCAGGTTTGATCCCTGGAAACCCATATAATCCACTGAGCCCCGCCAGGAGTGATCCCTGAGTTCAGAGCCAGTAGTAAGCCCTGAGCAGTGCTGGGTGTGTCTCACCCGCTTGCCCAATACTCCCCCCAACCCTGCCAAAAAAAAAAAAAAAGCAAAATAAAAAAAACTAAAGGAGGCTGGAGTCTTGCAATTAGGATTCAAAACCAATGCTAAACATCACACCCACCCAAGAAGGGCCTCTGAAAATGTTTCTCATGTGGTCTGGAAGTGGAAGGGAGAGGGTTGTCGTTTCTGGGGTCCCATCATTCCCAGCAGCTCCTTTCTGCAGCGGCTCTAGCCTCTGCAGGACCAGGGCAGCACATCTGGCTGTTCCTATCAGGCCTTGGGCGAGCCCTCTCCAAACCCGAGGCCACTGGCACCGACCTTGGCCTGAATTTTTCTATGTCTCCCTGGCTCTGGCCTCCACCCTCACGCTTAATTCATTCCTCGCCAGCGAGTGTGACTCATCAGGCTTAGGGGACAGGAATGAAATGGTTCCTATTAGCCTCAGCTGTTCGGAGGCAGAAATCAATGCCATTTGAATACAGCCCTTCCTTTGCCTTCTTCTTTGCAAAGCTGATTGGGGCTTCTGTTTGTTGGAATCGCTTTGAAATGAGGGAGATGACTGCACCAGGCTTAGCAGGAGAGCTGCTGCCTTGCTCCTCTTGCGGCTTTTGGCTGTCTCAGCCCAGCTGGTCCGGAAGAGAACACTGGCCTCCTCCCGATGCTAATCTGTATGATCCATGGACCGCAACAGCGAAGAACAAACAATCAGCACCTATGGATTCTTTCCCCAACCGCAGCCCTCAGTGTGTGGCAGTGAAGAGATCCGTTTATCATTCTGCATCTCACCTCCTTCGTCCTCAGAATACAAACGATCACTGCTTCCTGCTACCACGTTCCCAGCACACACAGATACACTGGGTATTGCCTCCCCTCTCCTGTCCTGACAGACTCATCCGTCAGTCTTGCTCCAGTAGGTCTTCACATCTCCATGAAAAAATGGCCGTGGTTCCCGTTTTTATTCATGTGTTTCACGTATTCATCTAATAGACAGTCTGGGGTGCTATTGGGCGTGGTGTTTGCACTTTTAGTTCCAAACTGATTGAATGAGATTATCTGACGACTGTTTGTATCAGCCGGGTGTGGACCCTTAACATACATAGTGCATTACTGCGAAAATGGAAAGCAAAAAGACTCACTATTTTACATGAAGAGCTGGATCAAAAAAAAAAAGAAAAAGAAAAAGAAAAGTCAGAGTCAACCTAAGGGAAGGGAGGGAAATCAATCTAAGGAAAATGCTTAGAATGGAGTGGTTAGGGCTGCTGTGTAATGAACATTTCCCATTTGCTGAATGTCCCCTATGTCCTTTCAGCTCTGCAAACCAAACTGAGTCAGGTATTATTTTGCAAAATCGGAGGCTACATAAATGGTTGATGAGGAAAGCCAATATCACCTCTCTGTTTCACCTGTTAATTCTTGAAAGAAAAATATTTAACAAGTGGGCCAGGGAAATTTAAAATGTAAGTCTCCCCTCGAGCAAGGCCACCCACAGTTCTCTTGCCCAGAGGCAGATGTTGCTGTGCCTCTGTTCCCAGTTCCCAGTTCCCAGTGCACCTCTGCACACATGAGAATAGACTTAGAACTAGTCCTCGGCCCAATCTGCTCAACACATCGCTCCCCACTTGCCATTTTCACAGGAACCTGTCCTGGGGAGCATCCTAGGAAGGAGAGAGCTTTCGGATTCCTGCTTAGGGCACTCCATCATGGACTGGATGGATCTAGTGGTATTTAGATGGCTTCCTAACCTGTCGTCACCCCCACACTGCAGGAACTGGCCTGTGCCTTGAAAGTGTGCATGGGTGGGCCTTCCGGAAAGGCAGATTCCTGAAGGTGGAGCTGCAGTGTCGAAGGGTTTGTGGATTTGCAATTCTCTGGGATGACAACATTCTGTCTCACAGGGGTTATCCCGATTTTTAGCCCCTCAGTAACCTAGGAGCTTCCTGCATCCTTGTCAGATGCGATGTGCTGCCAAGGTTTTCAAGTCTCTGTCCATCTAACTGGGCTGCTGCTGTATCAGTTTGCATTTATCATACTGGAAGGGAGGCTAAGCTCTGTTTGGCTTGGGTCAAAGTTATTTGTGTTTAATTTTCTGAAAATGATCTGTTTACTTCCCAAGTCCTTTTACCTATTATATTTCAGGGCCTCTTCTCCCCCACTCCCCCTGCCAAATTTGAAGGAATCTTTCTATGTTAGCCCAACTTCAAAGAATTAATTGAAGGCTAAGCAAGTAAAGGTAAGCGTCCAAAGTTAGGAATATTCCATTTGGAGGTGAGATTTAGACCCAGGTCCACCCTTAAAGATGCCTTTGAGGTACCTAGAGGCCTGGAAGTTACCTTTCTCCTTCTGAAAGGGGGCAACAGGGGCCAATCACAGAAGGTAACATCACCCTGAAGGGAAGAAATGATGCCAAGGTATCTGAGAGCACTGGGTACTGGATGTGGATATTAAATAAAAGATGGTGCAATTTGAAAATCTAAAAACTAAGTATAGATCATTCAGATATTACTAGGAAAGAGGACATAGGTGGACAGAAAGAAATCCAGTAAAAGGCTATTTCTAGCAGTGGGAAGATGGGGGAGACAATATCTAGAAATATGGCACTTCTGACAAGATGCTAATGCAATTTAACGTGCAGAAACACAATAGCCCATAATGTAGTTTTCGTGAAATCACATGTTGTAGCGTAAGCCTCTCAGTTCCGTTTCTCCATCTGAGTTCCCAGAATCAGGGTCCTTCCTCTGATTCTGCCTCACATAAATATGTTTCTCTCAGCCCTTAGATAAACAGGTTTAGGCTGTATATAATTTTGTTATCAAAAGATTCTAAGCTGATCATCAGATGGTGGTGTGTTTTGTTATACAAGAATTTAAAAATAATAAAATTCTCTTTTATGAAAGGGGGAGAACAGCACGGAAAGACACCCAAACCTTTATGGGAGGTGACCCCTATATCAGCACCACATGCAGATGAGAAGCCATAGCAGTAGGCCGGGTCATAGGTCCTAGAGGTGTATTGAGAAGGGAGAGAAGAGAATAAATCACTTCTGAAACTGCAGAGAAAAGACTGAAATCTACTTTGGTATGACTCATGAGAGAAAGGCTTCCGAGCCAAAATAACAGTTATTGTGGTTGCAGAGGAATGTTTTAGCATCTTCAAGCAACAAATCACTAAAATGTTTTTTCGGTATTGACGTAGGGCTGACTAAGACCTCGCAATCTCCCTCCACCCACCCACTGTGTTCTCCTCTGCTCTCTAGGCCTGTCCAGCGAGTGTCCTCTGCAGACTGCCCCAGGGCCAGGCGCCATGCTCTAAACCTCCAGGTTCAACATGGCACCTCCCAACCCGAAGCAAAGACGCAGGCAGACAAGCTCTTCCTACTTGGAATCCCACAAAATGGGGCTCAGTGAAAAGATGGCTCAATTTAGAAAACAAAACAAAACAAGCAACAACTTGCCCCCACCCTCCACGCCTGACCCATGTCAGAAATCCTGCACTCTCTGCATCATTGTCGTAGGAAGGAGGAAAGAGGGAACAATCCAAATGGTCCTCATGTCGTTGTGCTATTTTGCATGCCTGTTTTGAGGGGATGGTTTCTGCAGAGTATGAGATGGTTTCCATCTAGGCGTTTCTTAAGATGGCTCTTGTAGAAATCCACCCTGCATTACTGGGTGGAGGGGAGGGGAATGCAAGTTGCTTCTTGGGGAATGTGGGACCACTCTCATTTTCTGAGCGCCTACAAAGGCATGGAGGAGATTTGGCGGGGATGCGATTGCTCCCACCTGTCTAAAGCCAGCTGAAAGGTAAAGAGGGCAGGAGATCAGATCTCAACCTCTGGGGCAAAGAGCTTCCATCAGCACTCAGGCGGAACATGTGGCTGGAGACTCAGAGGGATGAGCAGCCCTTGGGCATCATGCGAGACCCGGGGGACACTGAGACAGCTCCTGTATATGACATTTGGGAATTCAAACTCTTCATTCATCCATGCCAATTCTGAATCCTATTTCACCCGACCTTGGTCACGATGTGGAGATATGTTATCTGCACTGGTACCAGCATGGCACAGTGACTGGCAGAAGGACACAAGCCTCAGAATTCAGTTCATGTATTTCTATATGTGTTCTCTTGTGGAGTTCCACTGGGAACACTGATATTCTCTGTGATAAGAGAGTGACAAAAATTTCACAGCAAAGTGCATCACCTAGGTAGGATAGGAAGAAATACCACTTCTAGTTTGTTCCCATATATCTTGTCCAGTTACACTGAACTTTGCAAACCTCAGGTTCTTCTGTAATAAAGAGTGGAAAGTGAGGCCAGAGATATAGGCAGCCAGGGTCCCTGCCTTGAAAGCGGCTGACCCAGCTTTGATGCTGGCAATGTATCCCTGAGCACCACCAGGAGTGATCCCTGAGCAAAGAGCTAGGAGTAAGCCCTGAGCACTGCCAGGGGTGGCAACCCCCCCCTCCTCACCATACATGCAAAAAGAGTGGAAAGAGATGGTCTGTAAGGTATTTTCCATCTAAATTCTGAAGCTAAGTCTGGTTACATAATTTAAAGTATTAATTTTAACTTTAAATTATAAATGTAATGATGGAGGAAGGAGACA
This sequence comes from Sorex araneus, assembly GCF_027595985.1. Taxonomy (NCBI): domain Eukaryota; kingdom Metazoa; phylum Chordata; class Mammalia; order Eulipotyphla; family Soricidae; genus Sorex; species Sorex araneus. The sequence goes on along the minus strand of NC_073305.1, from coordinate 38,368,302 downwards.
TTTTTCTTCTTCATATTCAGATTCTCATTTTCAGATCAGGGACAACCACTTCTGAATATCACCCCAGACTTCTAGGCCTAGACAGACATATTATGATACGTACATAATGTCAATAGAAATACCTTATGCTCTTCTTTCCTCCTCATGAAAAAACCTGCTACCGGCACGTACCATACTTTATAACATGGAATGAGAGGCATTCATATCATTCCCTAAGTTTTGCAAACGAAATTACAACAAATAATGTTTGACATACGTACATTTTTCTACCACGGATTCCTAGAAATGGAACCGTTAGCTAAAAGGTCATGAGCTCCTATGTATTGATAGTTACTGCCAAATTGCCCTGCAATGGAAAGAGCTGTGTGGAGTGAGGTCCCTGCCAAGAGAACATTCAAGAACCACCTCGCTCTCTTGTCAACACTCAACTATTAAGGTTCTTGATGTTGGTGAATCTGAAAAACTGAAGGTTTTGTAATTTTCATTTGTAATTATTTATGAGTGAGATAAAAAATTTGTCCAATGTTTCTTTTATCTTCCTTTTTTCTGTGACTTCTGCACTTTTATTATTAGTATATCAGCTTTGGACATAGGAGAATCCTTAATTCACCAATTAGCACTTTGTTGTCATATATATACTCATTTATATTCGTCCCATTACCAGTGTCCTTTGACTATATTTGTGCATTTATCTTTTGACATTTGGCCCTTCAGAGAAATTTAAATTTAATGTTGTTGAAACAATTACTTTGGTTTAAGTTATATGGGATTCATGTGTTTTATAGAAATGCAACTGCCACTCTTAAGATAATAAAAGCAAATTATGCTATTTTTCTTCTAATGGTTTTTAAATGTTAACGTTTAATTACTGAACCATCTGGAATTAATTTTGGTAGAAATTTGGAAGAGAGTAACCAGCTACCCAGCATTATTAAATAACCAACCCATAAAGCTTCAAGATATCAGTTACTTTATCTACTACTGGGTTGAGGGGTTCTAGTTTTGAACTCTTTTCCAAAGGTCTTCACATGCACTAGATCAAAACTATCTTCATGGTTGTGGCTTGACAATAACTTTGAATATGGCAGTAACTAACACTTTATTTCACAGAAAAATATTTGCTCTTAGGCTGATAAAATGGACATTAAAAATTGAGTGATAAGGCCATCTGTCTAGAACAGAAAGGGCAGCCTACAGAAGGTCCTATCTGAGATTTAAAAAAAAACCATAAACATGTTCTATGTAAAGTGGACATGTTTATTTTAATAAATAAAAAAAAATTAAGTCTTGACACTTGCAGACTTAAAAAAAAAAGAAGGTCCTATCTGAGACAACACGGCAGCTTGGACTAAGAGGGCTGAAAAAACAAGCAGGTGATCCTTTGCTCCGGTGTTTGATCATTGTGTGATTGTAACCCAACCATGAAAGCTTGTAACTATCTCACGGTAATTCAATTAAAAAAAAAAAGTTCTTCTTTCCGAGAGGCAGAGAATTCTGGGAGCCCTCAGGCTGCCAGGAGCCTCTGTTAGAGACTCCTCTAGAGGTCTCTATCTGACAAAATATATGGACTACTTAAAGTGTATCTAGACACCTTATGATGTGCGGGGCTAAAGCCATGCCAAGCCTGCTGCTAGCACAGTGGGAACTGGAATCAGTATCCATGGTTGTTCCGCTCACCTTTGTCTCTGAAAGCCCTGATAAGGGATAAGGTAATGCTGCATAGCCCTGCTGTTGTTGAACGAGCCTGTGTTCTGAATTCACTTCTGTGAACGCCTTTCCAGCTGCCACCACCCGCAAATACAAAACCATGCACAGTCCTCTGAGGAGCCAGCCTGCCTCTCTCCTGGCTCCTTTAAGGTAAATTCCCAGTTGAAGCCAGTTCTTCCCAGACATGGGACACAGATGTGGCCAGTCTTGCCACCTAGAAAGGTGGTTTTGCATTAACTCAGGGTAAAGAAGGAACCTTGTAAGATGCCCCTTCAGACTCGTAGCCATTGGACTCATATTCAACTTCCCTGGCAGAAAATTGGAATCAAATGTCAATTCCACAAGGGTCTTCTCCACTGACTTAACATGCAGAGAGTCGGTCAGCTAGGCCTCGGGGACAGGCACTGGAATGTTTCTTGATCCTTGCTCCTACTTGAGATCATAATTCTTGGAGCCTTAGGGCTGTCTGTTGCCCTTGTTCAGGGGCGCCGATAAACATTGCTCAGGTTACAGACACCAGTGTCTAACGCCCAGGGCCTCGCCCTAGCCATTTCCTTTGCTCTGTCACTGCTCCTAAACCAACTCCTGCTCCCTATCTGATTCAGCCCAGGGGTTTTAACTGTGTCCAGAAGCCCTCCCAGGCTGAAAAGAAGTCCCCTCCATGCTCTCAGTCCTTCCTACTGGACTATTTATTATCCCATATGGAAAAGTCCTGGACTGGAGAGATAGCATAGCGGGTAGGGCATTTGCTTGTACGCAGCCAACCCAGGTTCGATTCCTCCGCCCTCTCAGAGATCCCGGCAAGCTATCTAGAGCATCCCACCCACATGGCAGATCCTGGCAAGGTCCCCGTGGCATATTCGATATGCCAAAAACAGTAACAATGCTTTCGGTTGCTGCACAAGCATGATCCTGGAAGCCAACTGAACTACTGTGGACACTAGCAGCTCGCAGAGTGGCCTCTGGACTGTGAGCTGAGCCGCTGCTCCATGCGGCGCCAGGGGGGAAGGGTTTCTCTCTCTCAATCCTTCCTTTCTGGGCACAGCATGGCGATCACCACTTTTTGAGCACAAAATGGAGGTACCAGCCCGGCTGCTATGGGACGCGTGGGAGTACCGGTCCGCCCTCCACCGATATTTAAGCACACTGGCCACACGTGTCTGGCCTTTCGGCTGCTGCACGAGCATGATCCCAGAAGCCAACTGAACTACTTTGGACACTAGCAGCTCACAGAGAGGCCTCTGGATTGTGAATTGAGCCGCTGCCCCATGCAGCGCCAGCGGGGAAGGGTTTCTCTCTCCAGGCTTTTCCATCTTATGAGCTCCACAAAAGGGAAGTGAAAGCTTGCAGGGATGCAATTTCCGGCAGAATTTTCCCTGGACTTTACACAGAAACCCAAAACTTAACATCTCTTAATTGTCAGCAATGTGAAACAGTTCCTTTTTAGCAGGTCTGACTTTGGGGGGAAACTCCAAACAATAACAGTGAGTTTTTTGTTGAAATACTGAAGGTAATCAAAGTAGCAGCCATTTCTCTAGACTGTGAACTGAGCCATAGCCCCACGCCGGGCGAGGAGAGGAAATATCCCTCTTTCCCAGTTGTTTCCCATTTTCAGGGAGAAACGTGGCATGGCGTCCACCATATTATGAGGTCTATCAAGCAGGTACGAACTAGGCGGCACAGGAAGGGGGAAGAGAAAAAAAAAAGAAAAAGAAAAAAAAAGAGTTATGTACTTGGAGCAGTGGGACTTCATAACTCTTCATTCTAAGCAATGGAAAACTAATTATCAAATGCTTCCTTGGTAGTAGGGCTGTCTTTTTTTGGGGGAAACTCCAACAACAATAGTGAGTTTTGTGTTGAAATATGGAATGTAATCAAGGTAAAGAGAAAATGAAGTGAAATTCATTAGTTACGCAGGTGGGGGTGGGAGGGCAGGGGTGGGAGGTATACTGGGGTTTTTGGTGGTGGAATATGGGCACTGGTGAAGGGATGGGTGTTTTAGTATTGTATAACTGAGACATAAGTCTGAGAACTTTGTAACTTTCCACATGGTGATTCAATAAAATAAAACACACACACACAAAACAGTAACAACAAGTCTCACAATGGAGACGTTATTGGTGCCCGCTTGAGCAAATCGATGAACAAAGGGACAGCAGTGCTACAGTGCTATGGAAAAGTCCTACTTCCACTTCTGCTCATGAAGCAGTCTTCCAGCTATGGGGTTATCCTCCTGGCCCTTGTATCTACTGTCCTTGGGTGGCAGATGGAATGGAGAAGGGATCACTAAGAAAATGATGGCTGGAGGAATCAGTTGGGATGGGAGATGCGTGCTGAAAGTATATAATGGACCAAACACGATGACCTCTCAGTGTCTGTATTGCAGGCCATGATGCCCAAAAGTAGAGAGAGAGTATGGGGAATATTGTCTGCCTTAGAGGCAGAGGGAGGGTGGGAAAGGGGGGTATATCCAGGATATTGGTGGTGGGGAATGTGCACTGGTGGAGGGATGGGTGTTTGATCATTGTGAGATTGTAACCCAAACATGAAAGCTTGTAACTATCTCACAGTGATTCAATAAAATTTTAAAAATTTTTAAAAAGTCCTACTTCCTGTCTCTCACAAGACTTTATGTTCTTGTTTAGTTTTTACTTCATGTTGTATTGTACGGGGCACTGAAGGGTGCTCAGAGCTTACTTCTAACTTTGTGCTTAAGTCTTATGCTTGGAGGGACTTGGGGGACCAAAGGTGATGCCCGGGATTGAACCAGGGTCTGTGGTATACAAGGCAAATGTATACCTCGTATACATTTATACATGAAGGATTAAGATCCTCCATGACCTCTCTGGCCCCAAGAGTTTATGCTCTTTTAGGAAGGTTCAGTCACAATCTGGGGATCTGGGAGAGATTAAAATGTAGGTATGCTGTTAAAAATTATTTAATGATTTGAAAACAACATAAGTCTTCAATTCAAGTTTAAAGACAAAAATGACTGCAAACCCACAGTATGCTTAGGGACAGGAATACAGCCATTCTCTGCTGAAGCCCCAGAGTGTGGTCTGGTAGCTAATATCTGGCAGACGTTCAGGAATTACTTGTAGAATTTATGAATGTGGAAATAAATGGATACCATAAAACTAGTTGCGTCCCACCCCACCACAATCTAATTAAGAGCAAAATTGAAATTGTGGGCTGTAATAGTAGTATCCTATATTGATAAAAACATATACAAGGTGCCAGATATTCCAGTTATCATAATACAGGTCGATAGACTTAGCCTATATTTAATAGACATAGGCTTAAAAATAACAATAAAGTTGGAACACAATTATATACCGTTGATAAAAGGCATGTCTAAAATCATGGAGAAGATTGAAAAAAATAAGGAAAGGACTAGAGAGCATCCAGTGACCACAATGACAAAGACAGAGCAAGCTAGATAAAATAAAGTTAAAAAAAAAACATGAAATGTGAATTATTTCTAAGGTATGCAGCATTTTTGCCTCTGATAAAGGAAATAATTCAAATGGAGATATGATAGACTTAATAATAAAACAGACGTATCCTTACACATCTTTACACACAAGTATACTGTGGGTTTACCATCATGTAGAAACCCAAGAGAAGTAAAACAATGCATTCACCCCTCACTCCTTCCCTGGGAACAGAAGCTCTCTCATTCTGATAAATACCAGAGAAAAACATAAACAAAATCAGATACGTGTGGATAGAAATCTCTATATGCAGAGAAAAATACGTATCAAATACAATAGTTTTAGAAAAGAAAAGACATGCTTTCCTCCAAATGTTCAAGGAAATTTCAGAAAATAGAATCACATCCCCAGACAAGAAAACCTCAGTATATATCCCAGTGCAGATACTGATCAGACAAAATTCTTTCTTCACAAAGGGAGACATTGATAGCAAACATGTAAACCTGACAATTCAAGCCATTTGCAAATTAGATCCCTCAGCCTGCCTCAAAAATAGCTCCTCCTAAATAACTCTTTTGTCCCCAAAGAGATAAAACGCCTCCTTGTGCGCTGGCACTTCCAGCTGCTCTGTATTCCTTCTTGGTGCAGGTGAGACCAACCGGGAAGTTGAGGGTCAGTGTGACACAGACATCTGCCCCCTAGAATGTGCTCCTCATCCCCAGAGGAGGTTCTGTGGTGTGGCTGTTCGTCTAACCTCCTCCTTTTACTGAGAACCCAGGGATATCCACGCAGGTGGTAAAACCACGGAGCAAAGGCTGATTAACACAGAAGTGTAGTATGAGGTCTCTGGGGCTGAGGGCAGGGGAAGGCGGCTGTGGAATGGCTGTTTTCCCTAATGGTAATATTCACTTTGTTCTTCTGGCAAATGGCATAAATACGCATTATACATTTTTGGTCATGCTGGACACATTGTGCAGCTTTTTTTTAAATAAAAAAACATAGACAAACATTCATCACAATTTATCTCATGGCTTGGCTAGGAATAGCAGTTAGACAATAATAATGAAGCACTCGATTATGCTGTGGCTTTCATGAAGGCTAAGTGGGTAGGGGAGGGGGCTAAATCCCCTTGTTCCATGGTGGGAAGTAACAGAAAAAAAAAACTAGAACTAAACACTGGAAAAAAAAAACAATATGGGTATGGGACACAGAGGCATGACGAAAGGGGAATGGTAAACAAAGTGTGAAAGACCCCAAACCTGCCCTCCTTCAGCTGCACTCACGTATCCTGAACCAAAGTAAAACCTTACAAGTCAAGCACAGACCAAACAATTTCATTTGGAAGGACTTGAAAGCCTTCAAGATAGGATTCATCGTTATTATCATGAATTCATCTTGGTTGCTAGCGTTAAAAAGAAAGTTTCAGTGGCTGGTAAGAGAGATAGTATAGTACAGTGGTTAGGGTGCTTGCTTTGCACCTGACTGTCCCAGTTCCATCTCCTCCTCGTCATCTGGGCACTGCACCATACACATTAGGTTCTAGCCAGACTAATCCCTTCACATAATAATGTTTCTGACATTCATTGTGAGGTAGAAGAAAGTCACTATATCATTCCCACACTCATGATCTGATCGTATCTCAAAACCAGCCAAACCAGGACAGCCCAGCATGGTGTCTGCATTGGGTTAAAAATGGGGAAGACGAGGGGGTATGGTGCCGCCAGCAGGTCAACCAGTACATGCGGGACGAGTGCATTAGCAGCCTGATGGTGCCTTCAGGCTTCCTGATACCCCCAAATTGCCACTGTGCTTATGGCCAGACCCCAACAACTTGGGACCAAATTTACCAAGAAATTAAATGGCAAAAGTTAGATATATGGGAGCCACACCAACAAACCACCTCCGGCTCAGCTATACAAGCTCACTTATTGGCCTTATTTCAGAGACCCATAGATAATCTCGAAAGAGTTCCGAAGCCACAGTTAATCTCAGATCCGCACATGGCTGAACAGACTGGGGTAAATCAGAGGGCGCTGGTTGGCCTGGTGGCCCACCCAAGCAGAGCTCCAGCAGTCGCTTGCTTCCACAATCCAAAATTGCTGACACATCCCGGGCCTGACTCCACCATCTCAGGACGGGCCTCAGCAAGATATAATCCACCAAAAATTCTGGTATGCAGGTTTTGTGTGACTGAAATATCCAGGCTTTCTCAGAGTTGGGGTGGGCTACCTCCCCCCACTTCCCAATACACATGGAAGCTCTGGCAGTCACCCCCACAAACCAACTCCAGCATCACCCTGTAAGCTCTACTTGCTTCAGAGCCTTGCTTCAGAGGCCTCTAAATAAATCTCGAAAGAGATCAAAAGTCGCAGAAAAGCTCGAATCCGTGCATGGCTGAACACACCGGGGTAAATTAGAGGGGGGTGGATTGACCTGTGTCTGCCCAAGCAGAATCCCTGGCAGCCATTTGCTTCCACAGTCCAAAATTGCTGCCATTCCCCCAGCCTGACTCCACCGTCTTAGGATGGACCTCACCAAAATATAATCTGCTGAAAATTTTGTAATGTGGATCTTAGCGCACCAACAGCCCTGACCCAGAGACACAGCACTAAGTCCCAGATGACACCACAGAGCCAAAGATCTTTCCAGGCTTCATACCAAGCCAATTTCACCGGGGCACCCCAGATGGAGCAGGTATGCTCTCCTCACCTACTCCAAATGAAATCCCAATGACCAAGAGCTCCCACAAGCAAGGCACAGGTATGTGGGTTCCAGGACTAAATCTCCAGGCTGCATGGCAGCAGAAGACCCCAGACATCCCTCTCTGGGTCCTCACCCACTCAGTAGACTGGTTGTCATGCCCAAAATTTGCCTCTGGGCTCCATCTCAGAGCACCAACAGTCCTGGCCCAGAAACTCCCAATTGAATCCCAAAATGGATTAGTACCATACAGATATGCCTCTGGAACCCAATCATTTACAATCTAGAAATTTATATTTACAATCACGCCATGCAAGCTCTCATGATACTTAAAATGAGCAATGGAAAATAAATTATCTAGCATCTCCCCCTGGCAGGTAGGTTTGAATTGTGGTGGGAAATTTCGAGCAAAATATAATGACCAAAATTAGAGAGAGAGAATTGGGGAAATTGTGTGCCATCGAGGCAGGGTGAGGACTGGGATGTGGGTGGTGGAAAATGTGCACTGGTGGAGGGATGGGTGTTCCATCATTGTATGGCTGATCTCAAACATAAAAGCTTTGTAACTTTATCTCACGGTGATACAATTTTAAAAAAAGTAATATGAAGTTCATGACCAATTCATTCAGCTTAATCAATGGCTAAACAAATAGCAGTACTCCTACATTTAAATAAATTGGGGAAGACAAAACCTGGAAAGCCACTATGGTGATGTCTCTGTCATTTGGACATGTTTGTAATTAGGCTTTTTGCCTTGGTGTTGACCTGATTTTCTAAGTGTTCTTCAAATTTACAGGTGAGCTTGGCAATACAAATGGAAACTGGGCATGTCCTCTCTGATGTTGAGATTCTTGGGGTGCTGTGTGGGAGTCTGAGGACACGCTCTCCAGACCTCTCCCCTTTTAGGTGGGTCCCTGAGGCAAGAGGTAGTGGACAGGTGCAGAGGCAGCGAGAATACTGTCAAGAATGGGTGCAAACATCCAGGTGAGAGGACCCAAGAGAAGGCTGGAATTACTGCTGGGAGAGGCATGTATGCTATGTGGGTGTCCTATGGGAGAGGGTTGAGAGAGATGGGTGGGTGGGTGGTCAAGGGCACAGGACCTTGGGCATGATGTTTGAGGATGGAGAGCATGCAAAGGTTTATAAAAGAGAATGGAAACAAGGATGGGGACTGCTGCAGGCATCCCTGTGTGCCCACTGATGGCTTGTACCATTCAAACAAATGCTGGAAGTCACGGGTGGGACCCGAGACCAACACCTAACGACAACAAAGGGAACCAGAATAGGATGGCCCGTGAGCTCTGTCTGCAGCTGGAGTCAGGATGGTTTTGCCAAACCTGCTTCTCAATACTGGAGACTTCCCCATTTCATTATAGAGAAGCAAGCATGTGTTTGACTCCTAGAATGTGAGATAAAAGTTCCTCGTGCTGGCTGAAATAGATTTGCAAGTCTTTACTGAGGCCGCAAGTCCAGCCCTCAGAATTGTGAGAAAATTGGTGCAATCCCTGCTCTGAGATGTCAAAGGTGATATTTGGCAGCCATACTCAACAGCAGTTTCTCAAGGATGTCCTCTTAGGGCCCACACGCCAGCCCGGGGTGCAGGAGTCTGGAATTGGACTCCCCTGATTCAGGGGGACTACACCCAGATAATCTCCTCTCCTGACTCCTAACCCTTCTCACTAATAAGACAGGGAATGAGAGCCAAAATTCCTGCAAGGGCCACTGCGATGGCGTCCAGGAAGCTGGGAAGCAGCCAAAGCCTCAGTCAATGACTCAGCGCCCTGGAGGAGCCAAGGTGACGATCTGCGTCACTCATCAGAATGGCGTCCAGGCGCGGGAGGCTGAGCATCTTTGAAAGTGGGGTGCAGGAGAGGAAAAGGTCAGGCACCCAGCTTCTCTCCCCATTTTGCAGCTGCCCACACCCATCTCAGAAGACTCAGGGCTTACCCCTAGGAGGGCTGAGACAAAGATCTGGGACCAAACTTGCTGACACAAGGCCATCCTCAGACTGATGAATGGGGGAAAGACCCCCAGACTCAATGCAGGTGTGCTGCCACCCAGTATTGTTTTGGGCCATGGGTGTGGGATGGGATAGTTTGGGCCCCACCCAGTGGTGCTCAGGGACCATTCCCGGTTCTGTGCTCAGGAGCGGCCCCTGGTGGTGCATAGGGGACCGTATGCGGTGCCGGGGATTGAACCAGGGATGACCTCCTGCAAAGCAAATGCCTAACTTCTTGTACTAACACTCTGGTTTTTCTGACTGAAGGTATTTTATTCCCCAAAGAAGCAGAAACATTTCTCTTAGGAGAAAGGGAACAAGTGGAAAGGAAAGAGCTGCTGACACTTTGCATTACACCACAAAGTCCATCAGGGGCAGAAGCCCACCAGCCAGCAAGCTTTTCTAGGGCCCATTGATTCATCTTCAACTTGCAGTACACACTCCTCAAGAACTCACAGCCCTATGTCTCTGGGTACTTGAGCAAAGTATGATTAAATACTAAGAATGATTTATTAAAGAAAAATATCCAAATAGAATAAAGAAACAAAGTAAAATATTCAAAGAGATTACTAAGGGAATATAATGCACCCATGAAAAAGCAATCACCTTGCACCTTACCAAATCCCTCCACAAAGGAACAGAGTAACAAAATAACTAGAAAAAGAAAAAGAAAGATCAGGTGAAAATTTAAAACAGCAATAGATGGCATGAAAAATGAAGGCTTGTACAACTTCCAGACAGTGGGAAATATTAAAAAGAATTCTTTAATTTGGGAGAAAAAAACTAGAGAATTCCTCTATGAAATGAAATACCTGTGACAGGAACAAAGGAAATGGAAGAAAAAAATAATCAAAGAAAACATTCGAGAAAAGGTCTCAGTTTTGCAGTCCTGAGAGACCGTGTCCTAAGGGGCCTGCTTCTCTCTGGGAGTCCACAATGAGGTATGAAGCACTCCCACAGGAATGCTACCACTGGAAAATTTTGTGACAATGGAACCAGAAAAGAAGAAACCACGCTTTCAGAGAGGATAGAACATTATGTGCAAAAGGCGGAATACCCCAAAATGACTTTAGACCATTTAATAGCAACACAGAAGGCTGCTTTATTTTTTTAAAGCCATAATATTAAAATGCTGAAAACTGACCTAAGATTATGTCATAAATATTCTGGAGACCAGAGGGCACAGAGATATGTTGGGAGTGTGAAGGTAGAAGAGAATAAAACATTTTCTCAGGGAGAAATGAAGAGATGACTCTCTGTCTCTCTGCCTTATTTGTCTCTGTCTCTTTATCTCCATCTCTGTCTCTGTTTCTCTTTCTCTCTCTCAGGCATTTACAAGCTAGTTATAAACATCAAGATAGATGCTTGATAAAGATAAAGCTGAAAATAGTTGTATTTAGGAAGAAGTGGGTAGAGGCTAGGGTAAGAGACTCATTTTGTAAGACTACTTGTTTTGTTTGTTTTGGGACCACACCCAGACACCCAGTGGTGCTCAGGGGTTACTCCTGGCTCTGTGCTCATGAATCACTTCTGGCGGTGCTTGGGGACCATTTGGGGTGCCAGGGATCAGACCAGCAAGCAAGGCAAGCACCTTATCTGCTGAACTATCTCTCTGGCCCTGAAAGATTACTTGTTTTTAAAATAAATCAAGAGAAGCAGCTGACACTTTAAAGTAGGTACATTTACGACTCTTAAGCACAGTAAAATTAGGGAAAGAAAAGCATTAAGGATTTTGCGGTTCCCTCTATGACAGGGATTTCTTACTGGTACTTTTGGGTTATGAACAGTCATTATGGGGTGGCTGTTCAGAGAAAATCTAAGTTTAATCAGTGGGAACACATATGTTTCTTCAAAACCTGTGTGGAGGGTTTGCGTGGGAATCAATCAATGATCTTAAATTCCCGTGTGACTTTTCTCCTTCCCGCAGGAACCAAGGGAGGCATGCAGCCCTGGACTCAGAGACACAGCCAAGCTGCAGAGAGGCTGGTCCTGGCTCCAGCGCTTACCATAACCCGGTCCTTCTCCCGCCTCTGAAGAGCAAAATTCTGTGTAAAGCAGTCACTAAAAAGAGAACCACCACCTTCCCCTCCCCCCCATATTTTTGAAATGGAAGCAATAGTTCAAAATGTTATACACTTCATTTCCTAAATTTACAGAGACTCAGATGCACAACGCTGCAAATGAAGGCATTATCTAGCACCAAAAGGACCCGTTCTGTTGGAAAACATCCATGAAAACAACCAGGCAGACTCTAACAAAGGGTGATAGGAAATGATCAATAAGAGTCAGTTGTGAAATCAATGACAAGTCAACATTGCTTAATGATGAAAATTACCGGAACCAGTGGATTTCTTTCTGCCAAGTTCTTCTACCCCAGATCTACTTCGAGTGTCTCGAGAAAGATTTAACTGCCGGGGCACAGGGAAAGGAGCCCCCAAATCTTCACTCCATGTCCTCGTGGCCAGCAAAACCCATGGGCAGAGAATGAACCAGGTCTCCTTGGGCAGACCGAGGGTTCCAGGCAGAGAGCAATCCCAGTGGGGAGGAAGAGAACAGTGCCACCGCCTGCTTCTATTACAGGCTTCAGAGGGAGGTGACAGAGAGCTGTGAAATCTCAGACAACCAAGCCGAGAAAAACCCATCAACACATGTGTTGCGGGGAGGGAGAGAGACCAAAGCTCATTTAAAGCTGCCGAGTTTAATAAAACTTCGTGGAGGAAACGGCATGTGAATTTTTGCCTGTTTTGGTTAGGTTGTTACTTTCTGGCTTTGCCTATTCAAGAGACTTGATGATACTGAAAAAAACCCATGGCGTGGTTTTATTTTGTGCCTTTGTATCAGACCATCTTTGCCAGATGTTCTCAACACAAACAACCTTCTAATGGGAGCAAGAAACAAGGCAGAAGGGAAGGAAAGAGAATGAGAGAAATACCAGGACCTCTTTCTTTTGGGGAAGGATGAGTGAACTCAGAGAGGGGTCCACGTGTGTGTATATGTTTTACACTAATCATGTGGATACCAGTCTACGTGTAAGCAGGGCTCAGGCAGGTCGGAGAGCACACCACAACCCATTATCTCAGTGACCACAGGTCACTGAATTTGCTTTTGAACTTCAGTATTCTTATCACTTGTTTGTTCTGTTTTGGGACCACACCCGGTAGCACTCATTGCTTACTCCTGCTCTGCACTCGGGGCTAAGTCCTGGCAGGGCTCAGGGGGACCCTCTGGGGTGCAAAGATTGAACCTGGGTTGGCCACATGCAAGGCAAGCACCCAAACCCTCTGTACTCTCACTCCAGCCCTTGAGTCTCAGTAAGATTGCTGTAGAATGAGCATCTCCACCTCCACCCCGTTGATCTAAAGAGATCATGCTTGGATTGCATCTGATCCCAATGCTTGGCACATTTTAGTGCTCAAATATCAGTATCCCGTCACATACAATATACTGAACAGGCACAAATGATATTTTTTTTTCTTAGACATTACAAACAGTAGAAGTGCTATCAGAGAACATTTACTTGTGATCCCAGGATCTGTCTGAACTGTGCTCTCTGCCATGGAGCTCCTGTTCTGCCGTGAGTCCCCCTCCTTTCCATGCAGGCAGGAAGAATTTAGGAAATGGCCAGGAAAGAAAGTTCTGCAAGAAAAGCTGCGAGCTGCCCAGTCAATTCCAAGTAGCTGACTTCTCAGCTCGGCCACGCTGCTCTCTATCTCAAACAATGTGGGCATTTCAGCTAGCATTTCGTTCTGCTGCTGAATCAAACAAGAAATCTTCACTCTCACACATACACACACAGCAGACTTAGTTGATGGGAAAGAAATGGAGATGCTTCTCTCTCAAAGTATTTGTTCTTTCACTATGAAGTGGCAGGGAGAATATTCTATAAGTCATCACGTTAGTCTTGTTTGTGTGTATGTGTGAGTGTGTGTGTGTGTGTGTGTGTGTGTGTGTGTGATGCAGAATTTCATGAGGATCCGGGCTCTCTGCTCACAAAACACCACTGTTTATACAGCACATGGGAAAAAAAGATCTTCAGACAAACCAAGGCTGTTAAGAAGGAAAGGGGAAAAAAAAATTAAGCATACCCTCTGCCAATGGGCCCCTTTCTTCAGCGAAATGCAAATGTGTGATATTCTGCTTCCACGTTGGTGGAAGATCCTGCATTGGCAATGGGCTCTTCACACGTGTGGGATATAAACACCGTCTCTGAAAAGGCACCCGCCTCCTCACCCACTTTTATGCAAAAATCAATGGCCACTTCTTACAAAATGGGAACAAATTTCTAGTCTGCAAATAAAACACAAACTTGGACGCTGGGAGATAGTAGCTTTTTAAAGGACTGGAGTGAGGGCTTGTGTGCGGTGACTGGGGCTTGATCGCTGGCACTCTATGGCTCCCTGAGAGCAGTGGTCTCTGAGCATGGACCTGGGAGTAGTTCCCTGTGCACCACCAGGTGTGGCCCCCAAGGCACAAACTAACCAACAAAAGGAACCAAAGAATCCAAACCATGAATCCAATGTTCAAAAGCGTATCTCAAAAGTCTCCTTCTGCAAATCATTTTTTCAGAGAGAGAGAGAGAAAGAACAAGGGAGTGAGAGATTGAGTAAGAGGGGGAGAGAGAGACAGACAGACAGAGAGAGACAGAGAGACAGAGAGAGACACAGAGACACATACAGAGAGAGAAAGAAAGAGCGAGAGTTTCTGTTGTTGCTTGATTTGCAAGATAGGTTGAGATCTTGATGTGGTTTCTGCTGAGGCCAAATGTAAGACCTGGAACCTGAGGAGAATGCTGCATTTGGTGATGAAAGTGCTGTTCTGACTTTCTTGGAGAGACAGTGATGAACGTGGCTCCTTTCCCTCAGCTGCTTCGAGGATGAAAAGACTCTAACTCTGCCAGAGACATCCGTGGGCACCAGATCCTCCTCCGAAGTCAGCAAGGTAGGGCACCCCCGGCCTCCGCTGTGAGCCGGCTGTACCTTCGAATGGTCGCTGAGGCTTTCCCAGGGAATCTGAGCTCTGGGCCAGCCTCACACTGCAGACACTCCCCTCGGGGAAGGAAATCATGCAGTTTCCTCCAGTCCCACCTCCAGACTGGGAACTGGGCCAACGAGCTAATGTGTGCTGCAGGGCTTTTTGTTTCAATCCAGCATTATCCACCATGGTGGACTTTAGGGCTGGGAAGAGAAAGATGAACTCCATCTGGATATAGCCAAAAATAGTGTGTTTTTTTTGTGTGCGTGTGTGTGTGTGTGTGTGTGTGAGAGAGAGAGAGAGGGGGGGGGCACTGAATAAACTGCACGTATAGGGGGCTTTTTAAAAAAGCTGTTCTCAAAATAATTAAAAACACTGACCAGAATTCAACTAACTCCCCTCAGAAGCCATCCCTTAGAAAGACTGCAGGATTTCTAATTTTTTTTTTTTTGAGAATATCCCAATATAGACAGTGGCATGCGACCACAAGAGCTGGCTGCCCTAACTCTTCTGCTTCCTACTGGGAGACCTGGGATAGCCCTCTGACCTCTCTTCCCTCAGTTTCTACTTCTGCAAAATGGGTGTGGGTTTCCCAACCTTTGATATGAGGGTAAAGGAGTGTTTAGAACAAAACTCAGTCCAGAACAGGCTCTTGAGCCAGAATAGCCTCTCGTATAGAGAAGTAATTTTTTTTTTTGACAGCCCTAAGTATCTTAATTTAATTAGATAATTAATGTTTGATAACATAAAATGCAAAATAGAAAAGATTCAAATGCAATAATACATAATAAGCCACAATACAAACAAATATGTTTGTAGTAATGTTAGTGAATACAGCAAGCTCATAAACTGTTGGATTTAAGCTGCAAATTTTTCAATCTTCCTGATTCACAAATCTTATTCTTTCTCACATATAATTTTTGATTGACTCATTTTCTGCTTATTGATCACTTGTATTGATTGTTACTTGTCATCCCATTGCTCATGGATTTGCTTGAGCGGGCGCCAGTAACATCTGCATTTGTTCCTGTCGCCTGCTAGTATAGCCCAATGGTGTCTACTCATTCCAGGAACACAAAGAGCCTCAAATCGGTCCTTCAGGGTCTTGATGAAGAAGTCTGACCATCCCGTAGGTGGGCAGCCAGGCATTCTTTTGACGTCCTTTGGAATCCAGTCGGTATTGACTCTAGTCCAGTGGTCATCTGCAAATCACATTATGTGTCCGGCCTATCTGATTTTTGACACCTTGGCAAATGAGGCAGCATCTTTGATCCTCCATCACCGACAGAGGTTGGAACTTCGGATTCCTCCTCTCACTTGAGTGAAACGTGAAACTCCAGGCATAGCTCTTTTGATTACTCTTCGGGAGACGGAGTAGTGTTCTCATCCTGTTTGCGTAGGGCCCAGGTTTCTGAGGCATATATTAGTGCAGAAAGAATGGTGAAGTCAAAATGATGTGCCTTGAGTCAGAGGTTCTTTATCCCCTTAACAACTTCTTCCACACTCTTGAAGGCATTCCATTCTACTCTCTTCCTCCTGGGCAGTTCTGGCACCAAGTAGTTCCTCATGTTGAGTTCTCAACCCAGGTACACATAACTGCTACGTTCAGAGATGTTCTTTCCATTGAAAGCAAATGGAACTTCAGGAACTAGATTGTTTCTCATGAACATTGTCTTCGTGAGATTCAGCTGCATTATGAGCTTTTCACACTTATGGTCAAAGTTGGCCAGCATTCATGCCACTTGGCTAATGTTTGATTTTATTAGATTGATGTCATCAGGAAAGCTGAGGTGATGTTATTGCTGTCTATCTTCACTCCCATTCCTTCCCATTCCAGTAGTCACATGATATTCTTGAAGGTGGCACTGAAGAGTTTCGGTGAAATGGTAAAGAGAAGTAATTTTGATGGATCTGGAGAGTAGCATGCTGAGTGAAGTTAGTCAGGGAGAGAGGGACAGACAATAGAATGATCTTTGTCATAGGTGGGATATAAAGAAACATAGGAGGGGGATAACAAATGCCCAAAGACAACAGAGAAGATGAGCAGAGAAGAAGTGGTCTTCGGTTGGAATCTTCTCCCTGGAATGGAGAAAGGAATAGAATGGGGAGGGGAAAACTAGGACAATGGCAGAGGGAAGTGGTCACTCTAGCAGAGGAGGGGGTGCGGGAAGAGGTTGAGTGATAAGCACGGAACCGTGTCAGAAGCAGTATTATGAACCACAGTGCCTAAATAGAGAAAAGAAGGTTTCTGCCACAGAAGGAAGATGGAGAAGGGGGAGGGGAAACTGGGGGGCATTGGTGGAGGGAAGTGGACACTGGTGAAGGGGCTGGTGTTGGAACACTGTATGCCTGAAACTCAGCCACGAATATCTTGGTCAATCACGGTGTCTCAGTGAATTAAAACAAACACATAACAGGAAGGTGATTTCCCATTGCTATCAACTTTGTTTCTTTCCCTCTTGTTGTTTGTGGAAGGATCGATTTGCAGAGGCAGGGATTCGGGGCCCTGTCTCTGGAGAGCTCGAAAGGCTCCATGGCAACACGAGAGCCCTCGTCCTCGGTACTGGCAGGGCTGCAGAAACCCAGGCTCACTGATGCAGAAAGAACAGGGTTAGGATGCGGTGCGGTGTGCTTCCCCCAAAGAGCAAACCAAGGGCCCTGCCAAGCAGGGACTCTCTTTATCTTGTATTTTGTTGTTGTTGTTGTTGTTGTTCTGGAAAAGAAAGATTTTGTTCTTGCTTGCACTCTGAGCCCCAGTGGTCTGTGGACAGGTGGATGCTGGGAAAATCTGTGGGGTTGAACACCATTTCCCAAGCACCCTTTGGGTGGGTCCAGATGCCCTACCATAAAATCTTTGGCACAAACCATGCAGAAACTGTGTGGCCTGGGATGACTGCTTCTGTTGAGAATGATTTTTGATTTCTTCGGTTATTTAGGTGAGGACTTTTTGGATACGGAACTTGCATATAACAGCTTCAAAATCATTTGCAAACAGAGTCTTCCTATCAAGCATTATGCCCTCTCATTTCCTCACCCTGGCCCTGTGCCACGTTAGACACTACCCCCAGCATCTCCCTGGCACACAGTGAGGAGCCAGGCCCCAGGAGCAGCACTTCGGGTCTGTAGACACTGAGGAAAATATCAGCCTAAAGATCCCAAGGGCTCGGGTCACGCCCACCTCTGTCACATAGTGGCTGTGCTTCAGCCTGTCCTGTCTCTGGAAAGTGCGCTTGTCAGAGGCACGCCCATGACAGCCTGTGTCCAGTCTCTCAAGGTGGAAACCAAGTTTAAGATTTAACCTCCAGTGTTGGGGGTGGCGGGAGGAAAACTGGGGACATTGATGGTAAGAAATGTGCACTGATGAAGGGGCAGATGTTGGAGCACTGTATGACTGAAACCCAATCATGAACAACTTTGTAACTGTGTATCTCACCGTGATGCAATTAAAAAAGTAAACAAATAAGAAATTTAACGTCCACTGGTTTAATTCCAGACGCGGAGTAATCCAAGAAAAATCAGGGAAGTCATACATCAAAAGGCCACTGTCACAGAGTCAGTTCGGGCTCCAGATGGAGAAAGAGAGAGGGAGAGAGAGAGAAAGAGAGAGAGAGAAAGCAAGGGAAAGGGAAAGGGAGATGGGTGTGATGTTACATTGTTCAGCTCATGTATGCGTGATGCAGGGACACGTGTGTGTGTGTGTGTGTGTGTGTGTGTGTGTGTGTGTGTGAGAGAGAGAGAGAGAGAGAGAGAGAGAGAGAGAGAGAGATGGACTATATGCACTGTGCATATGTGTGTGGAAAAATGGAGGATGGGGACAGAGGAGGAAGGGTGGAGGGTAAGAGGAAAAGATGGAGAGAAAAGGGAAGAGGATTAGGAGGAGGCAAAGAACAGAGACTGTGAAACATGATGGAAAGACACTGCAGTTGTGTGTGTGTGAGAGGAAAAAGGAAATGAGAAGGAGGGGGAGGCAGGCAGTTAGGACAGAGAGTGGACCACACAACAATGATAGTTGAAAATGATCACTCTGCACACAAACTGAGAGCTGAAAGGAGGTAAAGGGATATGCATGATGCCCTTTAGTGACAGTATTGCAGGCCACCGTGCTGAAAAGGAAAATGAGAGAGAGAGACAGAGAGAGAGAAAGACAGAGAGAGAGAGAAGTGTCTAAGTGTCTGCCTTAGATGCAGGCTGCAGGGGTATGGTGTGGGGTGAGGAGGTGGGCAGGAGAGAAATTGGGGACACTGCTGGTGGGAAATGTACATTGGTAAAGGGATGTGTGTTGGAACATTATGAGACTGAGACTTGATCATGAACAACTTTGTAATCGTATATCTCACAGTGATTCAATAAAAAAAATTTTAAAAAAGAGGGAGGCAGGGAAATGGCATCTGTGTTTTGTGTATGTCCCCTGTATGTGTGTATGTATTTATGTATGCACACACACATGTGTGCTGCAATCAGTAGCTGGACCGTCCACACAGTCTCTGCTGAACATTCTGGAAAAGCTCCCTGAACTCTCTGGAGAGGCGGTGTCATATCAGAGTTATGTGTGTGTGTGGGGCGGGGGGAGTGGGGGTCTGTCCTCGGCCTCCCCAGCAGGGCTGGATTCTCTGTGTCTGACTGCAGAACAGCAGCAACCCCAGAGTCCAGCCCTTGGTTCCCGGCATCAGGGCTTAACTTCTGGCTCTGGTGTGCGGCTCCCGGCGGCCTCCCCAGGAGAAGCAGCACCTGTGTGGGCGGCAGCTCGATGCTGACTCACCCTCTCCGCTGGGATGTGTCTCAGCTCAAGGTCTTCCGGAAGGGAGGTGAGGAGCTGAGTCTGAGAGTCGGGCCTCTCCTTGGGAAGGGCAGTGACAGTGCTGGACTTGTCACATCTGGAGGTGTGAGGTCAGTTGGGGAAGATCTAAAAACAGTCTGTAGTGACAATCTTGCTTTCACAGCCTGGCACTCATTCATTCCCTCCTTGATAAAATCAGTGCCCCTGGGCCACATAGATCAGGGAATAAGGTGCTTGCCTGACACGTGCTCAATCCCCGGGACCACCTACGGGTCCCTGAGCACATGGTTGGTAGTACGACATCCCCACTCCCCACCACATAAAAACTCCTAAACAATATCCCCGACATATTGGGAACCCACCTCTCCCCACTCCTACCGCTTGGACTTCTGGTGGAGTGGTGTTGACTGCACGTCCAGTGGCTCTTGATTCAAGAAGGTGTGGCCTGTCTTCCCAGACACAGTGACTGGATCAAGGAGGGACACATGACCTGCTATTCACGCTGATGAAGTCTTGCTTAGAACTGGTGGTCGGGGTGGGGGTGAGATGTTGAGGGGTGGGCAGAAGCAAGGGGCTAGAGTACTGCCCACCATCTTTGTTTCTGGGATGCATCTGAGGCTACAGCACGGCAGCAGCAGGCCACAGAGAGGAAAGACATGACCCTGTGCGCTGCGTGTGAACTCAGAACCCTGCAGCCCCTGACGCCAGACCACCCATGAGGTCTTTAGTGGAAGGAACAATCTTACCAGCACTCTGGAACAATTATATACCATTACTACTTCTTCTTCTAAAAGCCAGACAGGGGGGTGTACTCACTAGGGTCCCATAGTGTGGCTGAGAGAGGGTCCTTGGACCCCAAAACTCCTAATGAGAACCAATAATGTACCACGCAGGGAGCATGACCAGGAGATGACGAGGCACAAGTGTCGCATCCCCGGGGCAGTCCCTGCCACCAGAAAGCATGGACATCTGAAGGAGAATCCAGCATCTAAGAAATAGATGTCTCTGTGATGCAAAGGGAAGCCAGGCAGTCTTCATCCAGAAGCCGAGAGGGGGAGTATAACACGGGGGTGGGGGGTGGGGTCTGAGGCGTCCAGCAGAGAGCTGCAGCTGAGTGACAAACACCGGCCTGAGAGACAGATGCACTGAGCTTTTCATTCCTAGCAACCTCTCCAAGTCTTTGTTTTCTTTTCCCCTGCACAAGAAGGAGTCTTATCTTGTAGAACAATGAAACATCTCATCAGTGAAGAGAAAAATTCACCAGGGAGAGGGACTAGGGAGCTATGCTCCTTCCTCACGATGACGTGAGGGGACTGACTCACAGGCTTGGAAGCTGGCTGTGCTGAGGAGAAAGGGAGGATGGAGACAAGAAGAGGGAGATGGAGAAAGAGGCAGAGAGAAGCAGAGATGAGAGATGGGGGTGGGGGGGTGGCTGAGCATGCATGCAGTCAGTAAAGCCCCCAGACATACTCCCTGAATTGAGAGTTGGGGATCATTTTAAAGGTATGAGGGAAGGAGACACAGAGCACCCCACACACAGAACTTCCTCCTTTGCACCCCCATGGTGTTCGGGGAATGAACCGTCTGGATGGTCAGGGGAAAGAACTATACAAACACATGCTAACTCCCAAAAGAACAGAATTTGTGCTGGGCATTACAGAGCCTCCAACAAGCAATTTTCCTGCATCTGAACTGCAGTCTAAGGTGTCTCTGCAGCGTCACCCCCTGTTCTATGCCAATTGAATCCTTGACACCAGTGCTGAATTTAAGGTGACTAGTTCCCTGGGCAATAATAGCATCAAAAGTTCTTTCTGGAAAGTTCTGTCTGGCATGAGGGGGAAACAAATGAGAGAACGATGATCTTCTCTCAATTCCCTCTACTCAACCTGGCCCCGATGCAGCTGAGACATGAATCCTACAGTCTAATTTGTAGATCAAGCATGAGATTAAATGTGAGAATTGGAAGTGACAAGCAAAATGCCCTGTGCCACATGCTAATGCTCATTAAGCCCCAGTTGTCTATTATTTCAGAGGAAATACGAGCTCACTAAGAACATACTTAGCAACTGTCTGCAGAAATGCGTGCCTAGAGACTTCAATCAGAGAACAAGGGATGGGGTGGCTTGTCACAGGGGCCATGGAAAGACCTACTACCACGAAAGACCACATCCTAGATGGAAGAGAAGTGACAGGATCGGAAGGGAAGCGTTCAACAGGATGGAGCGTCCGGGTCAGGAAGCCCAAGGTCTGTGTTCTGACTCCCTCAGCCAGGCTCTTGTCCACCCTGGCTGAACCCCTTTCGTGGCCCAGTTGGAGAGACTCTGGGGTGAGGCCAGAGGGACTTGGGCCAGGGACTTGGGCTCGGCTCTCTGATGCCTCACCGGCAAGTAAGGGCCGTTGGTCTCCAAGGAGCAGGTGTGCCTGTACCTGGAGGCACACTCCTGCCTGAGAAGCCTGGATGGGAGGAAAGCGGGGGAACCCTGCTCACTGTGTCTGAGGGGGACATAGAGGTGGCTCCCCCAAAGGCTCCACCCCCACATAGACTGACTACTACCCCACCGCACGTGCCCTCGTTGGGTATAAACAGAAAGCACAGCATGCAGCTGTTAGAAATAATGAAGTCATGAAATTTGCATATAAGTGGATCAACATGTTAAGCGAAATGAGTCAGAAAGAGAGAGATAGACATAGAAAGATCACACTCATCTGTGGAGTATAAAGTAACAGAGTGGGAGACTAACACCCAAGAGTAGTAGAGATAAGGACCAGGAGGTCTTCCCCACAGCTTGGAAACTAGCCTCACATGCTGGGAGAAAAGGCAGCTGAGATAGAGAATGGAACACCAAGTAGAGGATGTTGGGAGGACCCATTTGGGTTGAAAGATGCGCGCCGAAAATAGACCATAGACCGAACATGAGGGCCACTGAATACCTCTATTGCAAACTATGACACCCAAAAGGAGAGAGAACAAAAGGGAATGCCCTGCCTCAGAGGCAGGGTAGGGTGGTGGGGGATGGGGTGGGGGTGGTGAGAGGGATACTGGGAACATTGGTGGAGGAGAATGGGCACAGGTGGAGGGATGGGTCACTGCATGACTGTATGACTGAGATGCAAACACGAAAGTTCGTAAGTTTGTAACTGTACCCCATGGTGATTCACTAATAATTTTTTTTAAAAAAAGCATAGAAAAGGTATGAAGGAGAGGGGTGTGGAAGGTCAGCACGAATCCTGTGCCATCGTAGCTGCCACTCTGTGGGCTGTTATTTCTCTAAGACACTAGACAGGGGGCTCCAGGCAGAGACAGGGGGAAGGCAGCAGGTTTGCTACAGATGGAGCTTAAAGGGGAGGAGGCTGGTCTGCTGAGCCAGGCCCTCCTTCTGGACTGTTCACCCCCCAAGCTGTCACACGCATGTAAAGAGTGTGGAATTGCTCCTGCAGACATGACAACAGAACAACGGGGAAAGAAGGTCTCCCTAGGGACCTCAACCTTACTCCCACCCCCTCTCCACCGGGTGGGTCTCTCATCCGAAGCAAAGACCAGCTTCTTTGTCACTTCCCCCCCACTCACCCCCCGCCCCCATCTTCAATTCCCCAGCCACCTGTGTTGAACTCCAAGCCCTGATCACTGTCACGCTCTGTGTCACTTTGGTCAGGTTATCCAGTGCATCTGCCCAGACCTTCACGCGGTAGCCCCCTGAGCACATTCCAAAATGTGTCACAGGGACCCCAATCCTTGCCAGTCTGGCAGTGGGTCCAGAAGGGTTGGGGGCTTTGTACAAGCCCAACCCCAGAGATAACAGTCTCACTAGGAATAAAACGGAGAAGGCGTTTCTTTTTTTCTTCATGGAAATCTGAATGCCACAAGTGACTCTGGAGTGCTTTATGGCCTCCATGCTAGGGACTGATTAATTTTGAGATTTTTTTCAAGGTCAAAAGGAAAATGAATAAGAGGAGTGCTTTCTTATTTCCCTTGGGGCCACGCTCAGTCTAGGAAGTGACTTTCCATGACCTTCTCCCATTGAAACGGACTCAGTGACCAAGTATTCACATATATATAGGTCTAATGGTCTTGCATTGACTTTTATTTTATTATTATTTAAAAATTTTTTCAAATTGAATCACCATGAGATAGACCATTACAAAGCTATTTATGATTGGGTTTCAGTCATACAGTGTTCCAATACCCATCCCTCCACCAGTGCACACTTCTCGGCACCAATGTCCCCAGTTTCCCTCCCACATCTACTTTTAGAGAGGAAAACAAGTATGCACTGAATGTGGTTTTGAGGGAAGCAGACACAATTCTGCATAAACAATCCATTGCCAAGGTCATTACATTATAGATCAAGCCCAGAAACGTCCAACCAAATGCCAAGGAGGTATTTCCCAGGGGATGAATGTATAAAAGCTTTATGATGCTGATTTCATTCCGGAGCACCTGAGAAAAGATTCTAAGTCTTGCGCCCATTCCCTCATCCCCCTCTCCTCTTTTCAGTTTGATTTGTTTGTTTTGGGCTCTTACTTCAGTGACTTTTTTTTTCTTCTCACAGACAAGTCAAATAATTACATTGCAGTGTTTGGCACCCTCCAGCTATATCTAGAATCAAATGCTCCGACTGTAGGAGGATGCACCCAGTTCCTTGCCCAGCAGAGCACCCCAGAGCACAAAGACCCCTGAACTTGGAGATATTACACAGGATATTATCGCCACACCCATTTCTTCAGTTAGCAAACTGGAATCTTGGCTCCACAATCCCACGGACAACTGAGAACAGCACAGTGCAGGGTTATCAGGGGACAGACGGCATTGGGGTTCAAGGTGTTCCTGATTATTCAATCTACAAATCTAAAATGTACAACACAACACCAACAAAAAATGTTTCTTAATGTGCCTTTCCATTTCTCCCGGCCACCATGGAACCCTCATCCCTGACCTTAGTGACCATTCATGCCCAAGCTCTGCCCTTCCACATAACACCCAGAGGCCTCTTTCTCAAAGGTGATTCCAAAAGTGTCATGCTCCAACCTCTGACGTGGCTTCTTCATTCTCAAGGTCACAGTCAATGCCTTAAGAGAACCGAGGAGACACTGCCTTCCTCTGGCCCCACCCAGCCTCTCCCCAACTACACAGCCAGGCCACAAACACCCTGAGACTCTGTGGGGTTCCCTGGCTCACCCCTCCAGCCACTGCAAGGCCTCTGGTGCTCTCCCAGATGGACACCAGCTCCTCCTGGTCAGAGCTGGGCTGTTCCTATTAACGGTAGTAGTGGAGGGGAAGGAGAGGCTGGCTGGTAATTTAGTTACAGAGTCATTTTATTTTAGTTTTATTCAGAAAAAAATTATTAGATATGAAGGCACTGTGATTTACATTGTAAATCTCGCCTACTTGGGATGCAGCCAATTGGTGAGAACAAGGAAATGGCTAAGCAGGGAGACAGTAACAGTTAACAGTAACACAGTTTAGGTCACTTCCTTTGGACCCCACAGTTGTGTCCACAAGACAACATCCTCTCCTTGATCTCACTGGTGCCCACACGGGAAAAAGAGCAGCTCTCAACCACAGGCAGGTGGCTGGAGAACAAAGAAAGGCCAAAGGGAAACAAACTGCTGGACAATCGGGCCTTGAGAGGCTGAGTAGGTCCCAGTGACAGATGCGGAACAGCAGACTTCAGGGCAGGAAAACAGTGGGGACAAGACAAGTGACAGACGCTGGAAAAGAGGTCAGCAGGAGGACAGAAGACACACACAGAGGGGCCTAGACATAGGACTTTTTCCTTACCTATGAATTACCAAACTACCTTCTCTAAAGCTAGTAAATAGCTAGGGGCCAGAATGAAAGCACAGTGGGCAGTGCACTCGCCTTGCCCATGGCCAACCCAGATCGGATCTCTGGAACCTCATTATAATCCCCAAGAGCCCGCCAGGAGTGATCCCTCAGCACAGAGCCAGGTTTGAGCACCACTGGGTGGGACCCCAAAATAAAACAACAGAGGTGTTGAATAAATAATCCATAAACACCTGGAGATTTGAGGGCTAATTCTACAAGGATCCAGGGCCGTTTCCCAGGTCCAGTCCTATCTGCCTCTTGAGTCTGGGCTCGACTCTGAGGCGGGGCTGGCAGGAGCTCATCCCCCTAGAAAGGGCCTGTTCCACTCCACCAGTGCTATGGCGGGTAGCCCTGCTCCTGGGCAGACTGGGGACATCTGTCCCCAACAAAGCCTGAGAGCCAAGGCGGCACTGACAGCCAGAGAGCACATACAGAGGGCGTCTTCACGCAGTGGAACTTTAGGAAAGAGGAGTGGCAAATCGCTCCTGTTTGACTAGGTGTCAGGCCTAAGACAGCTTGCCAACTGGACGGTGTATAATTTCCCCCCAGAGTTTTAGAGACAAAAAAAGATGGACTGGAGCGATAGCACAGTGGGTAGGGCGTTTACCTTGCACAAGGCTGACCCGGGTTTGATTCCTCCGCCCCTCGGAGAGCCCCTCGGAGAGCCCGGCAAGCTACTGAGAGTATCCCACTCACACAGCAGAGCCTGGCAAGCTACCCGTGGTGTATTCGATATGCCAAAAACAGTAACAAAATGTCTCACGATTGAGACGTTACTGGTGCCTGCTTGAGCAAATCGATGAACAACGGGACGATAGTGCTGCAGTGGTACAGATTAGAAGCATGGGGGGGGGAAGTTACTGCTTGTAAAATTTGGATGTGGAAGTTGAAGCTACCCTTCAAAGACTTTTTGAAGTTATTTGGTTGGTGTGGAGTTTGGTGCCCTTCCTGAGTGTCCCCTGAGGATTCCATTCCGCAGGCAACAGTGTGTGTCCTCAGCGGGAAAGGGCCACCTTTGGGCAAGTGCTGACCGTTGCTGGGAGGCAGATGTCCTTGTGTGACTTCACTGGAACGAGGCTCAGGAGATTCCTTGACTGGGGAGTAGACGGTCTCTGGCACAAGTCTTCAGACTAAATTAAAACCCCTTTACTTAATTATCTCATGTTCTCGCTTCTGTTATAAACGACAAGCCTCTTCAATTTTTTTCCTTTCCAATGAATTCCAAAATACCCCCCTGCTAATTGTTGCTGCATTCGCATCGCAGAAGGTGCAACAGGCTTGCCTTGCACTGAGGCTCAGCACGGACAACAGTAGGCAGGACGCCTAGCTGTGCTGACGGCAGTGTGGGAGTAGATGAGGTGTGCAGCTCCAACCCACCCCGTCCACTGTGCTGGCCCTCCCCTCAGCAGCGCGGGACCGAAGTCTGCTTTCCTTAAACCACACTAAGAGTTGCCAACTAAACGTTGATTGTTAGAAATAAATCTACAGACATTTGCTAATACCGAGTATGTTCCATTCCCTGTGTTAGAACCTGGGGACAGAGTGTTGGCAAAATACACATAACTCCTGACTCACCAGGACTTGCAGCATTGCAAGAGGAAGTGACAATAGTCAAGATGCACTTTTCCTCTACCTACACTCTTCCTCTACAAGTACTCAAGAGACCTGAGAGCACCCGGCAACTGCCTTTGGCCGCGATGTGGACAGGCATTTGCTTGCGGTCCCATGAGCAACTGCAACCTCCTCTTCCATTATTCCCACTGAATTGAACTGTCTGCAAGCTGAGGGCCAGCTCCACTGAATTGGGGCCCGTTTCTTCTCAGATCTTCCGAGGATTTGCATGTTCAAAAGTGTCTTCATAAAGCAGAATGGGCACTCTCTACTGATTGCCCCCTCTTCATTTCTTGAATCCGTGGTCGGTGGACTCTTCTGAAGAAACTTCAAGTTTATAACCACAAGGCTTCCTTGTGAGGGTCTACCTCTGCTTTAGAACTCCATAATAACAATGAATAATGCAACAGCACATTTCAATCATCACAACAATCATTGTGTCCTGTACATCTGTGAGTCCCTGAGTTCTGGCCAGATTCCTTGGTGACACACCAAAACCATGGCACCTCAAGTTGGACACCGGCAAGACCATATCAGCAATCCCATCCTCACAGAGGCTCCTCACTGATGTTCTCTAACTCTAGAAAAGTGAAGCTTGGTCCCCTCCAGAGAGCAAGCAGGAAACTGGGGAGTCATTCCCAATTCTTCCCTCGACCCCTAAGTCACCCCTGTCACTCCATTTCCTCTGGCCAACAGTTATTTATGAAGTTGCCACTGAGGGCCAGGTACTGCACCTGAAGGTGGGGACTTCAGCAAGGGGCAGAAAGAGATGAGGCCTCTGGTTGTACAGCCGCCCACACAAGAAACCTGTGTGTGGAAAGCTATAATGCACTGAGTCAGCAACTATAGTACGAAAGGCAGTTCCAGTGAGGTGTAATCGCATGGAAAGATGTAAGGGCTGAGAAAACATGTGTCCAGGGGCCATGGGAGTTTCCCTCAAGAGAGGACAATGAGCCCTTCCCACGTTTGCACGTGTCAGCTCGCACCCCTAGCCAGAGCCACTGTAGAGCCCACTGGCAACACTCTTACCTAGAACATAAGCATGGTAGCTGCTCTGCTTTTGTGCGCTGCAGAATGTCAGAGCCTGGAACAGGGCTGGAATAGAAGGAGGCCAGTCAAACACTGTTGAAAGGACCTTCCTGACAGGGTCCAGACCAGCTCCTTGCCGCCCTCCTCAGCCCCTTCCCACCTTTCTTCCTTTTCTCTGCTCCAATTGCCCCAACCTCTGTGTTCTTCATGGGCCAAATTTCCATTCATCTCGAATGTGCTACTGAACCTTCTACCTGGTAACCTCTGTCCCCCACTCCATCCACCTTGCTTAGGTCACACCTGTTCCACCCTTAGACCTCAGTTTAACTGGAAGGAGCGCCTTGCTTTGTCTCCTGTCCAGACCTAGCTCTCCACTAGGTACTCACAGCTCTCTGCTTCTCTGGCATAGTCCCTCCACACTGCTTGTAAATATTAAAGCACTTCCTTGATTATCTGACTACTGTCACCTCCTCCCACAATGTTGCCAGCCCTGGTGAGTCAGAGTTGTGTGTATTTTGCCAACACTGTGTCCCCAGGTTCTGAAACATGCTAGGTCTTAGCAAATGTCTGTAGATTTATTTCTAACAATCAACTTTTAGTTAGCAATAGGTGTGGAAAGAAGACAGGAAAAAAATATTTGAGTGGTGTACTAAATGAGGGTTTAAGAACCCATAAGGGGATGGAGAGATAGTACATGGATTAAGGCGCTTGCCTTGCATATGGCTAATCCCACTTTGATCCCTAGAACCACATGTGGTCCCCCAAGCAGTACCAGGAGTGAACTCTGAGCACAGAGCTGGAAGTGAAGTTCTGAGTACGACTTGAGTACTCATTTGTCAAAACATAAAGAAAACCCAATTAAATGGAGGGAAATTCCCTGGCTGAGAAAAGGGGTGTCAGGACCCAAATATGGGGTCCCATCCTGGTGAGGTAACACTGCTCTGAATTACAGTCGGCTTTTCCAAACTAGCTAAACCATGCTCAAACATGACTACAGTTTAAACTTCTCCTCTGGCATCCTCTGGCCTCTCTGTTTCAATGAAAAGAAACTTTCAGAACTGTTTAGAGGTTCACTGATACACTTCCACTCAGCACAGGGCCTGGAAGATGGGGGCTTCTGATGGGAGAGTTCCCTTCTTTATCCTCTCTGGGTCTCCAACTCAGTATTGGGCCTGGGGAGAACCTGGAGGCTATTTTTTTTTCTTTTTGGGTCACACCCGGCGATGCACAGGGGTCACTCCTGGCTCTGCACTCAGGAAATACCCCTAGTGGTGCTCAGGGGACCATATGGGATGCTGGAAATCAAACCTGGGTCGGCCACGTGCAGGACAAAAGCCCTACCCGGAGGCTTTTAATGTCCCCCTGCCCCCATGATCCCTGGGTAGAGCCTGGCATAGGCCAGGGACATCATAATTTCCAAGAATGACTGGAATGCAGAGTAACAAGCCCCTTCTCCTTTTTTCTGTTGCGGACTCTGACTTTACAATTACATTCAATTTTGGATGCCACATTTCCTCAGTGGCTGACACCTGGCTGGTGTGAGACACTCTTTCAGCACACAGCATAACTCACTTGGATTTTTCAAGACGCTCTGCAGAGCAGCAGCTGGTGAGTGGAGCTGGGAGAAGGCAGTGGACTCCTGTGACATGGGTCTGTCATGGCCACCACTTCTCCTGAATTCCCCAAATCCTCACAACAATGCTAAGTGACGAGGAACTATTATCCTCTCCATTCTTTTTGGTGGGAGTTGAGGGTGGGGGGAGTTGAGGTGGGCCCCCTGAACCAAGAGGTGTTCAGGGGGCCCAGACATCATTCCTAGGCCAATATTTCACCAGTTTGGCTGGAGGTTCAGTGCTAGGATTGAAGGAGGCAGTGTTGGGTCACACCCGGCGATGCACAGGGGTCACTCCTGGCTCTGCACTCAGGAATTACTGCTGGCGGTGCTCAGGGGACCATATGGGATGTCACCTCAGGGTGACATGGACCATAATGTCATGTCCATGGTGATATTTGGGGGGGCCTCCAGGCTACTCTCTGTGATGATCAGGGGGTCATGCAGTACAGGAAAGAAAATTGAGGCCCTAAACCCTCACTACCTCTGGACACTAGTATCCTTTTCTAATTTACAGATGAGACAATCTACAGACAAAGATGAGAGGTAATGTTGAGATTGAGGTTGAATGAAGCCTGGAGGTCTCTTGAGCCAAAGTATACGTAAGAGGTGAAAGGAGGACCAGACGGATATAAACCTTTCAATCGCAGGCTTCAGGGACCTAATAGGGGAGAAGAAAATGCTAAGTTAATTGCTTCCTTAGGGTTTCTCTCTAAGCCCTTTCTTTTTATCTTTTCCCTTCAATATAGGTATTGAATTTTTTGGTTTGTTTGTGGGGGACACAACTATTGGTCCTCAGGGCTTACTGCTGACCCGGTATTTAGGAATCACTCCTGGTGGGCCTAGTAGGGTCCAAATGAGTTACTGGGGATAGAATCTAGGTTAGCTGCAGGCAAGGCAAGAGAATTACCTGCGGTACTATATCACCTCTGAGTTTCATTTTTATATGTTTGTTAGCAACAAAAGGAATATAAAACAAAAAATATATATTGCTATTGTCATGTCGTGTTGAAAAACGCGTAACAGAGACTATAATGAACATTCCAATCACTGCTGAGAAAAAGAAAATACATGTCAAACTACATCACGTTCATGTTTGGGTGTCTTGGGTATTGTTGAGATGTTCATTATCCCTGAATGGAGCTAGAGATTCAGGGCAATCCAAATCAAAATCTCAGTTTTCATCGCAGTTGACAAGATGCTGCTAAAATTTATGTGGAAATGTTAAGAATCTACAAGTGAAAAAGCAATTTTTAAAAAGATTTGGAGAGTGTACATTGTCTGCCTTTCTCCCTGTGATACTTAGATGTGACGCTAATACAAAGACCAACAAACATCAATAGAGCAAACAGGGAGCTCAGAAATAGAAGCTCCATTCAGGTGGGCATGTGATACTCAACAAAGCAACCAAAGAGATCTGATGGCAGGAAGAAAATCTTTCCCCAAATGCGGTTACCGTAACTTGATATGCAGATGAAATCTGACCAATTTTCTTTTAGAGAAGACACTCGGGCCACCGATGATACACTGAAGCACCCATTCACAGTCTCTTTACTTGTTAAAGGAACAGGTGAGCTCAGACTGTTGGAGTCTTGCTCACAAGACTTCAGAGGCAGCTCTTTAAACTTGGGTTCTGTGCTGGCAGGAGAGAGAAGCCTGCAGGCTTCTGGATGAATATGTGACTAATGGACAAGCAACGTTAGAGTTAGGACAATGACAAAGGGTGACATGGGTACCCCTCAGGAACCAAAGAATTTCATAACCAGCAAAAGAGCAGAAGCAGAAAAGGAGAGTAGGGTAGGAATGGGGGTTCTAGTCTCAGCATCTCTCTCACTAATTTTTTTTTAAAATTATTTATTTTTTATTAGTAGTATTACTTTTAATTTTATTGAATCACTGTGAGATAGTCACAAGCTTTCATGTTTGGGTTACAATCATACAATGATCAAACATCCATCCCTCTACCAGTGCACATTCCCCATCACCAATATCCTGGGTATACTCTCCCTTTCCCACCCTCCCCCTGCCTCTATGGCAGACAATATTCCCCATATTCTCTCTCTACTTTTGGGCATTATGGCTTGCAACACAGACACTGAGAGGTCATCATGTTTGGTCCATTATATACTTTCAGTACACATCTCCCATCCTGACCGATTCTTCCAGCCATCAATTTCTTAGTGAACCCTTCTCTATTCTGGCTGCCTTCTCCAGCTGCTCATGAGGCAGACTTTCAGCTATGGAGAAATCCTCCTGGCCCTTGTATCTACTGTCCATGGGTGTCAGTCTCATGTTATGTTTGTTTAATACTCCACAAATGAATGCAGTCCTTCTATATCTGTCTCTCTCTTTCTGACTCATTTCACTTAGCATGATATTCTCCATGTATATCCACTTATAAGTAAATTTCATAACTTCATCTCTCCTAACAGTCGCATAGTACTCCATTGTATAAATGTACCAAAGTTTCTTTAACCAGTTATCTGTTCTCGGGCACTTGGGTTGTTTCCAGATTTTGGCTATTGTGAACAGTGCTGCAATGAACATATAGGTACAAATGTCATTTCTACTGTGCTTTTTTTGCATCCTCGGGATATATTCCCAGAAGTGGTATTGCGGGGTCATATGGAAGCTCAATTTCTAGTTTTTGAAGGAATGTCCATATTGTTTTTCAGAAAGGCTGGACCAGTCAGCATTCCAACCAACAGTGAAAGATCATCCCTTTTCCCCCACATCCACACCAGCACTGGTTGTTTTTGTTCTTTTGAATGTGTGCCAGTCTCTGTGGTGTGAGATGATATCTCACTAATTCTTGATGAGGTATTCTGTAGGAAGGGGTACCTCTGCTCCTGGAACCCAGGTTCTTCTTGAGGTTCACAATCTGGGAAACCTCAAATGGGGGAACTTTTTTGATCATTCACTCTTCTTTTTTTTGACTTTTACCACTACCCCTGTGATGTACTGTTTTGGAGGCTGGAAGCTGAGAGAGAAGGAAGCAGGGAAATGAGGAATAAATAAAAAAAATGGAGCAAATCTGCATACATTTCCTAAAGTCGCATCTTCTCTTTGTTCCTTGTTCCTTCCTCCTATACTTCCTCATCTGCCTCAGCCAACCAGCTCCCCCTACCCTGCTCACTACTCATCCTGTCAATACTCACCCTGACTGGACTCTCAAGGCAATTTGCATTCTCCTTTTCTAGATCAGGAGTCAAAACTGCAGAGGTGGTGTCTGTTCTGTTCATTTCTGAGTTGAGTTTCCAGTGCTGCATAAACCTTGCCCTGCACAGTGGCCTCTCATGGAATAGATACTGAAGGAAGAACTAGACACCCAAATCTTGACTTGCTCTCCAATGAGAGAGCGAGAGATTTTTTTTTCTAATCTTGGCAAAATTCAAATGTCTCAACAATTGTAAGGCAAAGCTGAGTTTCTTCTATTGGGGCCTTTCACTTAAAAGGATTCAATGAGACTATGAATCTCGGAACCGAGCAGCTCACTGCAGGGATGACGCCAGACCATGCACCAGGCTGATTTTACTGGGGCACCTCAGATGGGAGCAGGCGTCCTCCCTCTCCACCTGCACTGATGAATTGATGAATTTATCAATTCTGGCAGCCCCAAACCTCCAGAAGCCTATCACCGTCACCCTCATGGCTGATCTTCACAGACTTGTCCTGGGACCTTCACACA
Source organism: Sorex araneus (assembly GCF_027595985.1). Classification (NCBI taxonomy): domain Eukaryota; kingdom Metazoa; phylum Chordata; class Mammalia; order Eulipotyphla; family Soricidae; genus Sorex; species Sorex araneus. The sequence goes on along the minus strand of NC_073305.1, from coordinate 38,334,947 downwards.
AGAGACTAAATACACTGAAAAAGCCAGGTATTGGGGCCAGCGACTCAAAGTGTCAGGCCTCATGGGGAGGGGACTGGACTGTCCCTTCCTATCTCCTTGCCCTTCCATGGTCTTGGCTGTCACGGCCACAAATGCCTCTGGCTGCTACTTAAGCACATTAACAGCCATGATCCAGAGACTCACGTATGAATCTCTGAGCCAAGCAGCTTGCTGCAGGGATGGCTCTGGACCCCAATTATTTAAATTTTTATGATCCCAGGAGCACATGGCCGCTTTTGCGGCTGCGTGATATATCATACTCTTTTTTTGTTGTTGTTGAATCATTGTGAGATAGACCCTTACAGACATCTTATACTATTCATAACAAACAATTCAGAATAAATTATTTAGCATCTGCCTATGGGCAGACTTAAGCAGTGGTGGGAAACTTTAAAATACTGGTGGTAGGAAGGTGTAATGGTGATGGGATTGGTGTTGAAATATTGAATGTGATCGATTATTGTGAACAAATTTATGATAATAAAATTTAAAAAAACAAAAAAGTAAAATAAAAACGGATTCAATGGTATTTGGATTATTTTATTTGAGGACATTTTGACATTATCTGATTTATATCTTATTAGGTGTCTTTATCTAGGATAGAATTATGGAACTGATTCCTTAAACTTAGCTTCAAAAGAAATGCAGCTGATTTCCCAGGGGTCAAGATAAGAAACAGCGCATCTATTAATTATGTCATTCTTCTTTCGGATTAGGTGACCACACTCTATGGAGCCAATTAATAAGGAAGATGGAAATTTACTATTTATGTTTTGTGTCTCTCTGCAGTTAGAAATAATATTTATATTTTAAAACAGCTGATAACAAGCTGTAATTAAATTATAGAGCTCCCAAGCCCTATGCTTAATGATCACAGAAAAAGCATATAGCATACCGAGGCTAAAGACATGACTGTTTGTTTGTCTTCCAGAAAAATAAACAAGTTTGAAGCTCATTATTTTGGGCAATTAAATATAAATGGACAAAGTTATTAATGAAAAAAAATGTACAAAAGAGACTGGATATGTGCGATTTGGGGAATATGCAAAGCTAAAAGGATTATAAAGTTGAGATGAACTAAACACAGCCATTCAGACTAGCAGGAAGGTACTCAATTCAGCCTCTAGTTTCATCTACAGTGTGTTCAGAAAGGCCAAGCTGATGGGGCCAGTTATTACAGCAGGGAGAGTGCTTTTCTTGCTCTCGGCTGACCAGAGTTTGATCCCTGGCACCCAATACAGTACTCTGAGAACTGCCAAGAGTGATTCCTGAGCACAGAGCCAGGAACAAGCCCTGAATACAGCTGAGTGTGGCCCCTCCTCCACCCTCACTCTCCAAATAAGCAGAAATGCCATGCTGGATGTAAAAAAATATTTTAAGAAAGAACCACTGAGGTAGCCCAGGGGTTAAGGTATTTGCCTTATTTGCAGATGATACCAGTTTGATCTCTGGCACTGTATATGGTCCCGGTCACAGAGCCAGGAATAGTCCCTGAGTACTTTTGAGTCCCTGAGTACTCAAGTATCACTTAACTTTGGTCATAACTTGACATAAAAATTTGTAAGTTGGGATTTCACTCCCAGCAACATAGTGGACTATATACTCTGAATGATCATCCCCTGGAATAAAAGAAAACATGAGTTTTCAAAAGCTATAACCTAAGCAAAAGGAATAAGATAAACAAATGTAGTGGTGCCTTTTCCTAGAGTATTTTGGCTAAATGCAGATGAATGGAAACTTCTCTTTTGAGAATTGTGTGGGTACAAGTCATCAAAATCAAACTTGGGGTTGAAGAGACAGTCCGGGGAGGGGGTAAAGGTGACTGCCTTACATGTAGCTGACCAGGGAACAGGTACCAAGCACTTCCAGGAGCAACTCTGAGACCAGAGCTGCCCTGAGCACTGCTGTGGTGGCCCAAAATCCAACCAACCAACCAAAACAAAAAGAACTTCAGAGCCCCTTGCCAGTGTGAAAAAACTTAATGAAAGATCCCTCATAAAATGCTGAGGCTCCAATAAGTTATACAATGTGACAATCTTCATGAAATAAAATTCCTGCTCTGCAGAAGGGGGCAGCAAAGAAACATTTCTTTGTTTCTTGCGGAAAAAAAATCTCATTAAAAATGGGTAGATTTGGGGCAGGAGAGATAGTTAAGCAGGTAAGGCACTTGCCTTGCATGCACCCAACCAGGTTGGGTTCCTGGCATCACATATGGTCCCCTGAGCCCCTCCAGGAATAGTCCCTGAGCACAGAGCTGGAAGTAAAGCCTGAGCACTGCTGCATGTGGCCTCAAACCAAAAAGCTAACAAAAATTGGGTGGATTTGGAGCCAGAGAGACAATACAGGGGTTAAGGCACATTTCGAATGTGACTGATCCTGGTTTGATTCCTAGCACTGTGTATAGTACTCTGAGCCCTGCTAGGAGTAAACCTTGAGCAGAGTCAAGTATAAGCTCTGAGCACAGTCAGGTGTGGCCCTAAAGCCACACATATACAGATGGGGAGGATAAAAATTCATTAAGTTTAAGAACTTAGTAAGATTTCTCTGAAAGTGTACCAAACAGGTGATAACTACAGACCCTTTATGTAGTTTTAGACTGCATTATCATTACCTCTCTTGGGAAAAAATGATGAAAGGCTGAGAATATTTGTTACATCTGCAGGTATACAGACCCTAACATCTCAGGTATTCTAATCATCAGATAAAAATAAAGTACCTATTGGCAAGTTACTATTAATAAGAGAAATAAGGAATATTAGCATTATAACAAGGAAGAGGTGATTGTAGATCAATAAATAAGATTTGAAAAACAAAGATAATTTCTAGCAAGAACAAAACCGATACCTGAGGCAACAAACTTTAAGTTTGGTGGCACATATTGCAGAGTAAATACAATTTGATAGAGAATTAGTGAAGTGAGGAACAGATGTGAACAAATTATCCAAAATGAAGTACAAACTACTGCCAAATTAAAAAGGAACATACTGCAATTCTAAACCCCGAGGCACCTAACAAAATCACCTCAAAATAGAATCACATGAGGAAACAGACAAAATTATTATTATTATGGAATGCATCTCTTAGGGACTGGTATGTCAATTGGGCAAAAAGTGAGTATGAATGTAGAAGTAATATGGACCAGAGAGATAGTACGGCGTGCAGGACACTTACCCTGCAGGGGGCCAACCTGGATTAATTCCCTGGCACTGCATATAGCTCCTCAATCCCCATCAGGACCAATCCTTGAGCACAGACCAGGGATAAGCCCTGAGCATCATTGGGTGTGCACCCCACCACCAAAATTAATTTAAAATATAGAGGTAGTTGATGCATTTTATTAGGCTGGATTGAATGATTAGAAAAAGGGCATTCAAATACAGCATTTGTGAATACAGGTTTTCTTCACCAACTTGCAGAATATTTAAAAAAGTTAATAATGCCTTAGGCAAGCAAATGCCAACAAATATGAAAGGCATCTCTGGTCTACAATCTCTGAGAAGAGTGTAATAAGATGAAAGAATGAAAGACAGCAATTAAGAAAGCACGTTACATAAATTTTGGAAAGCATTTAAAAATAATGCAACCCATGAACAAAGAAAAGAATCAACACAGAAATTTAAAATACTTAAATTTGAGTGACAATTAAAAAAATCTACATATCAAGACTTGAGGAATGTAGTTACTGTGATATATAGAGAGGCATTTTGGCAGAAAAGACAAAGGCTGGATATAAGTGAGCTAAGGATATAACCAGGAATTCAAGAAAAAAAAAACAGAGCAAGCCCAAAGAAAGCAAAAAATGAATATTCAATTGAATAGCTTAGCAACTTAGAAGCTGGACATTGAAACCCTGTGTTGAAAAAAAATGGCATATATAGCAATAGGCATAATCTTATGTACATACACAGAAATTAGAGAAAGAATAAGGTAATGTTAGAAATAACAGCCTGGAACACTAATTGAAAAGTTAGATGGAATAGAGAAATTTCTGGAATAGGCACTTAACTAAAAGATATAAGGGAAAAACATGAATAATTCCATACTCATTATAGCAACTGAATCAGCAGTATAATGTTTTCCTGAAAAAGAAACCACCATCCCAAGCAAATAAGTTCTATTACAATGTAAGGAACAAATTATGTGTCTGTTTTTTTAATAAGCCACCTCCAGAGCTGGATAAATGTGAATGCCAATCCTGGGGTGTGGGGGAAATCTAGGACAATACTTTGGTGTATGTGTGAATAGTATCTTACCCTTTCCACCCAGGTGGGTTGATTTCTTTCCCTCAAGATTGCAAGAGGGTATTTACTTCGATTAGAAGACTGGAAGAAGGCTGTGAGTTTGTGACTTTGGCATTTGTGTTGGTTTACCGTTGGAAAAGAGCATACTTTTCAACCTACCACATTTGCTGGGAATTGTCCATTCATCCCTCTGTTCGCCACCTCTACTTTGTGCTTCAGCTGGGATACTCCTTACGCAGGGTTACTGGTGGGTTAGACTAAAGGGAGAACCTGGTGAGGAGGAGAGTCAAAGAGGGACCCTCTGGCAATGGGGCCCCTTTCCTTCCCGAGCTTGGCAGCACTGTGCTTTTCTGGGGAAGGCCACAATTCCTGACGGGTGGCATTTCCTCAGTTCCCTCTGCTGACTGCTCACCCCTAGTCCCATCAAGCCCAGGAATAGAAGGAGCTGCCATGAAATCTTTCACAGTCCTTGGCTGATTCCCTAACTCTCTCCTCCCGACCATAAACACTCCCATCACTCAGCAGCCCTTACTACCCTTTTAGCTTGGTCATTTCTTCCTTCTGGAATTCCCTCAATGATGCACTTGATTCTCAGTGATTGATTCTTGAACTCTCCTCTCCTCTCCCCACCCCTCACCTTTTTCCCCCGCTAAAAGAGACCACCAGTATTAAGTGAGTTGAACATCGAGGGAACTGCTGTCCAGAAATGAGCCAGCTTTGACTCACTCCAAATAACCTGTCTGAGTTTTCTCCTAATGGGAGGTGCAGAAGCTGGACCAGGAATGGAAAGGGGCCTGCCAAAATCACCCTGGAAAGGCCAGGTGAGAAGGGAGGTGAGCATCAACCAAGCGGATGGGACCAGACTGCACTGGCAGGAAGCTGTCCCTCTTCAAACCTGGTGGGCACAGGAAAGGTGAGAGCAGCGGTTTCCTTTCTCCTGGCCCCACCTGGCCATCTGAGCTCCACTCTCCATCTGCTCTCCATTGGCAAGTGCCCCTTTTGTCAAAAAAGGTCCCTTGTGCCTAATTTCCTGGTCTTCTTGAATCATCTTTATGGAGCAGACAAGATCCGCCAATGCCATTGCAGATAAAAGACCCTATCACTGGATTGAACTGTGACCTTTTTCTAATTTTTTTTCTTTGTCAGAACTTGCTTTTTTAAAAACAAACAAAATTTAGTAGAGTATTATCTTTTTTTTCCTAGCTAAAATAGAAGTGTAGTTCACCAAAGAAGATAGTTCTACTGTAACATAAAATAAGTAGACACCGTAAAGCTCATATTATTCCTATAAAATGAATTCTAATTATTTGTATGTTGATTTTTGGGGGTTTCTACCATACACCAAAAAAAAAAGATCCCATGCAAAGCTTTGGGTCTTATGGCTCCTGGAAATTCTTTGTCAGCTGGGTCAGTAGTTCAGTGCTAGGGTCCCGTGGTACTGGTGTCCACCGGGGCCACTCCTGCAGACCTTGGGAGAATCCAAGCCATATCTGTTGGTACTTGGAGGTGATCCCCAATACTACCTTTTAAGTCCCTCAGAGTTTATATTCTTTTCTTGTTCTTCTGTCTTGCACAGATATCCAAAAGACTCAAGTCACCCTTGGATAGGTAAAACTTCTGGCACCCCCTCTCTTTTAGCAAAACTAATGGCCTGTGATCTTCTCAAATAAGAGCTGTTGGGCTTGGAGTGATAGTACAAGTAGGGCACTTGCCTTGCACATGGCTGACCCAGGTTTGATTACTGAATCCCATATGGTTCCCCAAGCCCTGGCAAGAGTTATCCCTGAGCTCAATCCCTGAGCAGTTTTGGGTTGGGATCCAAATCCGAACCAAATCAAACCAAACCACAATAACCAAAAAAACAAAAAAAAAAACCTGGGGCTCATCCTCCAGAATATAAGCTGATTCCTGGCAGAACAATCTAGTTGCCACACATCAGGAGTAAAGTCCCAAGAGTGAATCTCAGGGACTCAGGGATGAGGACAGGAGGCCAGTAGAGTCTTTCTCACCAGAGGCTGAAATGCCGCGGGGAGGCTGGTCCCCAGGAAAGTTTGGAGTGAGAGGCAGGTCCTGAACTGGGACTGGTGGAGTACAAGAACCACTGAAGTTGACAAACAGCTTTTTAAAATGTGCCACCCATATAATAATATTGTCTTACCATCTAATTGAAATGGGAGTCACCAAGAGTACATCGAAACCCCTCCCATGCAATGGAAAAGGGGCTATTGATACAAACGCAATCGTTCCGATGGTATCTGCTGGCATTGGGCTGGCTAACAAGATGCTATCATCCTAACTGTTTATTACTGTGCCTCTGTTTTGAATGTCACAGCTGCCTTGAAGTACATTTACTTCATAGTAATGACATGTAATTTTCATAAGTTGAGATCTGCATATTTATTTTACAAAACTCGGAGGAAAGCTAAATGATTCTTTTCTTCTAGCTTTAAAAAATGTTTTGTGAAAATAGAGAAAAACAAAAAAAGAATCTGGCCATAAGCTTACTCCTAGATAATCCTTCTGATTAAGTGTTTGGGGAGCAAAAGAGAATAATTTTTCATGGTTTATGTCTTGGAGTCTGCTAGGCTGGACACCCAATTTCCTTTGTCCCAGTGACAAGAGTTTAGCCATATGGTTTGCTAGTTCCCCTGCAGCTAAGCGTGGCCATGGGAAATGTTCTGAACGATGGCTGTGGGTTTCTTTGTTACCAGAGCCAAACTATGAATGTGTGTGTGTGTGTGTGTGTGTGTGTGTGTGAGGGTGTGTGAGGGTGTGTGAGGGTGTGTGAGGGATGGGGGTGGGGCAGCTCTCCTGAAATAAAGCACATGAGGCCATTAGCTGATGAGGACCCAGGGTACTTGTCTGTGTCTGGGACTCAACCGAGTGATTCTGACTGAACTGGTATGTGACTGGGTAAATTTTTTTCCTCAAAGTTCTCCAGAAGATTCTCAAGACAAGTTTACAAGCTCTTGCTTCAGAGTGGCAAAAGCCTGGAACCTTGCAAGACAGAATTGCAGCAGCCATATGGATAACTAAAACTCACCTCGGCCATACCTTTTTGTTCTTTAAATAAAAAAACATACTGAGGGTTCTTACAAATTAATTTTTCTCTACGATACGCCTGAGCAATTAGATATAGGAGTATAAAATGAAGATGAAGTGTTTTCCCCCTCATAGTGCTGTATTTGATATTCAAATCTAGATCTATCTATCTATCTATCTATCTATCTATCTATCTATCTATCTATCTATCTATCTAATTTCTTCCTTCACCTAATCTGTTCCTTCCATACAAGAAACTCTACAAGGCTGCATATGTGCTATTTGACCATACATAATAAAAGACATTTATTGAAAGTTTATGTGGTGGTTCTAAGTAGCACTTCATTCGTACATTAATATTTAAGCCTAACCATATCCTGCTGTGGTGGGCAATAACCACCCTCATTTTTACAAAGGAGGCAATGAAAGCAGGAGAGGCAAACAGCTTGACTCAGATCACACAGCAAATTAATCATTGAATTGAGATTTTTCCTCCCAGGAGGTTTGGCTCTACACTCCAGCTCTCAGTCTTCTCCCACCTTAATCCGGTCGGAGAAGGTGCAAAGGCCTAAAGGCCTGAGGAGAGAAGGCCACTGAGTCTTTTTCGCCAGGGGCTGAACTGCCTGGAAAAGCTCTGAGGTAGAGGCAGGTCCTAAATAATTATAATTAATTATAAATAACAACTAATAATTAATACTGGGCTGGAGCGATAGCACAGCGGGTAGGGCACTTGCCTTGCATGTGGCCGACTGAGGTTTGACTCTTCTGTTCCTCTCGGAGAGGCCGGCAAGCTACCGAGAGTATCCCGCCTGCATGGCAGAGCCTAGCAAGCTACCCGTGGCGTATTCGATAGGCCAAAAACAGTAACAACAAGTCTCACAATGGAGATGTTACTGGTGCCTGCTCAAGCAAATCGATGAGCAATGGGATGATGGTAATGACAGTGGTACAGTGAATTAATACTGTTGGGGGAATAAGTACCACCCAAAACGGATAGATAGAAGGATCTACTTTAGTATTTCACAGAATAGAATTTGTTTGGCTTGGTTTGGGGCCGTACACCCCAGCAGGGCTCATGGATTACTCCTGGCTCTGTGCTTAGGGATCACTCTTTTAGGGCTCAGGATACCATATGGGATGCTGGGGGCAGAACCTGGATCAGCTGTGTATAAGACTAGCAAGCACCCTACCCACTGTACTATTGCTCCAGACCCCAGAATAGAAATTTTATATTTTTGGTTTGGGGCCATATCCGGCAGTGCTTACATCTGGGTCTGCAGCCAGGGGTCACTGTTGGTGGTGCTTTAGGAGACCACATGCATTTGTGGCGATGAAACCAGGACAGGCCACGCACAAGGCAAGCCCTTAATCCTGTACTATCTCTCTGGCCCAATTATTAACTTTTTATCCAGTGTGTTAGTATACATTTCACATTTTCTACTATTTTCCCCTAGCCATTATAAACAATGCTTCAGTAAGTACAACTTATAATTTACCATTTTATTGTTTTTTAAATTGTTTGGTAGAGTGAAGTTTTAGCATTGCAAAGTGTGCATAAACTCCCTTGTAAAATTTATTTTCCCACTTATTGAGCACTAAAAGGTCTGTTTCCCATGTATAATAGTCCTGAATATTGTTAAATTTTAATCTTTCACTAATTTGAAAGAAGAAAAATGTTTTTCCATTTGATTTGCATTATCTCAGTTATAACTGAAATTCAACGTGTTTTTCCCAAGATTTCATAGTTATTGCCTTTTCTATAAGCTGCTTGCTCATACACTTTTTTTGGTGTGTGTGTGGTTGTTTTATTTTCAGGTCACACCTGGTAGTGACCAGTGCAACTCCCAGCTCTGTGATCGGGGTGGCTCCTAGGAGTGCTGGGGAACCAAGCCTCAGGGATTGGACTCATGTTATTTCATGCAAAGGAGGCATTCAACTGATTGCACTATTTGCCTCTCATAACATTTTGATATCTCTTGTTTAGTATTAACTTTCATAATTAAAATCTTCAGTTGCCCATTTGAATTAATATTGTCTTATATTAAGAAATCTTTCCTAGGATGTCATTTTGATATAGTTGGCTACAGTTCATCAATCAAAAAATTTTAATTGAGGGGAGTGACACTCAGCAGTGCTCAGAAATTACTCCTGGCTCTGGACTCAGGGGTCACTCCTGCCAGTGCTTGTGGTACTAGGCATGACATTGGGGTCAGCTGCATGCAAGACAAGCGCCATAACCCTTGTACTATTTCTCCAGCCCCAAACTTTCTAATTTTTATGTAGCCAAATTAAGATATATTGCAGTTTAGACTTCTGGGTTTGGGGGTTCCATTTTCTCCAAGGATATACATTTTTTTACGCTTCCATTACTTCTTCCATAATTCAATCTTTGATATTAATTTATTTGTTTTGTTTTTATAGACACATCCATTTGTGCTTAGGGCTTACTGCATGTTCTGTACACAGGGATCACGCCTTGTGGTGCTTGGAGAACCAAAAGTGGTACTATGAATCAAACTCAAGTTGGCTGCAATGTAAGGCAAGCGCTCTATCCTCTATGCCATCGCTACAAGCACTTAGTCTCTGATATTTGAATATTTGATGGATTTGTAACTTTTAAAAAAAATTTTATTAGTGAATCACCATGAGGTATAGTTACACACTTACAAACTTCTGTGCTTGCGTTTCAGTCATACAATGGTCAAGTACCTATCCCTCCACCAGTGCCCATTTTCCACCATCAATGGTCCCAGCATCCCTCCCACCACCTCCATCCCATCCCCTCCACCACACCCCGCCTCTGTGGCAGGGCATTCCCTTTTGCTCTCTCTCTCTCCTTTTGGGTGTTGTGGTTTGCAATAGAGGTATTAAGTGACCATCATGTTTGGTCTATAGTCTACTTTCAGCCCACATCTCCCATCCTGAGTGGGCCCTTCTAGCACCATTTACTTGATGGTCCCTTCTCTATCTGAGCTGCCTTTTCCCCCAGCATGCGAGGCCAGCTTCTAAGCTGTGGAGTAATCCTCCTGGTACTTATCTCTACTATTCTTGGGTGTTAGTGTCCCATTCTGTGTAACTTATTTTTTTTAAAAGATACAACTATTTCTCCCAAATCCCCTGACTGGGCAATGATTTAAATCCAAATTCCTTTTATTGAACCCTTCTTGACTGAATTGAAATGCCATAGGTGTCATCAAGTAAATTTATCTATCTTGATTATCCCTATGTGGCCTATTTCTTAGCAGTTTCTTTATTTCAGAGAGCTATCTGTCATGAAACTGCTAAATATACCTTATCTGATGTTTAATGTTCTACCAGGCTGAGAATGCTCTTCCTTTCCTTTAGTTTCCCTTGATTTCTCATAGTTTTTTCTTGTATTTATTTTTCCTCATGAACCTTCACATTCAGTATGTATAGATTTAAGAAACATCCAGATAGGAATTTTCTTAGGATCAAATAAAAATTACAGTTTGATAGAAAGAGGAACTAAGACCTTTTCAAAATTCTTTCCTCCATTCAATCTTCATTTTAGTGAAGGCTTTGTGGATTGCCCTGGAGAGAGTCAACATTGTTCCATTTTCCACAAGGAGTATAGGAATTTTACAGTATGAATTTCATCATACATTTTCTATAGGGAGCCTATGGATTTTTAGGTGTCAAATTCTTAAAATATGCTTTTTATTCTTGTTGCTCTCACAGATGGGATGTTCTTTCTCATTCTAATTTTAACTTGTTTCTATAAAGAATGCTACTGATATGTGTATCTCAACATGGTCGTCATTTACCTACTTTTAATGATCGTGATTGTTTTTGAATGGCCCTACAAGCCACAATGGTTGATACAATTCTAGAGTTGAAATTGATTATATAGCAAAACTCCAATATGAACTTGATAAGAGATCTGGCTCAAGGTCTGGGGCATATACCTAGCATGTGTGGGCTCTGAGTGTAAATCCTGGCACCATATCTGCCCTGAGCACAGCTGTATGTGGTGACCTCCAGGGACTTAATAGCACCACATCCCCAACCAGAGCATTGACCCTTCAGGCCTACACAGCAGGGCCGAGTATCTTTGGGACTATCCTTGGGGTCCTCAGAGTTCTGCTTTAGAGTACAGAAAAAAAATTTCAGATTTTGTCTATTTTTTTTCTGAATTCTATGCTAAATTAGCATTGTCTATATATTTTCCCCTCTGTGCTTTGAAACCTTTTAAATTACTTTGGAATTCTCAGTTAAGGACCAGACATACAAGGGCTAGAAGTGATGGCTTCCAGGGAGTAGGGAGCTGTGATAGTAGAGACCCGTCTCAAGCTGTTGTCCACTCAGTCAATATTCTTCATCTCTCTTCTCCCCCATGCTCCAGGAAAAAAAATGAACTACTGATCTTCAGACTGAATGATCACAGGCAGAAGCACATTTTCTATGACATTTAAAACATTTCTGCTTCTGCCAATGGAATTGCATCAAGAATCAGTATTCCAGGGCTGGAGTGATAGCACAGCGGGTAGGGCATTTGCCTTGCACATGGCCAATCCAGGTTCAATTCCCAGCATCCCATATGGTCCCCTGAGCACTGCCAGGAGTAAATCCTTAGTGCAAAGCCAGGAGTAACCCCTGTGCATCGCCAGGTGTGACCCAAAAAGAAAAAAAAAGAATCAGCATCCCAATATGTTTATGCCAAATCTATACAATTAGGTTAAATATTCCAGAAATAAAATAAGAGAATTAAAAGAAAAGGAATCATTTTATTAAAATGAAATTTAAAGCTTAAGGAAGACTGGGTAAATTAAAGTAAATATGGACAAAACCCATAAAAGACTAAATTAGAGCACTAATACTGTCATAGTGGTCCCTTCTCTATTCTAACTGCCCTCTGCCCCCCACACACTTCTGTCAAGCTCCCAACCATGGATCAATTCTCCTGGACCCTGTTTTTCCTGTCCTTGGATATTAGTCTCACACTATGAACAAGTAAGTAAAATTTCTTTCCCCGTTTTATTTTATATTCAAGTAACTAAATTTTCTTGCTCTATTTTATTTTATTACTTATTTATTTTTAATCAAATCACTGTGAAATATACAGTTACAAAGTTGTTCATGATTGGGTTTCAGTCTTAGAATATTGCATACCTGTCTGGTCACCAGTGTACATCTCCCACTACCATCTCCCATGACTAATGTCCCCAGTTTCTGTCCTGCCATCCACCTCCCTGCCGGCCTTTATGGCAGGAACTTTACGTCTCTCTCTCTCTCTCTCTTTCTCTCTCTCTCTCTCTCTCACTCTCCTTTTAGGGCACTATGGTTTGCAATACAGATACTGAAAAGTTATTATGTATATCCCTTTACCTACTTTTAGCACTCATTTCTTCTCCAAGTTATCACCTCTAACTATTATTGTCATAGTGGTCCCTTCTCTATCCTAATTGCCCTCTGCCCCCCACACACTTGTGGCAAGCTCCCAACTGTGGACCAGTTCTCCTGGTCCCTGTTTTTTCTGTCCTTGGATATTTAGTCTCACACTATGTTGTTGTTGTAGTTGTTTTTTAAATATCCAACAGGTAAGTGCAGTCACTCTATATCTGTCCCTCTCCTTCTGATTAATTTAACTCAGCTTGATACTCTCCATGTCCATCCATTTATATGAAAATTTCATGGCTTCGTTTTTCCTAACAGTTGCTTAGTAGTCCAACCTCTTACTCTAATTTGAAGACATGGCAATTAGATTTGTATGCAGCACTTTAAAAATATGATTTACATAGGACTCCACTAACCCCATACGTAAGGGACATTCCTCAGTATTCCTTTAAAATGCTGGCAAGAGTCAGGAGACAGTCCAGTGATAGGGCAGATGCCTAGCATGCGTTCAACCCAGGTTTGAGCCTCAGCACCACATCACCACCAATCATTACTGGGGTAGCCTGGGTCACCCCGGGTACTACACATCTGAGAAACACCACATCTCTGTACCCTATATAGGACCACTGACCTGGTTGGCCAAGAATTGCCAGTAGGGCCCCTGGTTCTCCATGTACTTTGTTGGGAGGTCCCCCCACCAAATAAATCTAGTGCTGGCAAATACATTTTTAAGTTGCAAAAGATTTAAACTTATGCATACATTCACAGGATTATTCCCCTGGGTGTTCCAAACCAGTGCATCGCTGATTGTACTGGAATTAGCCACCAGCATTCACAACCCATAATACCCTAAAGATGAATATTCATCACAAAATGCTCTTTGTTAGTTTTCCTAGTATACAATTGTGATTGGTAACTGATTCGGAAAAAAGAAGGCACAAATTTCTGAGGTCTGATTAAAGACATTCTCCATGTACTGACTTTAAGGGGTCAATGATGTATAATAAGGATTATTTTTTAAAAAGTATTACCTTAGCAAAACAGAAGAAAATAAAAAGATAATGAAAAAATAATAAAACCATCTAGATAGAAAAAAGCAGATCACTTAAAGGAGACAACTGATTTCTCATTTAGCAATCCTGTAAGTGAAAGAGGAGAGATAATTTTAAGGTGGTAAAAGAAATAACTACTGGAGGCTGGAGAGATAGTATAATGGTTAGGTGCTTGCTTGTATGTGGCTGACCCAGGTTTGATCCTCAGAACTCCATATCATCCTCCAATCCTTCCAGGAGTGATCCCTGAGCTCAGAGCCAGTAGTAAGCCCTTCAACTCTTCCTAACTCCCCAATAGAACAAAGAAAGAACAGTTAACCCGAGACTTTCTGCTACAGAAGATACCTTTAAGAATGAAAGCAAAGAACACAGAAATGCAGATGTCATTTCTACTATACCTTTTTGCTTCTCCAGGATATATTCCCAGGAGTGGTATTGCTGGGTCAAATGGGAGCTCAATTTCTAATTTTCTGAGAATAGTCCATATTGTTTTCAGAAAGAGAGGGACAGACATAGAAAGACTGCACTCATCTGTGGAATATAAAATAACATAATGGGAGACTAACACCCAAGAGTTGTAAAGATAAGGATTAGGAGGTCTGCCCCACAGCTTGGAAACTCACATGCTAGGGGAAAAGGCAGCTCAGATAGAGAAGGGAACACCAAGTAGAGGATGTCGGGAGGACCCATTCGGGTTGGTAGATGCGAGCTGAAAGTAGACTATAGATAGGACATGATAGCCACTCAATACCTTTGTTGCAAACTACAACAACCCAAAGGAGAGAGAACAAAGGGGAATGCCCTGCCACAGAGGCAGGGTGGGGGGATGGGGGATGGGAGTGGTGATGAGAGGGATACTGGGATCATTGGTGGAGGTGAACGAGCACTGGTGGAAGGATGGGTAAATGATCACTGTATGACTGAAATGCAAACACAAAAGTTCATAAGTTTGTAACTGTACATCACAGTGATTCCCTAACAAAATTTTTTTAAAAAAAGAATGAAAGCAAAACTCAAGACATTGGATAAAGAGGCTGCAGTAGATGTGCTTTGAAGAATACCACTCTGCAGTTGAAAAAGATGGAATTGTAACTTTTGGGGACAAAAAATGGGTGAAATTTGAGATTATTGTTAACTAAATCAGGAAGTAAAAGACAATTTACCACTTTGTGTTACTTACATGTGGAATATAAATAACTAAGGCAAATGAACTGGTAAAACCCAACAAAATTAACTCCCAGAATTGATTAAAACTATGGTTTTCAGTTTTTTTTTCTGTAGGTGGGTGGATTACACTTTGTACAGGCTTACTCCTAACTTTGTACTCAGGGGTCACTACTGGTAGTACTCAAGGGACTTGCTAGGCTTGTCCCCCAAATAAATATTTAGTGCATGGAGTCAGCCACATGAAGGTCAAGTGCCTTAACCCATATACTATCTCTCTAACCCCCCAAATATGGTGGTTACCAAAGGAAAAGGAACTGACAGAGGATTCATAGAAGGGTCTTTTGGTGATGGGAGTCTGTGGAACTTTATTGGGAGGTGTGGGGAGTACTAGTCACATATACCCCAGAAATTCTACAGTTTTCAAGCCAATGACGAGGGTGAGAGAGAGAGAGAGAGAGAGAGAGAGAGAGAGAGAGAGAAACAGACAGACAGACAGACAGACAGAGACAGAAAGACAGAGACAGAGACAGAGAGAGAGGAGAGACAGGGAGGGAGGGAGGGAGGGAAGGAGGGAGGGAGGGAGGGAGGGAGGGAGAGCACACAAGGCTGTAGTTTGTAATCTCACCAAGCGTAAGAACCATATCTCATTTGCCTTTGCAATTCTCATCATGTTCTTAGCTGACTTAGAGTTGTTTGTTAAATGACTATATGAATAAATTATACTTGAACCATGCTGTCTTAGTTCCACTCCAAAGGCCTTTTTTCTTAGCACCTCTGTGGAATTCTGCCTTTGGCTAACATTACAAGTTTCTACGGAGTGAAAAATATTATCGAAAAACATTAGCCCCCCAACATAAAAAAATCCCTGCAAAAAATAAATGGGAAAAGTCTTGAAAAACTGAAGCGCCTGGAAACACCTACTTTGCCTGGAGCTCATGTTTTTCTCTTTAGGAATCATATTCTTGGTCAGCTGTTTGTTCACTGCCTTGGTTATCAAGGAATCCAGCTGTGTGGTTCAACATCTAGAAATATGCCATTCACGGACAGGGTTCATTTTTGCATTACAATAAATTTTCACCTTTTCTGATTCTATTTTAAATTTTATTTCCAATTATTTTCTACTTTGGGCTGGAGTGATAGCACAGCGGGTAGGACGTTTGCCTTGCACGTGGCCAACCCAGGTTCGGTTCCTCCATCCCTCTCGCAGAGCCCAGCAAGCTACTGAGAGTATCCCGCCCACACGGCAGAGCCTGGCAAGCTACCCATGGCGTATTCAATATGCCCAAAACAGTAAGAACAAGTCTCACAATGGAGAACTTATTGGTGCCCGCTCAAGCAAATTGATGAACAATGTGACGACAGTGCTACCATGCAGTGCTATTTTCTACTTGAGATTAAGTTTTTATTGTAAACTACCATAAATTACTTAAACACAAGATGGGGCAAATTTTTAAATATACAGTAATATACAGTAGACACAAAATGACAATTTCTGTGTCATTAAAGTCATAAAAGTGAGTTACCACAAGCAGTGAAACTCAGACAGAAAGTAAAACAGTGGTTTCCAGAGGTAAGGGATATAAGCAGAGCGTTACTTTATTGGATACAGAGTTCCCATTTGGGAAGAGAGAGAAGTGCTAGAGATAATGATTGCACAACAACATGAACATGCTCTATGCCACTGAACTATAAGTTTAAAAATAGTTAATTTTTAAGCTTTTAACATATATTTATGCACAGAAGAGCCTGGCAAGCTCCCCGTGGTGTATTTGATATGCCAAATACAGTAACAGGTCTCATTCCCCTGACCCTGAAAAGAGCCTCTTATCATTGGGGAAAATGAGTAAGGAGAGGCTGCTAAAATCTCAGGGCTGGAACGAATGGAGATATTACTGGCAACCACTCAAGTAAATCGATGAACAACGGGATGACAGTGATACAGTGACAGTGAATGTATATTTTTTTAAAAAATATTAAGTGGGTCTTACAAGATTTGACCTGAAGGGTGATTGGTTAGAATGCTGTGTTTTTAGATGAAATGGATAAATGAAAAATACCTGGAATCACACATGCAATGGCAAAAAGAATAAAAATAGGTTATGTGTATAGCTCTGTGCAGTAGCTTCCAGGATATGGAGCAGAAGAGATACCTAGGTGTATCCCTAAAATGTAAAATATATGACACCATTATGCTATTCTAAACAAGTTGCATTAGAAATAGGAGATAGTTCAAAGGGCTGGAGCACACACTTTGCATGTGAGAGCCCTGGCTTCAATGTCCAGTACCACATGCCCCCCTGAGCACAGCTCGAAGTAGCTCTCCAAGTGTATCTCACTAACTACACCTAGTATTGCTAGGCTTGTCCCCCAAATACAGGGTCATGTTATTTCTTTTTTTTTTTTTTTGCTTTTCGGGTCACACCCAGCGATGCACAGGAGTTATTCCTGGCTCTGCACTCAGGAATTACTCCTGGCGGTGCTGGGGGACCATATGGGATGCTGGGAATCGAACCCGGGTCAGCCACGTGCAAGGCAAACGCCCTACCCACTGTGCTATCACTCCAGCCCCCGGGGTCATGTCATTTCTACTTGTCATGTTCAATAACTCTGTGCTGTGGGCACTCATATTTATTTAGAAATAAGGGTTACATTACTATGTATTGAGATAATCAGGTCAAATCAGGGTTTACTAGAGAGAGAACAAAAGGGAATTCCCTGCCATAGTTGCAGGGTGGGGTGGGGGGAGACGGGTCTGGGGAGGGGGGGAGGGATGTTGGGTTTACGGGTGGTGGAGAATGGGCACTGGTGAAGGGATGGGTTATTGAACTTTGTATGGGGGAAGCATGAGCATAAAGATGTATGGATCTGTAACTGTACCCTCACGATGACTCTCTAATTAAAAATAAACTAAAAAAAAATCAGGGTTTACTTCTCAATTTTTTTTTAATATGGCAAGGAGGTGAGTAAAGATAAGGTTGCACTTGGATCTTGCAGTCAATGACAGCAAGCACAAGGTTTTCAAATTGAGCATCATCATCAAAAGTCTGAAGCATCCAGAGTCTTCTTGATGGTGGAGGGTGGAGACGAATACTCTGGCCTGTTCCTGTCAATGCAAGCCTGAGTGTGCTCTGCTCGGGAGTAGTGTAGAATGACCACAGGCTATAACACGGGTGAAAAAGCACCAGTGAGGTTGGTGCTGAAGCCAGAGATGATGCACAGTCCCTCTCACTCACCCCTCCCCTTCACAAGAGGGCTCGGGGAATCATCTCCTTTGTGTATGACCCGAATATCAGGTCGTTGGTGAATATGGATTTCATTCCACTCCCAAAATGATGAAAATATCAGTGGATACAGCATTTTTTGTTCAGAGTTTCTATTTTGTTTTTAGGGCCAAATAATATTGCTGGGAGAAAACTTTATACAATATATTCTCAATAATAACCATAGTTTCAATGTACTCAAATTAGATATTATATTCCCAACCATCCCAGAAAGCTAACAGATTCCTTTAAGAAAATCAGAAATTCAAAGCCACAGCTATATGTTACGCTCCTCAGAAAAATCAGTGCTTCATTATCAGCAAAGCTGTATAAAAAGTTTTTTAAAGTAGACAACCCAACACTGGACATTATGTGGAAATGAATGTTTTCTGTGAATGGTAGAATGTATTTGTGCAATCCTGTAAGGATGCAATGTGGTAGCATTTAAGAAGTTAGAAATCCATATAGTCTTTGAGCCAAGAGTTCTATTCCGAGGGATTTTCTGAAGAAAAGAACTAGGCAGACTGGGACAGTGAGGTGGATTAAGTGTTAGAGCACATGCTGGCTCTGAAATTTCTGACACTGTATGAACGTTCTGTGTGTCTGGCACCATGGGTGAAGCCCATGCAGGGAAGGAGGGAGGCAGAGAGGGAGGGAGGAAGAGGGGGAGGAGGGTCTGGGAGAGGATGGGAAAGAGGGATGAAGGAAGGAAAGGAGAAAGAAAGAAAGAAAGAAAGAAAGAAAGAAAGAAAGAAAGAAAGAAAGAAAGAAAGAAAGAAAGAAAGAAAGAAAGAAAGAAAGAAAGAAAGGAAGGAAGAAAGGAAGGAAGAAAGAAAAAGAAAGAAAGAGAGAAAGAAGGAAAGAAAGAAGGAAAGAAAGAAGGAAAGAAAGAAAGAAAGAAAGAAAGAAAGAAAGAAAGAAAGAAAGAAAGAAAGAAAGAAAGAAAGAAAGAAAGAAAGAAAGAAAGAAAGAAAGGAAGGGAAGGAGGGAGGGAGGAAGGAAGGGAGGAAGGAAGAGCTGGAGCAAGGAGAGAGAGAATGAGAGAATAAGAGAAAAAGAAAGAGTGAGGAGGGAAGGAGAGAAGGCAAAAAGGCAGGAAGAAAGGCACCAGACATTGATGGTAGTTGTGGTGTGGTAATATACTATAGTAGACTATAGACCGAACATGAAGGGCATTCAATACCTCTATTGCAAACTACAACACCCAAAAGGAGAGAGAACAAAAGGGAATGCCCTGCCACAGAGGCAGGGTGGGGTGGTGGGGGATGGGGTGGGGGTGGTGGGAGGGATACTGGGAACATTGGTGGAGGTGAATGGGCACTGGTGGAGGGATGGGTAAACGATCACTGTATGACTGAAATGCAAACACAAAAGTTCATAAGTTTATAACTGTACATCACAATGATTCTCTATAAAATTTTTTTTAAAAAAAGTTGCTGCTTCATGCAGAGCCACTTCACATCCATGTACCTATGACTTGTGCGCATAATTTTTCTCTGGTTATAAAGCTGGACCCATTGTGGATCCAGGACAGGAGGGCTCCAAGTAGGAATATACTAAGTGCCAGTGGGAAGAAGCGCAGACTGCTGGGAATCTCATACCCCATAGTTTTTATTTTGTATTTTTAAAATTTTTATTTTGATCATCTGTTTGCTCCTACAGCCTGCAGTCTGACTCTGGTGGATGACTAGACTATTTTAAGCATAAATTACTAGAAATGTATACATTCCTTTATAATGAGATTCCACTGAGTAAATTTTTTTAAACATGCAGATTCATTAGCTAAATTTTTTAAATTCTGCCAGAATTCATGAGTGAGGAATCCAACATATTTAAACTAGTTACAACCTTGAGGAGATCACAGGTTTCCATTTATGTCAGGAGTTCTAAGCCACGGATTAAAATTCTTACAGAAGTGTTGAAACCAGCATTTATTAACAGCTTCAATTCCTCCCCAAGCAAACATTGCCAACACTTCTTGGGAGAGAGTGGAAAAGTAAAGAGAAAAGTGTTTTTTTTCCAGACAGAGCTTGTGTTATACCCTCCAGGGGTGCAATTTGGGAAGGGATTCCCTTTAATTTCTCAGAATGTCCTTATAAGGGACACAAAAATATTTGGAATCTTTGTCTCAGAGATCCAGAGGCAGAATCTTGTCTGCCCACCAGGGATTGGGCAGGATTGATGAAAATATCTCTCTCTCTCTCTCTCTCTCTCTCTCTCTCTCTCTGTGTATGTGTGTGTGTGTGTGTGTGTGTGTGTGTGTGTGTGTGTGTGCTGGCAAGCACAGCAAAGGGTTTCCTGATCTTATTATAAAAGTCTACCTATCTCCTTACACCTCTAGGATTCTGCAACAATGAGCATCACTAGAATCCTAAACTATCTCTCCTGCCACTCTATGGCCTCCTGAGCGGTGATGCAGAATGCTCTGGGTCCTCTTCCAGAACGTCAAAGGCCTCCTTCCCCTGGCTCAAGAGCAGGAGTTTATTGGAGCTGTCAGTTTAGTTCAGACATCACTGATCATCTCTCCAGGTTCCTTTCTGCCCTGTTGGTCCGCAAGACAACAGCTCCAGCTCTCGGATTTCAACTCCACCATTGCTGGGCATACTCTCTGTGCGGGCACTATGCTTCAACTATGGGTATACAAAGATGCAGTTTAGATCCTGCCTCTGGGACTGGCAGAATGAGCTGAATAACCACAGTCATCGTGATCATCAAAATAAACCCAGAAGAGATCATCATTTCTAACTCCTCACCACCTCTATGCTGAGTGAGATGAGGGACCATAGAGCACAGGCTCCACCTGGGTGTAATGGCAGGAAATGCAAGATTTATGGGGGAAAAAACCCCCACTGGGACTGGAAGCATCTCCGTTTTAACAAAAAGCCAACAGCAAAAAAACCTGTCATTTTAGTGAGGCCCAAATGTTGTTATTCCCCCCCACACACTTGTCAATGCTTGCTCAATGCTCAATTATACCTCTTTCTTAAGCTTCAGTGACACCCATGTCGGTCCAGTGATCGCAACAAACACCGGTTACCACTGATGCAGAGAAGAAACACAGAAAAACACAGAAGATCACTGACAGAATTTACAGCTTGAACTGTGTGCCCTTCAACAGGGTAACGGAGGTATATCCAGGCCTAAGACCCAATATCTCAGAATAACACTGTCTTTGGAAATAGGATTATTAGAGATACAATAGTGTGGTGAAACCCTAATCACAGACATCATGTGAAGATGGTCAGAGGAAGAATGTCATGTGACCATGAAGGAGGTCTCAGAGTTAGGTGGCCACAAACCCAGTCAGACCAAAGGCTTCTGGAACATTATCAAAGGCTAGGGAGAAGTGAAAAAGAATCTACAGGCTTCTAAAAGAACGTGGGCAGGCCAACACCCTGAGTTCAAACATCCTGTTTCCAGAATTGTTGAGACAATGCAGTTTCACTGTCTTCAGTTATTCAAGCTTGTGGGCCTTTGTGATGGCAAGCCTTGGAAACTAACACACAGGGGGAGTGTTAACTATGGGGGTTGTGGAAATTTTGGGCTACCTACTTGCAGAGTGTCACTTATCAAGGGCCACCCTGACAAGTGCACCCCACTTAGGGGTATGCTCCTTTGAAACATGCCCAGACTTCTCTCTCTCCTTCACCTTTCACAGGGCAAGGATTTAAGTTAGAGGGTGAGAATTCTTGCCCCCAACTAACAAAGCTCATCTTATCAATTTTCACAAATAAGATCAATGTTATCTTGTGGGTTTAGCAGGGCTGCAGCAACCACATCTAAGGAAGCCAAGGAAACAATTGGCTCTTTTTTTCAGGTAGGAAGTGCTTACACCCGCACAGTACATACACTGATGCATAGTAGGACTGAGGTATTAAAATTTGATGGCAGGAGGAGACAAGTAGGGAAATAGACATCTGAGAAAAGACTCCATAAGGAGGCAATGCCAGAAACAGAGGGTGAGACACAGGGCAGGGAAGCAGGGCAAGGCTGGGTCTCCTTGGCCTGGGCAGGTCCTGGGGTGGCTGAGTCAGAGTGTTGATGTTTGTTTCTTTGAGCCAATTTTTCTTCCTATGCGGGTGTGGGGCAGAAAATTGTCACTCTAGAGTCAATGATTTGGACCTAGGTCCTGTTTCCACCTTTACTTGAAACCTGCCAATGGCCAGTCACTGTCTCAGGGTCTACACTGCCTGCTGCCTCAGGGAGCAAGGTTTCTGCAACTATCCTATATAAAAACTATCCATAGATGGTTTTTTTTGGGTTTTGGCCACACCCAGCTGTGCTTAGGGCTGACTCATGGCACTGTGCTTAGGGATCACTCCTGGAAGGCTCAAGGGACCATATGGGTTGCCAGAGATCGAGCCCAAGTTGGCAGCATGCAAGGTAAGCACTTTACCCACTGTACTAGCTCTGGCCCCTAAATCAGTTGCTTTGCTGATCTTTCCGTTGAGGTTTAAGAGGTTTTAGTTCTTTGGTGGAGGGGCACACCTGGCCCCGAACTCAGGAATTACTCCTGGTGATGCTCGGGGGATCGAATGAAATAAATGCTGGAGATCAAACCCTGGGTTTGCCACATGCATGGCCCTACCCACTGTATTATCGCTCCAGCCATTCTCCTAGTTGGAGTTTTATCAATGTGTGTGCCCCACTATTCAGGCTGACAAACAGTCAAGTGAGAAGTGTCAACACAGAATCAACCTCTTCCTGAAAGCTACTCTGCCCACCGCCTAGATTGAGTGCTTCTCCAATCCCTGAGTAAGTCTTGCCTAATCTGCCTGCACTCTCCGTCCTGGTCATTTTGCTTCCCGTCTGGTTTGTCTAATCTACCTTTCCCCCACTGGTTTCACTGCTGACCTCTGGCCTCATTAAAGCTCAGATATGCAGCCTCTCCCTGGAACACCTGTGCTGCAGTCACTCTGGCCTCTCCCCCACTCCCAACCCCCATATCCAGGTTACCATGGAAACTGCCAGGTGCACAAGCTGGGGATCTGGTCAACTGTAACCTTGGTCAATCACACAGGTCGGGAAATTTGCTGTAAGATCCGATCAGCTTCTCTGTTTATCAGAGAAATTTCAGAAAGATCAAAATTTCAGGGCTGACCTTCTCAAAGCAACTGTCATGTCATATATGCAAAGAGGCTCCAGGAAGAAAGGCGAAAGAGAACAAGACAAACAAAAGACAGACAAGATTCATACTCCAAAATTATATTACAAACAGGGCCAGTGAAAATTGGAACAAACAGTTCTGCAGAACATCAGAGATGGGCAGTAAATAGTTGATTGCTTTGGCGTGGGCCTCCTGGGCAGGCCAGACACGGTAAACATTTAGAGAGGAAATTGGTGAAAATGTCAATTTACCACAAGATGCAACAGTGTGTGTTTCCAGGAACAGAGACATATTTTACATAATCATGTTGAATGATCAATCTTAGGAAATGAAAAATTAAAACAACACCAATCTACTATTACCTGTATTCAAATTTTGTCAACTGGCACAATATCACTGCTGTTTTTTTACCTCCCCCCTGCCTTCCCCCAGGGGTGGGAGAGTAGCAATCAACACAGTGTTCTTTGTTGTTTTTTTTTTTTTTTTTGGATCACACCTGGTAATGCACAGGGATTACTCCTGGCTCTGCACTTAGAAATTACCGCTGGCAGTGCTCAGGGGACCATATGGGATGCTGGGAATCGAATCCAGGTCAGCCGCGTGCAAGGCAAACACCCTACCTGCTGTGATATTGCTCCAGCCCCAACCCAGTGTTCTTTACAACAATTATCACCTCAGGAGTTGGTGAAGGATTAACTTTGCTATGTCTAATTAGTCTTCTTTAGCCTGAGTATTCCCCCAATATTTCTGTCCTTTGTGACACTGGAATTTAATGCTACCAACAAAAGTAACTTAACTGATGTGGCCATTTCACAAGCACAAACCTTTTGCACAAGGCTAAGTCAGGAGGTCAGGCAAGCATGATTACAATTTAATCTTTTACTATTGCCTGGTAAGTATATTTTAATATCACTTTTTTAAATGTAGGAGTACTGCTACATTTTTAAATTATTAAAAATTTTAAATTATTAATTATTAAAAAACTAATTCTTAAAATAAAATTAGTTTTGCTGTGCTAAGAAAAGAATAACAGTAGGTCTCATTCCCCTGACCCTGAAAGAGCCTCCAATCATTGGGAAAGATGAGTAAGGAGAGGCTGCTAAAATCTCAGGGCTGAGTGTAATAAAGACGTTACTGGTGCCCACTCGAGTAAGTTGACTAACAACGAGATGACAGTGATACAGTGATACAAGAGTACTGCTATTTATTCAGCCATTGATTAAGCTGATTGAATTGGGCATGAACTCCACTCATATCACTTTTAAGACATCCTGATTTCAAGATCATTAAAATGTGAAAACATTGGCACCTAATTACATAAATCAAATTAATGGTATCCTGAATGAATCTTAACAAATATTAATTAAATTCAAATACATTGGATATTAAAGATAGTATGTGGCCAATTAACAAAATATTAGCTGTATAATATTGGCTTGGGCCCCCCACGAGAGGGGGGCTGGAGCAATAGCACGGCGGTTGGATGTTCGCCTTTCACGCAGCCAACCGGTGTTTGATTCTTCCGCCCCTCTCGGAGAGCCCGGCAAGCTACCGAGAGTATCGAGCCTGAGCAGCAGAGCCTGGCAAGCTACCCGTGTGTATTGGATATGCCAAAAACAGTAACAACAAGTCTCTCAATGAGAGACGTTACTGGTGCCTGCTTGAACAAATTGATGAGCAACGGGATGACATTATAATATTGGCTAAGCTTTAGGTGAATAAGCATTTCATCTGCACAGAGAGAAAAGTAAGGTTTGTTTGATACAGTACAAAAGAGTTTTTACTTCATATTAGTTCTAAAGCTATGAATTATGTGCACATTTCTAATTCCTGGGATACTAAAATTTAAATAATAATTAGATTTAAGTGATGTTTTGCATATAAATATCCTCAGACACTTCCTGAGTGATTCTAGCAAATCTTTTAGAAGCTGAACAAGTCTCCCTCTCATCTCTCAAGAGGTGGTATATGCAAGTATCCTGAGTTGAATCTGGGAACTAATTATTAAAATAAAATTAGTTTTGCTGTGCTAAAAAAAGAGTAAGCAAATCTAGAAAATGTCTTCCTGCTTAAAGGCAATAACTATGTTTAATATTTTATAAACTGAAGGAAATAGCCACTTAGCCTCAAAAAGAAAACAACGTAATAGCTACCAGTTACTGTGGCTAGGCTAACCTCTGAGCTCGCAAAGCTGCGCAGAGAAGCGATAAAGGGAGACCTCAAAGAGAGAAGAGCAATAGTGTGACCAATGTGGCAGAAGCTGGGAAAAGTATTCGCAACACCCGCCTGTCCTTTGCCAACTATAAGACCAAGATGACTGCCCTCTGACGTCCTAAATGGATCTATCACATCTTCCAGAAGGGCAATGGAAAAGGTTATCTATGACTTCTACTCAGATCTCCTTGATAGCCACATCCACCTGCCCACATACCAAATTCTGCAGAATGAATATGTCATTCCCAGTGTTCTCCCTTCTGAAATCTGACACGCCATTTTGTCAGTAAAAAAGCATATAGCACCCAGTCCAGACAAGGTCAGACCTGAACACCTAAAGAATCTGCCGCCAGTACTCATCAATACACTGGCTCAGCTCTTCACACGCTACCCATCTGAATGCAAGTTTCCGTCCCAGTGGGAAACAAACAGGACCGTCCTGTTGTACAAGAAAGGAGACATTCACGACATCAGCAACTATCGCCTGATCTGCCTGTTGTCTGTCATCCACAAATTATTCACTCGAGTCATCTTGAATAGGATTGGCAGAACACTAGACGAAGGACAACCATGTGAGCAAGCTGGGTTCCAAAAAGGATTCAGCATGATCGACCATATCCACACAATGACCAAGTTCATTGAGGTTTTGTGAGAGTTCAAGATGCCGCTCTGTCTAATGTTCATTGATTTAAAGAAGGCCTTTGATTCTGTTGAGACTGAAGCGGTCATCGAAGGCCTAGCCAAACATGGTGTTCAAACTCAATACATCAGGATCCTCCATGAGCTGTATTATGGATTCACCACCAGGATCTCACCATTTTACAAAGAAGTCATCATGGACGTAAAGAGGGGTTCTCAGGGCGACACCATTTCACCAAAACTCTACAGTGCCACCCTTGAGAACATCATACAATGACTGGAATGGGAAGGAATGGGAAGGAATGGGAGTGAAGATAGTGTAGTGACAACTACACCACCTTCACTTTGCTGATGACATTGTTCTCATAACACCAAATATCAGCCAAGTGGCACAAATGCTGGCTAACTGTGACCATGAGTGTGGAAAGGTCGAACTGCAGCTGAATCTCATGAAGACAATGTTTATGAGAAATGGACTAGTTCCTGATGTTCCATTTCCTCTCAACGAAACAAACATCTCGGAAAACAGCAGTTACATGTATTTAGGTCAGGAACTCAACATGACAAACGACCTGGCACCTGAACTTCGTGGAAATAAGAGAATGGTGTGGATTGCCTTCAAGAGTGTCGAAGAAGTGGTTAAGAGGACAAAGAATCTCCAGCTCTGGGCACATCTTTTCGACTCCACCATTCTTCCTGCATTAACATATGCCTCAGAGACCTGGGCCCTGTGCAAATAGGATGAGAATGATATTTGGGTATTCCAAAGATATTTGGGTATTCCAAAGAGGAATCTAAAGAGCTGTGCTTGGTGTATCATGTTTTACTCAAGTGAGAAAAGGAGCCCAGAGTTCTGACCTCCATCGACGATCAAGAATCAGGGACCTGTCTCATTTGCCAAGGCATCGAAAAACAGATGGGTCAGACACATAATGCGATTTAGAGATGACCGCTGTTACTGACTGGATTCCATGGGATTTCAAAAGACCACGTGGCTGCCCACCTATGAGATGGTCAGACTTCCTCATCAAAATCCTGAACAAAAGGTTTGAGATTCTTCGTGTTCCTGGAGCGAGCAGATGCCATTAGGCTACACTAGCACGAGACAGGGACAAATGGAGACGTTACTGACTCCCGCTCTAGCAAAGTGAAGATCAACGGGATGACAAGTGATACAAGTGATACTGTAGTGAGGCATGGCTAAGTGACATACATACTTCATCTCTCCTTTTCTCTATTAAAACACTTTGGTAGAACGTATCATTCCCAAACTCAAAATGGTTTGATTACTTGTTCATGATCATATAGCAAATAACTGGTTGGTCTAGGGTCAGATCCAGTTATGTCTGAGGAAGACCCTGTGGATTTAATGAACGAATGAATGTAGTATAGAAAAGAACCTCAAGACATCATCAAGTCCAATTCCTAATCTGGAAGGTATTATCATCTGAGAAAAATTTTGGGCTTCTCACTCATCCAAATCTTCAGAGTAAAGGATCATCATTTTTTTGATAATGATTATGGGTTCCATTACCCCATTTGTGAATCACTGTTTTGGCTGGAGCAATAGCACTGTGGGTAGGACACTTGCCTTGCATGCAGCCAATCCCAGTTCAATTCCTCCGCCCCTCTCAGAGTGCCCGGCAAGCTACCGAGAGTATCTCGCCCACACGGCAGAGCCTGGCAAGCTACCTGTGGCATATCAGATATGCCAAAAACAATAACAAGTCTCACAATGAAGACATTACTGGTGCCCACTTGAGCAAATCAATGAGCAATGGGATGACAGTGATACAGTGATACAGTTTTGGCTGGAAGTAGGGGACAAGGAGGGACTAGAAGGAACTACTGGGATTCTTGAGCAAGAGCCCCTGGTTGTTGCCAAGGCATTTGGTGCCTGTGCTCAAGGGCCAGAATACTTGCCCTTGCAAATTAGCCAAGTGCACATGGGATCTGCCTAGATTTACATATATATGTAAATTTGCATATGTATAGGTAAATTTGCATATAAACTTGCTCGGTTCTTTTGTTGCACCCAAGGGCTCTGGTGTGTCAGAAGAATCAGCTTTCAATTAACCTCCTGTGATAGATCTGCTTTGGATAATCAGCCACCTTTGCCCTGCAATGGTTGGATGAGTCAGGCTAAAGGAAAAGGTGAGGAAACCACTGACTTGAAGCAGCTGTCACCAGAGTACTTGTTTAATTTCTTATTTATTTATTTATTTATCTAATTATTTACTTTAAATTATTTTAAATTTTTTTAATTAATTACCATGAGATACAGTTACAGATTTACAAACCTTCGTGATTACATTTCAGTCATAAAATGATCGGGTACCCATCCTTCCACCAGTGCCCATTCTCCACCACCAATGTTCCCAGCATCCCTCCCACCACCCCTTCCCATCGCCCCCCTTTCGCCTCTGTGGCAGGCACATTCTCTTTTGCTCTCTCTCTCCTGTTGGGTGTTATGGTTCACAATATGGGTACTGAGTGGCCACCATATTCGGTCCATAGTCTTTAACGTCTATGAAGCCTTAAGGGACGCTCATTCTAAGTCCATAATGCACCAGAATCCAGTAGGTAAGAGGACAAGAAGACAAGCACTTATGAGAAGAGGAGGAATGGGGCCTAGGACTGGACCAGTACCGATACCAGTGTCTTCCATAAGCATTAAGGGGATCTTAGGACAAGCCAGCAATGCTATGATTCAAGCATCCAAAACAGTAGGAATAATACCAGGCACTTAACACTTAAATGCCAGGCACTAAAACAGCTTTCTTCAAATGTAATTCCCACAATTCCAAGAGGAAGGTATTATCTCTACCTTTCACACAAAGAGGGGTCGATTTGAACTCATGTGAGTTCAGAAAGTGTGCTAGTTCCAACACAGCACACAGATCGACTCATTTCATTATGATCTCCAATCTACTACATTTTATCATGTGTTTTGATTTTCAGCCAATCTAACCCTATTGAATCAAATTTCTTCAATGAAATCCAGTTTATTTAACCTAAGTTATTCAATGTCTTTGTGTCTATTCCCTACATATAAAAGGGGGTAATGATAGTGCTACCTCATTGTAGCATTATGAATATTAAGAGAGTTAATGTTTGTACTATTCCTAGAGTCAGCCTAGCACATGGGTGTTATGTAAGTGGCTATTACATAAAATTCTCTCTAAATAAATCTTGCCCTTTTGACAGCTGGGAGACTGCAATATTCATACAGAAAAGGAAACCATAAGCCTGAGAGTCTGAGGTGGATGGAGACTTGGAGGATAGACAACTCAGTGGGTGCTTGCTGTGTCTAACAGGTTAGGAAAAGTGGGGCAGGTCTCCATCTTAAAGGCAAAGGTCTAATGTCAATAGGTTCTGAGATAAAAACTAAGAACCAGAACTCTATCAGGAAACTGTGACAATGGAAATCATAAACACTGTCAAGAAGGAAGGAATCACATGGTATGTGAGAGTGCTTAAAGGGAGCCCCACCCCACTCCTCCAGAGAACATTCTTGTGCTATATCACAGGCATGATTCTGGAAGTCTCAATGGTGATCTCCAAGGAACTACAGTCTCTCCAAAGAGCCAGATGCTATCCCAGCCTCCTGCTGCTCCTCTCCCCTTGACAACACCCTGCACCTGAAGTCTGCTGAATCACAATTTTGAGTCACCACAATATTCGGGGCTCTGGACATCCCAGCTCTAAGCACCAATGGACAATTAGCATTTTCTGCTTTGGGGAAGGCCCAACACCTAGTTTAAAACTTGAGAAAACATCTATTTGTATGCTAAATAGACCCTTATCAAAGCCAAGAGCACTGTGGAAGAAGGATGGGAATGGGGTGGGCATTTGTTTGCACAATATTTAACATGCTGACCTACAGCCTCTGGTTGCTCAATTCCCAGCTCTTGGCCATGCTCTCCAGGATATTTCAGATACTCGCCATCCATCCTTTCTGTTTACCTTCCTGTCTGTTGTGGGAACTCCGCCGCTTATGTGCCCTTTGCAAAGTGCATCCAGGGCACACAGGTCTCCATATTGTTACCACTGAAACCAACCACAATCCTGGACCCACCCAGCAGAAAGGTGAAGAGAACAGACGAGAAAAAACTTTGATTTGGGAACAATAATTAGATGCTCATTAGAGTGGTAGATGTTTTCCTCTATTGCAAATATAACTTGAAATGATTTGTAGACTTTCTTGTTCCTCGTTGATTTCATGGGAGGTGTGTGTGGGGGGAGGGTTTCACTAAGGTTAAAACATTCTCCTCTCCATACTGTTTGCAAGTTATTCTGGGCCTTCCCTATCATTTTAAGTATCCTGAGATCTCAGACTTCTCAATCCAGAATTGGTGTTTATTTTCTTTCTCTCTCTCTCTTTCTCCCTCTCTCTTCTTCATATATTAACTCCAGCATTTGCACAATTAATTATGTTGCAGTTACATACTTTCAAATTTTGTTTTCACCTACTCCACCTGTAAACACACAAGCACACACAAGACTTCTCAACTGTGAGTTCTATGAAGTCAAAACTATGTGTTATTCACTGTCCTATCATCAGTATAAAGCACAGAACTTAGACATTCACCATAAAGCACAGAACTTGTTGATGTAAATGTCAATGATCCTGTACAATTTAGGCCAGTGGACTTCCACCACTGGACCATCAACTGGTGCCAGTCTGTGGGTTGAAAAACACTGGTCCACTGACTTGGTTATAACTGCTGGTCTGTGGATGTATATGCAGAATAGTAGTCTACAGGTATAAAAATGTTGAAGAATTCTGATTTATAGTTCATGTAATGGCTTCATCATTACCAATTAATTCTCTTACTGTCTATTACCAATTTAAAGAGAACTTCTAATTAATGGTCTAAGTGAAATCTATTCTGGGACATCTTGCTGTTAATTTCCTGCATAGACCCTCACCCCAGACTGGCCTAAGCAAAGGGGGTAGTTCTCTTAGAAACAGGCATTCTAACAAATCCAGCTGGTCCTAGTGTAGCTTCTCAAAGACATCTGAAAACTGTGAACTGATAAGCAGATGTGTGGCAGTATTTTAATGGGGATTATCTTTTGTGAGGTTTCTTCCTGTTCTTGGTGTACTACGGTTGGAAATGGTGGCCTACTAGAAAGATGAGCATTTCTACCTCTAGAAAATAAGCAAATTTCTCAGGCACAAGTGTTGTAAGCCCCACATTTGGGGTTTGCTTTTATTTTTATGAAATGATGACAAGCTGATTGACTGCTAGTTTCATTTTAAAGAGCATTTTCTGTTGATTTTCTCTCTTAAATACCACAGCAATTAGTGGCTAAATGAGGCACATCCTGACATCAGTTTGCTTTTGACTTTAGAGACTCCTTCATTTGACCAAAAGATATAATTACCTCTTGTATTTAATTCTCCCCCTACTCTTGCACCCAAACCTTAAGACGTTTGTTGCAAAGTCAATGAAAATGCTTCTTAGATTTTCGAACACTATTTCCATCTTAATGTCACTAAGACACATTAGGCACACATTCATTTAGTAGGGGAAACACTCGGTTAATTATATACTACCAACGTACAGTATATAGTAGAGCACATTATTTAAATATCAGACGGAACACAAACATTTAAATACCAGGGTCTAAAATTGTTCAAGATTTGGCATTTCCTTCCATCATGTCAAAGTCGATGGCCTCCCCTGGGCTACTAGAGGAAATGTGAAGGAATCTCTGATTTATTAATTTTTTTTTAAAATTTAGTCATTGTGACTGGAGTGATAGCACAGCGGGGGTTCAATTCCTCTGTCCCTCTCTGGGAGCCCAGCAAGCTACCGAGAGTATCCTGACCGCACAGCAGAGCCTGGCAAGCTTCCCATGGCATGTTCAATATGCCAAAAAAACAGTAAGAACAAGTCTCACAATGGATACGGACATTACTGGTGCCCACTTGAGCAAATCGATGAACTACAGTGCTACAGTGCAGTCACTGTGAATTATAAGGTTATTCATGTTTGAATTTCAGGCATACAATGTTCCTACATCAACACCGATCTCTTCACGTGTCCACTTCCCTCCACCAATGTCCCCAGTTTCCCTCCCACCCACCAGCCTGCCTCTATGACAGGTACTTTTTAACATAACTTTCAGGCACGGGGGCTTACAGAAGTGTCACTGGTAAGGTTGTTTTCTTAAGCTGCCTCTACTTGTTTCAAGGCCAGAAAGTGTGTTCCTCTCTTTGAAGGTCCCTGCTCTGCAGGTCTGTAGTCAATTAACAGGAACGGTGCTAGCAGCCTGTGTGATATTTTGTCAGCTGTTAAAGTCCCAGACACTTCCAACTGTGCACCATGGCAGGAACTGATGGTTGCCATCACTCCCATCCCTTCCACCCCCTCGTTTCCTGGCCTTTGCGACCCAATTATGTTCAGGATAGAACTGTGCTTACTTCCAAGTGATGGGTCCTGATGGGTTAGGCTGGGCTTGGCTGACTTTTTTTCTGTGAATGTCCAAAGAAGAAATATTCTCAGATCTGCGAATTCCAGTTTTGTAACTATTCGAGTCCACTATTGTAGTTGAAAGCAACAAGGGACCATGAACAAATGGATGTGGCTGTGTTCCTATAAAACATTTTCCCCTCATAAAAACAGGTGGAAGGACCAGATTTGGCATGTGGGCCATAGTCTGCTGATTCCTTACCACTTATACAATCAATATTTTCATTTTTTTCTTGCACAGATATTTCTTTTTTTGTGTTTTTTAATTTATTTTTTAATAGGTGAATCACCGTGAGGGTACAGTTACAGATTTATACATTTTTGTGCTCATGTTTCCCTCATACAAAGTTCGAGAACCCATCCCTTCACCAGTGCCCATTCTCCACCACAAATAAACCCAGCATCCCTCCCACCCTCCCAAATCCCATCTCCCCCCACCCCACCCTGTCACTGTGGCACGGTATTCCCTTTTGTTCTCTCTCTCATAAGGTGCTGTGGTTTGCAATAAAGATGTTGAGTGGCCATTGTGTTCAGTCTCTAGTCTACATTCAGCCCACATCACCCTTCCCCCACATGGCATCCAACCACATTTTACTTGGTGTTCCCTTCTCTATCTGAGTTGCCTTCTCCCCAGAATGTGAGGCCAAGCTTCCAAGCCATGGATTCAACCTCATGGTATTTATTTCTACTATTCTTGGGTGTTAGTCTCCTATTCTGTTATTCTATATTCCACAGATGAGTTGCACAGATATTTCTATTCTATTTCACTTTGCTTGAAGAATTTTATTATGTCACATTTTTTATGTCTAAGCCTTTTATTTATCACTGTGTTATCACTGTCAGAAAAACATGTGCAATAACTTGAACTTAAGAAATAAGTTATTTTTATTAATTGGAGGCATGAGATGCTAAGTGTCAAAGTATTTATCTTGGGTTGAGTTAATGATTCTATTGATAATAATGATCAAAATCAAAAATTTATTAAAAATTCCAGTAAAAAGTAACAAAAATAAACCTACTCATTGATTGGGCATATATCTTACAATGAGATAGTTTTTTGTTGGTTCCTTTATGCCAAGATGAATGCTTTTTCATTACTCAAATGAGTAATGTTTCATATTTGTTTTATCCCCTTAATAAAAACGTAATCCCTGGGTAAAAATTGATTCTACATATATGGGAGTGGAAGAATTTTTTCATATAGTTGGGTCGATTAACTTTAAAATCCATCTGTGTGATGTGCTAAAATCACATAGCAGTCTACACGTGCTTAGTATTATTTTTAGTGGTCTACTGGCATCTTCCAATTTTGTTGAGAGTAGAGAAGCAGAAACCAAATGAGGCAGAAAAGGAGGGCACTGTGCCTGCTTTTACTACTCCTGCACCTTTACACAAACATCCCCTACATCCTCGTACATCCTACTTCTTCACTCCTCTATGTTTACCCTTCTATTGAACTAACAACGCTGCACATTGAATTAAGGCTACAGCAGAAGACCTTTTGTTTGCTATGTACCAGGGATTTTGGAAATTCATGAATTCCTTTTTTTCTAAGGACACTTCATTATTGGCCAGGCCAGTCAATTTCAAGACACTGAATTTAAGTGTGGACGATTAGAAAATATGCACTATCCTCTGTGTATTCCCTGGAAGGATGTTTCCATGTCATCCTCACCTTAGTCCAAAATTTCTACTTCTTATTCTGAATCTCTCCTTTATCAGTTATGGGTCAATAGATTCTATTTTGAACAAGACAAATGAACTCTGGATAGCTTCTGTGGAATGGTAATTTAATAAAAAGATCTGGGTTTACAGGATTGGGGGAACCTAAATATGAAAGACTTATACAATAGGATCAGGGATGTAGGTAACAAAAACTCAAGGTCAAAATTCTCATTCAGCTCTAACTCACCTAACTGACCTCAAATCATAGGTCACTCCACTGAGTTTTAAATTTCTAGCACTGTAGCACTATCGTCCCATTGCTCATCGATTTGCTTGAGCGCACACCAGTAACCTTTCCCTTGTGAGACTCGTTCTTACTGGTTTTGGCATATTGAATACACCATGGGGAGCTTGCCAGGCTCTGCCATGCGGGCCGGATACTCTCAGTAGCTTGCCAGGCTCTCTGAGATGGACAGAGAAATCGAACCCGGTTCGGCCGTATGCAAGGCAAACACCCTAACCCCATGTGCTTTAGCCCCAGCCCTTAAATTTCTAAAGGGGAACAAATTGACTATTTTTATTTATTTATTTATTTATTTATTTATTTATTTATTTATTTATTTATTTATTTATTTATTGTCATTGGTCTATCTATGGGATTGTCCAACTCCAAATTTTCGATATACTGTTTCTATCTCTGAGTCCTTCCCAGACCAAAGCCTATTTATTGCTGTGGTCTAGATTTCCCCAAGCACCAGCAGACTATGAGAAAATGTACATATAAGGCAATCTCAGCAACAATACTAGTTTTACTGGTTCTGGGCTTTGGGCCTGGAGAAGTCTAGTAGGAAGTCATTGGAGGGTGCTTTTCCTTTCCCTCCCTCTGTTAGCACCCTAATGGGGTTGAGGGGTTAAGTTTCATCTGCCAGGCCCTGCTCTCTGTGCAAATGCTAAATCCTGGCAGGCTTCCTAGTGCACCCAGGGTCAACAATCCTCCCTGTACTTGAACTTCTGTACTTGGAGGAGGGTGTTGCATCCTCCCAGCTCAATCATCAGCCGTTGCTCTAGAGTCACACTGCTGGGCTCCAGGTTCCACAGTGAGACAGCTTTAATTTATATCTGCAGGTATGTATCCCAAGACCACACACACCAGAACACACACCGTAGGGTTTCCTGCTATCATCCACCTCCCAACCCTCATGTCCTACATTCTCAAAGGCCAATGATTTAGGGTTTTAATCCAGTAAGAAAAAAAAAAGAATTGGGGATCTTTTTTTTTTTTATTCATCCATCCGTCTATCTATGTTTCTATTTTTCTATCTATAGAGGGATTCATTTCAAAGAATTGTAACTAACGGACTAGAAGCTGGTAAGTCTAAATCTTCAACATAGATTAGCAGTCTGGAGGACAAAAAGAGAGAGAATAGTGTGGCTTGAGTTCAAAGGCAGGCTGTTGCTGGATACAACCTCTTCCTTGGTGGAACCACTGTTTTGATCCCAGGACCTTCAATTGGTTGGGTTCAAGGATAATGAGATGAGACTTACCCTCAGGTTAATCAATCTACTCAAAATCTATCTATTTAAACATTAAACTTATCTTTTTTGGGGGGGGCATACCCGGCAATGCACAGGGGTTACTCCTGGCTCTGCACTCAGAAGTTACCCCTGGCGGTGCTCAGAGGACCATATGGGATGCTGGGAATCGAATCCCGGTCGGCTGCATGCAAGGCAAATGCCCTACCTGCTGTGCTATCGCTCCAGCCCCCATAAACATTAAACTTATCTCAATACAAGTTTCGGCACAACAGCAATGTTGTGCCTAATATTCGAACAAATTTTTTGGACAAGTAAAGATGACACATAAAATTAACCATTATCGGGGCTGGAGTGATAGCACAGCGGGTATGGCATTTGCCTTGCACGCAGCTGACCCGGGTTCGATTCCCAGCATCCCATGTGGTCCCCTGAGCACCACCAGGGGTAATTCCTGAGTGCAGAGCCAGGAGCGACCCCTGTGAATCGCTGGGTGTGACCCAAAAGGAAAACAAAATTAACCATTATCATCCCTTATGGAAAAAAAACATAACCTCACCGTAATAAATAATGTTTTTCTGCCTAAAAATATGTCTCAAATAAGCAGACATTATGAATAGTACAGACTTCAGGCACCTATAAAAATTTTTAAGGCAAAACTTTCATCTTCTTTTCAACCTAGTAATATCCTGTGACCGCAGAACCTCAATCAATAAAAAGGCAATAAAATAAACTCCTTGTCGAGAGTTCACTGATGACCAAATATCAACTCAAGATAGAAACATGCAAGATGATATACTATCCCTTCCCTACAGACTTTCAGGAACTCACTTAGTTTAAGGAAACAGCCTCTACCTATTTCCAGTGGTGCAGCCTGGATGAATCCTAGTGCGAACAGGCCTTAGGAAAGATGGGCTGCAAGGAGCTGGAGGGATAAAGAGGAGCAGTGCCACTCTTCAGTGGGGGTGGGTGACACTGACATTCACTCCCAGGTCTTATTCCGCACTGAAAAAAATGTTAACTTTTCAGTTAACTGCTTGTGGACACGCAGGCCATTCCAAGGAAACAAATCCTTTGACGCACAAGGAAGCACAGGTGATGCTACCCCACAGCTTTCAATGTGGGGTCCAGTTGACTAAGTGAACAAAGGGTCCAGATCCTTTTACGGTTCCTTATGATTCTGGGAGCTGGGAGGGTTTAAGGAGACTCCTGAATTTTGGAATTACGAGGTGACTTTGGCTACCACATAGTCGTTCTGAGTTCCAAACTTCCCTGGTTCAAAAATAAGACTAATTTTAATTCCTGTCCCACAAAAAGGTCTTATAAGAATTAGATAAAATGACTCATCTGAATAGGCAAATTCAATCCCATGTCCATAGCAGGCATTCTTGATATTTTTGTGCGTTATTTAATTTACTGATAGTAAAGAATTTAGTGAACAGAAAACAGATGCTTAGCCTCCACAGGGACAATTTAGATTTAAAAGAATTTTCATCTGTCTCATGACTCAGGTTACTCGGACAACAATTAGGTTGAGTAGAGCAGGCACCGGTTGCTATAGAGATCTATTATAGATAGGCTGGTATCTATAAACTAAATTGCTCATTAATTATGACTTCAAAATACAAGTCTCTGTCAATGGCTCCATTTTATTCTGGGAAGTTTAGTGGTCTTAAGCTTGTGGGGGGAAATCAATAGGAGGGATAAGGGGAGAGGGGGGGAGAAGGGTGTTTGGTGGGGAGCAGGTGGGTTTAGAATGGGAAGAAAACAGAAAGTTCATCCTGGATTCCTTCTATATGTTTGCTTTAGTTAAACATAATTATAAAAATTACACACACAAATCTGGAAAACATGGAAACTAAGAGGAAAATGATCCATAATCCTACCTCCCAAAGAATGATACTGATTTTATATTTTCTTCCTTTTTAAAAAAATTACACAGTAATTATGTTATATGGGCATTTTTGCATTGCATTTAACCTAACAATGTAGTATAATAATACCTAACCCATACTATACAATGTACACATTATTTTAAAGATCTCATCATATTCTGTCAAAATGACTGAGACCAAATTTTCTCCCACAGTTCCACTGTTGGGTTTGCAGATATGTTCTGTTCCTTATACTACAAATAATTCAGCATAAGTCTTTTTTACAGCATCAAAAAAAATACCACTTCATTTTTCTTTAGTTTTAGGTTTTCAAAATTGAAATAACAAGGTAAAAGAGTTTGGGCATACTAAAGGCTCTTGATATATGTTGGCAAACATATATCAAGATGTTAGACTTTGTCTGCAATGGAATAAAGTGCCTTTTTCAATCTATGCTTGTCAATAATGAGTGGACTGATGGGAAAATCACTAACTTGAAGAGAAAGAAAAGTTACTTGCAGAACAGATGTCTAGTTCCTGGCCTTCTAGTATAGTTGAACATTTTCCCATACATTTGTTAACCCATGCATTTCCTTATACCACAGTGATACTTTTAAAGACCATATCTTCTTTAGGGATATTGCAAATATATTGGGGTATTTTTAAAACATACTGCAAGGTATATACCAAAAGGTATAATTTATGAATCATGTGAACTATGTGAATGCCAAGTATGAAGTGGTGAGGAAAAATGAAAGGCTATTCAAGTACAAGCAAAAACAAATGAGGCTTTAAGTTGTCTCAAGAAAACTAAAGCAAATGCCACAGTTATAATGAGGAGATGTGTTATGACTTCAGTTTCAAAGATAATGTTTTTCTCTCCTTCCCTGACAACAGTCTCCTAAATTGATCTGTGTTAAGGTAATAGCACAAAATGACAAAAATAAGAGAAAACAATTTTTATAATGAATCTAAAGAACTGGATAGCCAATTTGTTCCCCAGGAAAGTGGTAACCTCATTCTTGGATCAAGATGACCCCAAATGGTAATGGCTGATAGGTATGATCTGGGTTTACTCTGCAAGTGGTCTCCAGCAGAAAAGCTTAAAAGACAACTATTCTAGGTTCTTGTCTGTAACGTTTGAGTGAATGTTCAAAAAAAATTGTCAAGAATATAAAAATATCACAAATCACGAATCACGAAATCCCGTTAATCACCGATTTCTCCGGGGGCTCAGTAACATCTCATTTCGTCCTTTCCCTGAGATTTTAGAAGTCTATCTCGAATTGGCCCTCTTAACGATGCTGCACTGGGGGCTCTTCAGGGTCAGGGGGATGAGATCCAGCTTGTTACTGGATTTTGCATATGAATCCACCATGGGAAGCTTACAAGGCTGTCCCATGTGGGCAGGAAACTCTCAGAAGATTATCAGTTTTTCCCAGAGGGAGAAGAAGGCTAAAGATATCGCTTCTGGGAGCTTGCTTTTAAGTCTCTGGATGTTGGCCGTTGATGGGATTACACACACCTGGGTTCCTCTGCCCGTATCTTCATGCATGAGGCCTGTCCAAACATGTGGAGAGGGGCCTATAGCTAGGTTCCGGTGGTCTTTGGCCGCTGGGAGCTCTGCTCGGGGTGGGGAGGGAAGCTGGAGCCCACCCCCTCCGAGGGGCCCTGGGGAAGACAGCCAGGCGTGCGGGCAAGAGACTCTCTGCCATAAAAATATATATAGTAAAAATGGCAAAGGGAATGATTTAGTCATATTCCATGTGTTATATAACTTCCAATGTAAAATAATTTCACTTGGTATTTGTTGATCTCCCAAAGTTAAATATTTTAAAGTAACCCTAACAAGAGAAATACATTTTAATACAAAACCTATGAAAGAAAAGAGCTAATGAAGAGCCAACCATCTAATCATAATTATAGCAACAACCATTAAAAACAAATTTTCATTAAAAAAGCATGAGATACTTTTACTGTGATAAAGATACAAAGAGAATACTGGATATAAACTCTTTTTAATAGAGATGAAAAGAAGAAATCTGAAGTTAAAATTTATCACTGATTTTTTTCAGTAATTTAACACTACTAGGTCCTTCCTTAAAACCCTAAATTTCTATTCTGAGCCACTCATTTAAAAACACACCAGAAACATGCCCTCTGTCTTGATACAGTCATTTATTTTTGAGACAGTTTGTTAGTAATTATTTTCATGAGAGTCTATTCTCAACTCCCACTTCCTTAACACTTTCATGGGCAAGGACGTTTAAATTTTCTGTATTCTTTGCTCCAGAGTCCTCAATAATCATAGGCCTATGTTTAACAAAAACGGAGATTAGCTTATACATGATAGGAAAAGTACCTGGAATTATTGGTCCACGGAGCTGTTATCAATGATTTCCTGAGAACTCTCATACCCACAAAATGTGTCCTTCACACAATATGATACAAACATCTTAAAAATCGCACTGGTTAAAAATGAATACTTAGAAGAAGGTCCCAAAGATTAGATATAAAGGAAGAACCTTCTAAAGCAAGGAGTGGGTAGAAGTCGTATTTGGAACAGAGAAGCAGGAGGAGAAAGTGGATGGCAATCAAGAGTGCGCATCCACATCGTGTCTGCAAGCAGCATGGTACTAGATTCTGCCATGTGAAATCTGCATTGAAAGTCTTAACAATCTGCTGTGTGTGTGTGTGTGTGTGTGTGGTGTGTGGTGTGTGTGTTTGTGTTTCAAGAAATCGGGCAGGTTTTAAAGACTGTAATTTATTTGCTGGAGTGATAGCACAGCGGGTAGGGCGTTTGCCTTGCACGTGGCTGACCCGGGTTTAATTCCTCCATTCCTCTCGGAGAGCCCGGCAAGCTACTGAGAGTATCCCGCCCGCACGGCAGAGCCTGGCAAGCTCCCCATGGTGTAGTCAATATGCCAAAAACAGTAACAAGTCTCACAATGGAGATGTTACTGGTGCCCACTCGAGCAAATCGATGAGTAATGGGATGACAGTGACAATTTATCTGCAATTTTCCATACTTAACTCAAATCAAAATATTTCTTCAATGTTCCACACAATGAACCTCTTACATAATGCTGGATGGTTGCAAAGCTTATGAGTACACAAATAAAACTGAGCTTTCTGAGACATCTGAGAGGAAAAGGGATCAAAGAACATATCAGCTGGGGCTGGAGTACAGTAGGGAAGGCACTTGCCTTACACACTACTGGACCAGGTGTGATCCCCAACATATGGTCCCATAGGGTCTCCTGCGCCCACCAGGATTGATCTTGAATGCAGTGCCAGGAGTAATCCCTAAGCACCACGAGTGACCCCCAAAGAAAACACACACACACACACACATACACACACACACATCCAAAACAAAACCAAAGGATCACCAGCTCACATTCCAAACCTCACAGGAGCTTTGACTTGGACATAACCTATCAACTTGGGCTTTAGAGAAACCTCAGGAAATAAAATATTTCCATGTGTATCGTAAATATCTTCCCTAGGCAGGTTCCTATGACAAATGTGATTACTGTGGGAAAATAAGAAATGAGTTCCATACCCCCACCTCTTTGGTTTCATTTAACAATAATGCTAAAATATTAAAAGCTATCCTCACAAGATATCTGTCTCTGATAACTTTGATGAAACAAGTATGGCTATGCTCTGTCTACACTAGATACACCTACTATGGAAGACCCCGCAGAAACCTTTTCCTTTCTAAAAAGCAAAAGAGAACTGGTCAAGTGTCCATTAGCTGTTTGGATGTCTTTTCCAACATTTCCCCCCCCCCCCCATGTCTTACTTCTGAGACCCAGGGAGATAATAAAAGATGAAATGGGATTCCCTAAAGCACCTGCCTCCCATTGGGTGGTTAGAAACAGAAAACGGACATTTCAACTGATGCCTTAAGAATCACTTGTGACCCTTTTTACAATTTATGTTTCAATATCTGGCAATTGCTTTAGAGAGTCTAGTATGAGCAAAAAAGCAGAGGATTGGAATTTAAAAAATCTCACTTTGGAGGGGGCTGGAGTGATAGCACAGCGGGTAGGGCATTTGCCTTGTGTGCGGCTGAGCCAGGTTCCATTTCTCTGTTCCTCTCGGAGAGCCCAGCAAGCTACCGAGAGTATCCCACCTGCACGGCAGAGCCTGGCAAGCTACCTGTGGCATATTCGATATGCCAAAAAGAGTAACAACAATTCTCACAATGGAGATACTACTGGTGCCCGCTCGAGCAAATTGATGAACAATGGGATGACAGTGCCAGTGCTATAGACTTTGGAGGAAGGCTCTCCCGTTCATCAGTGTTGTGATGCTGAGGTAGGAAAATAGCCGCTTAACATTACCACTGTTTGACTGAACGAAATCCGTAATTTAACTGCAATTAATCATAAATGCCCTCCCCACCCCACCCTGCCAACACAACACACACACACACACATATACATACATATACACACAGAGTCATATGGTGTCTAGATAAGGGGTCTTTGATGTGAACCTGGAGTTTCCATAGAGAAGAGGACTAGAGACAAAGTGAAAGAAAGAAAAAGAAGAAAGAAGAAGGAAGAAGCAAAATTATGAAGCTATTAATTCTTCCTTCTCTGTCTATGTTCCATATTGAAGCATAGAAAGAAATAACGAGACTTCAGATTACCAGTAGGGGAGGAGGCAAGAGGTGGATAAATTGAAATAAAATGAAGAACTGATGGTGAATAATAAAATTGGACTTCTGGCAATAAACTTAGTATCTCCATGTGTTTTCATACTGGTTTTAAATGATGCACTGAAACTCAAATGTCACAACATGACATTACTTCAATATGCATTAATTTTAAGTCATAAAATCCTTCTATTGTTGCTTCAGTGCTGGATGCTACAAATTTACCAATTTCTGTCTTTAGTCCCAAGTTTTGTCTGTCATTTGTAGGGAAGGGGTTAGAAATATAAATTACATTTCTCTTTTTTACAAGATCCTGACTTAAGTCTGAAATATAATCAGAAAATTTGTTTTGGGTAGATAGAGGAACTCAATTTGATCATGTGATGGGGGGCAGAGTGAGAGAACAGTGGGTGGTACTTGCATGCAGCCATCCAGGGTATAATCCCCTGTATCCAATATGGTCCCCCAAATTACTGCCAGGAGTGATTCTCAAGTGAAGAGCCAGGAGTAACTCCTGAACCTACAGGTGTGGCCCCAAACCAAAAATAAATAAATAAATAAATAAATAAATAAATCTGCATGAGAAAATCTTTTAAAAAACAAAGCATTGTTCAACTAAAACTTAATATGAACAACTCTGTAACTTTGTATCTCATGGTGATTCAATAAATTTTTAAAAATCATGTGAATTTTACTAAAAGTTTGGTAGTAGGGTATACAGTCGAGGGATGAAGCTAACTTCTTGAAATTACTTACTGTAAACTAATGGTAAATGAACATAATTTTAATTTTAAAAAGAATAGAATGCTTCAATAAGTGTGGGGATTTGAAGTATCAATAATTTCACAGCCAATGGAGATGCAAACCTAAATCCTCTATGTGCCTCTGTAAGAGAGTTCTGTTCCAGGTCTCCCATCCTATGAAATCAGCTTTGTTTGCTCACACCACACCTGGTCCAAGAGTGATTACTCCTTCACAGGCGCTACCCTGGGATGACCTCATCATTCATGCAACTTCTTAGGACACTGCATTCTGTTTTTTCCAAAATCCCTAAAGCCTCCTTCATACCATGCATTTCTCAGCAAATGAAGATGGTTCTATCAGTCAGTTCACGAAGATTTGCCTTCCTTGTGCTATTTCCAAGACAACAGGTGGAGGTGTTCACTGTGGGTATGGAGTATAATGCCCAGGAGAAATCTGTACCAACTATTGCATAAGGTTCACTCACTCGCCAGATTCAGAATCCATGACATTCAGTCACACCATCCACCTGCTTTTTACTGTTGTTACCTCCTGGCCTTTTAGTCTCTGTTTTTTACTCAAGAAAATGCTGTCACTGGCTTAGTCTTCACCTCCATACTGCCACCAGCATGCTGGTGATACCAGAATCCAGGTGCCACTGACACTTTACTGTTGAGACTTTCTCATCAAGACCTCAGCTTCCTACCCCTATAGTAATCCCCCAGCAGATCCACTGCAAAAGCCACTGATTCAAATGTGTTTTTCACAAAAACTTCTGTTACATGTCCACACAATGACATGTATTCAACTTTTTCAGCAGCTTCCAAATCACAGTTTCTTAGCCAGGAGCCACATTTACCCCACCACCCTTGTGGGTTCCCAGGATATTTCAAGGAGCCAGAGGTGGAAATTGTGTAAATGGGGTAATACTGC
This sequence comes from Sorex araneus, assembly GCF_027595985.1. Lineage (NCBI taxonomy): Eukaryota > Metazoa > Chordata > Mammalia > Eulipotyphla > Soricidae > Sorex > Sorex araneus. The sequence continues at coordinate 38,290,934 of NC_073305.1, read as the reverse complement.
GTCAGACTAGTGGACCAGCTGGAAGGATGAGGGTGCCACAGGATAAAAACAAAGTTGGAAGGGGCCCCAGAGAAAAAGGTTGAGAAACACTGATATAGAGGACAAATGTTCTATTTTCTTCCCACATATCCACAGGTCTCTTCTAACTTCATTTCCTCCATGACTTGGAATAGTCTATAATTTTCATTCCTACATGCTCGATATCTTGAATTCCATCGTCATGGCACCTCTTCCCGACTCCTGAAAAACCTCCATTCCAGGAAGCACCATTCTTTTTCTCATGTCTACATACAGGCAGTTGAGTGTGGCTGAGGTAAACACAATGAGACTATCAGAAGTATGAAATTTTTGATTCTTTTGTACAATAGTCTCAATATTACTGTTTTAGACCTGAAGTGCCACCATACCACCAAAATGTCAAGGTTTCTCCACCACTGATCCAATGTCACCACCCCTATCCTCCTTTGCATCACTGGATCACAGTTCTTCTGTTCATATCTCAGGGGTCAGAAGTATGCAAACTGATGAGTGAGAACCAGAATCCGGCTCCAAAGTCTGTATCTTCGACCTCTGCAGCATCTATTTCAAACTTAATCTTTAACTTCCAACTCTTGCTATCAATATTCCTTACTCCAAAATTTACTAAGGAATGGTGGCGTAAGATGAACCCTTTGGCATCTTTCACTCCCAAACAAGCTCACCTACTCCTAGAAGTCTCTTCCTTCCCACTGCTCCCAGAAAACTCTTCTTCTTTTTGCTGTGCATCCACGGGTGTATTCCTTGCTCTCAGAGTTACATGTGGGACCTGGCCAGTGCCTAAACTTGAGCAGTGGGTGCTAAACGAATCCATACACACACACACACACACATATATAAAACTGTATCACTGTATCATCCCGTTGATCATCGATTTTCTTGACCAGGCACCAGTAATGTCCCTATTCATCCTAGCCCTGAGATTTTAGCACCCTCTCTTTACTCGTTCTTCTCAGTGGTGCCTCATTGGAGGCTCTTTCAGGGTCAGGGGAATGAGACCCATCGTTGTTACTGTATTTGGCATATCGAATATGCCACAGAGAGCTTGTCAGGCTCTTCTGTGTGGGCAGGATACTCTCAGTAGCTTGCCGAGTTCTTTGTCTTTACTAGACAATGAGAGGTCGTGAGGCCGCAAAGGTGGCCATGCGCTTCCAGGAGCTTGGTTTTATAGTCTCTGGATGTTGGCAGTTGATGGGATTACATGGCATTGCGGACAGTTTGTGGGTGTGATTGCCTAGCTACTGGAAAAAGGGGGATCTGGGTGGAAGAGGCCCCATCCCGATCCAAGCAGGCTTGGAGATCTCAGCCCTGGGTCCCACACACCTGAGTCCTCTGCCAGTTCCTTCATATGTGAGGCTCGTCCGAGCATGTGGAGAGTGGCCTTGAGCATGGTTGTGGCTGGGTCCCGGGGATCTTCAGCTGCCAGGGCTCTGCTTAGGGATGGGAGGGAAACTCAACCTGCCCCTCTGAGGGGCCCCAGTGAAGACAGCCAGGTGCAGGGGCAAATATACATATTTGAGACTGATTTCTTGGAGACGCCAAAGAAGCCTGGTAAAAGTCCTCATTTATCTAGTTTTATGGGGAAATTGCAAGACTTGATATTAAAGGGTATAAGTAAAACAGGCAGGAGGAAAAGAGAAGAGGAAACAAGGAAATTAAATGAGGGAGGCAGGAGCTCCAAAGTACATGTTTATAGGAGACAACTTGTCACTATCTCACCCTTTGTAACAGAGAGTTAGGGATGGAGGCAACAAATACCAAGCTGTTATGCAGACTCCAGTACCAACAGCAACTTGAGAATTCCAAGGAACGCACTCCCTTCTCAAACTCATCCATTTCCAAGGACTCATTGCATCAGGGAAACACAATGGGAGTGTCTCTGAATTACCACACCATGATTTACTTCCCCAGGAAGCTACCAATCCCCCTTCTACATTATAAACTAAAGCAAAACCAAACCTTTCATCAGCCTGCTTTAATTTATTGCCCTCTACAAAGCGTTCTCCAAAGCCAAGAGCCAACAAGTGTTGGTTGATGTGCAATGAATGCAGTGGTGAGGAGCTGTGTCACCATTGCCTAGAACAGTGTTCATGCATCCCATCATGCCCTTGTACCAGAAGCCAGATTGACCCTGATGTGGCCTCTATCTGACCCATTCCTGCCTCTAACGCATGCATGTGGAATGGATGGAGGACAGCGGGAGACCAGCAGAGAATGAAGCCCCTCTCCCTTCCATGAAGCTCACCAAGCATTCCTAAGTATACCTCTCTTCCATCATCTCTTCCCCGAGGTCATACTCTGTGCTGACCATTAGATGCCGTCTGGGGGATGGGAGTGGATAGAGATGCCCCCCCCACACACACAGATAAGACCTGCAGAGTACCCAACGCCACGCACCTTGTTTGTTGGCAGACACAGCAGATCCAGATCTTCTCCTGCTTCTGGTAAGAGCAGCAGCTCTTGCACACGTTGAACTTACAGTCCCCACAGCGGCGCTTGGTATTGACGAGGAAGGTGAAGGGTGAGCAGCAGCGCATGCAGCAGTGCTCCACGAACTTCTGGTGCTTCGATAAGATGCTGCACTTGCTGCCTTCCTCATCCAGCTTCTGCTTCATCTCGCTGGGAATCAGAGTGGGGGAAGAGAAAGAGCGTGTTAGGTGGGGACAGAGGGTGGGGGCGGGGAATGTGGCTGCTGCGTAGGCTCTTCCCACAGAAACAGAGAACTCTGAGAGATCAGTCGCTTGACATAATATCCTGAGAGTAATCATCACGGAGGATTAATTGTGGGGCATGGCTGCATGTCATATTTCTAGGTGACAGCCTGAAAGACCATAGTTTATATTTCAGACACCAGATGGAGATATGAGTTATCATTCAACTGAGCAATCCTTAAAGAATCAAAATTTAACGCCTTTCTAAAGGAGCAGGAGATCATTTATTGATGGTAAAACATTAATTCTCCCAACAGCTCTGCTGGGAATATGATAAATGCAGCCCTGGCCCTACTTAACATCCCTGGAAACCAAAGCGCGCGGCGATTCTAAAAGCTTTCCAATCAATGTGAGTCAATAAAGATTCTCTGGGTGATGGGCAAATCCTAAGCACTTGGGGATTCCGTGTTGGATGAAAGACAATCAATCCTCTTCTTCCAAAGAGCTCCTGGTTTTGCTGGGCACAGACCCAAATGGTTGAACACAAAACTTGACCTCACGCACACACACACTGCTTTCTGCACTCAGGGACAAGGAAAGGAGAAGTCCTGGAGGCAAGTGTATACCCCAAACAGATGAAGTCACCCTGGAAAACACTACATTAGTCAGACTGGGCAAATTTGGATTTCTTGCCATAAAATGGAGGCCTGGGGCCAGAGAGATCATCGAGAGGTTAGTGGATGAATCTAGCATGCACTTGATCTGGGTTTGAACTCTGCACTACACGGATTCCTGAACTTCACCAAACGCGGCCCTGAAGCACTCAAGCTTTGCTGTGTATGGCCCTGGAGGCCCCTCAGTGCTGCCAGGCTGGCTCTTCTGGTCTCCAGAACTGCAGGGACTGAGCAGAATCACAACATCAGGTACTGGCACGGAGATATTTGCCTCATCGGCCGAGTACCAATGGGAGTGGCCCCAGAGACCCCCTGAGCACAGCTTGAGAGAGCATCCCCCTCACAGTCCCCAAGCAAGAGGATCACAAAGAGTAGCAGAAATCGAATATGTTTTTCCATGCCTGGTTTGAAATTGTGCAGTTCGCTGTGGTTGTGTCTGAGGTGTCTGCAGCAAATATTTACTCCTATCTCGCATCAGTCTTTGCAGTCCTGCTTAATGGTGTCTTTCATCATTTGGAAGAATTTGATTTTCCTGTAGTTAAAGCCACTAGTTTTAGATCTTGCTGAAGAAGCCCTATGCTATTCCATCAGTTTAAATACATATTTATATTAATCTTAGATGCATTGTTCTAGCTTTAGTGTATGTGCTGCCGAACTGAGCATTTATATATTCAAATTCATACATAATCAAATAGCCCTGATAGTGGGTGGACTGGTGCTCTACCTCTACCCCTATCCCTAGTCCTTTTCCCAAGAGATGTAATAATCATTGTCACTGTCACTGTCATCCCGTTGCTCATCGATTTGTTCGAGTGGGCACCAGTAATGTCTCTCATTGTGAGACTTATTGTCACTGTTTTTGGCATATCCAATACGCCACAGGTAGCTTGCCAGTCTCTGTCATGCGGGTGCGATACTCTCAGTAGTTTGCCGGGCTCTTCGAGAGGGGCGGAGGAATCGAACACGGGTCAGCCGAGTGAAAGGCAAATGCGCTACGACTGTGCTATCGCCCCAGCCCATGTAATAATCATTCTGGATTATCTTGGTGGACCCTAACTCCAGTTCAGGCATTCTTGTAAGGAGCGCAGATACTGTGAACAGTAAGGCGAGCTGAATTTCCAGTGCCCCCAGAAGCTGGGAGAGTGCAGAACAGACACTCCCAAGATCTGTGGGAGGAGACATAGTTCAGTCAACACCTCAGTTTGGCCATTTGACCATTTGGCCCCCAGAACTATGAAAGTAGACAATTATGCTGCTTTTTTTTTAGCTTAAAATTCTATTTTACTTTAGGTCATGATTTACAATACTATGAATGGTAGGGTTTCATGCATAAAATATTCCAGCACCACACCCTCCGCCAGTGTTATCCACTTCTCTCCACCATTGTCCCAGTGTCTGCCTCCCTCTTCCTAGCCCCTTGAACTTGAGTTTTAAGTGACCTACTACTTTATGGTTATTTGCTTTGGCTTCCCCCCAAAAAAGTATGTATAAAAGCAGGACAGAAAAATAAATAAATAGATCAGGCTCAAGTTAGAAATATTCTATAAAGGGGCTGGAGCAAATGCACAGCGGGTAAGGTCTTTGCCTTGCATGCGGCCAACCTGGGTTTGATTTCCAGCATCCCATATGGTCTCCTGAGTGCCGCCAGGAGTAAGTCCTGAGTGCAGAGCCAGGAGTGACCCCTGAACATCGCAGGGTGTGACCCAAAAAGCAAAATAATAATAATAATAAATAAATAAATATTTTATAAAAAAATAACCGAACAACAAAAATCAAAAATTGGGTGAAAGATCTGAAGAAACATTCCTCTCAAGAAGACATGTAAGCATAAGCATATGACAACATGCTCAACATCCCTTATTATTAGGGAAAACAAGTCAAAACCACAAGGAGGTATAGCCCCATGCCCATGAGAATGGTCGCTGTTGTAATGACTAGAGCCAGCAAGAGTGGGTGAGGGTGTGGGGAGAGATAGCACAGTGGGTAGGGGGTTTGCCTTGCACATGGCCAACCCGTGTTCAATTCCTCTGTCCCTCTCAGAGAGCCTGGCAAGCTACTAAAAGCATCCCACCCACACAGCAGAGCCTGGCAAGCTACCCGTGGCATATTCTATATACCAAAAACAGTAACAAGTCTCACAATGGAGACATTACTGGTGCCCGCTGGAGCAAATCAATGAACAAAAGGATGACAGTGCTACAGTGCATGCTGTTGATAAGAATGTAAACTGGTTTTCACCTTTATGGAAAGCTACATGGAGATTTTTTTGAAAATTAAAGATGGTTTGAGGGAATCAACCTAAAAGTCAATTCACTGATGACTGGATAAAGAAATTGTGAGGAAATATGACAGCAACTCAATAAGATGAAGCTGTGCCTTTCACAGCACAATGGGTGGAACTTGAGGTGATTATGCGACTTGCTGACTAAAATAAGTCAGCAAGTCGCATAATGAATATTGTGCGTATTGAATATTGAATACACCATATTGAATACACCAAAGGTAGCTTGTCAGGCTCTGCCGGGCGGGCGGGATACTCTTGGTAGCTTGCCAGGCTCTTATAGTAAAGGAGTAAACCTGGACAACTGAAATTTTAAAGTATCATAAGAATATGACTAAAAAAATTAAAAATAAATGAACAGAATAAAACATTACATAAACAAAAGCTCCCCTCGGTACTGTGTCCTCATCTAGTTACTACTCTATAGCGCTTCAAATATCTTTCGGCTCAATAACAGCCAGTGGTTAGTTCATGGTCCTCCTTCCACTTACTCCTGGGTCTAGCCAATCTGCTTTAATCCCTTTTCTTGAAAGGACATAGAAGCTCTGCTCAAGTTCTCTCACTGACCTCCTTGCCGCTAAATCCAAAGGCTTTCAAATTGTCTACATCTTTAGATGATAATTCAAATTTAATTGTCTACATCTTTACATGACAAGTCAAGGTGTGTTTGTAGCTTTGTCTTTCAGATACTCTGAGCTGGTACATGTATCTTCCAGTATGTGAGCATGGCTCACTCTTCTGCATGGCAATGCCCAATACTTACCTGCTGCTTGAGCAACAAAGGGATGCTGAACCAAGGAAAGGAAGAGAAGACTGCATCAGGCCAGTGAGTGATTCTACAAGGTCAATATCAAATGTGTGTACTTCGCTGAATAAACTAATTATAGGGAAACAGGACAGAGGCCTACCCATGCCCAGGAAGGCAGGAAGATATTGTTATCTGTTCTCTTAGGTTTAAAGCAGAAGATCAGCTAAGATGTCAACAGCTCAGACATCTGTAAGCAGTAGAAGAAGAGATTCAGCAATTGACTGGCTTCTACTGATATTTTAGAGACACTAAATTAAATGGAATAAAACATCTAGGGAAAAAATCTTTGGGGATCAAATGAGCTCAGTGAACTCAATCTATAGGATCACTTAGATTTTATTAGTTTTGTTCCCTGATATACAAAACTGCGAATTCCAGTGGCATTTAAAATTTTACTGGGTATCTATTAATAAAACTGTACCAAAATCCCTGCTGAGTTTATTGCAAGCGAATGTAGTGCTTGGAACCATAGGCTCAGGGAAGAAACAGATGCTCTAATTAAAAAAAAAGAAAATGAAACTTCTTTTTCCAGCATGTATTTCTTGCCAGGTACTGTGTTGGTATTTAATAGACATTATTTCAGTTGATTGTCACCATACTTATTTAAAGCAGGTGTTATGATTATTTTTATTTCCAAAGTATCTCTTTTATTTATTTTATAATTAGTCTAAAATATTGTAAATTTCAGGGATGAAGGGGTTGAGGTTAATAACTGTGCATACAGAATTGATCACACCTACCACCAAAGTTTCAATGTCATCCCTGCCAAAATGATCCTTCTACTCATTCCTTCACCAGTCAACTTCCTCCGATAAACACTAGAGATTTTATGGAGTCTAGGAGTTAATTTTGTCATTGCTGTTTTGTGTTAGCTATTTGCTTATTTATATTCTGTATTTGTGTGAAATCAGCCAGCAACTGTGTTTCATTTTCTTTTCTATTTTACTTTGCATAATCATCCCAAGATACATTCACAAAGTGACCTTCTTCTGAACCATCACTTACTAGATTTCTCATGGAAAAATTCACTAAATAAAATTGTATAGTAGAGTTAAAAGATAGTATAGTGGGGAAGGCACTTGCCTTGCACGTTGGTGACTCAGATTCGATCCCCAGCACCATATACGATCACCAGGAGTGATCCCTGAGCACAGAGCCAGGAATAAGCCCTGAGCACTGCCAACAGTGGCTCCCCCAAATAACTGAATAGGAGTCAAGACAGCACAGGGGTTATATGTGTTTGTCTTGCATATAACCAACCCTGGCTCAGTCCCCAGTATGACATAGTCATTGCCAGGATGAACACTGCTGGGTATAACATAACAAAACAAAACTCAAAAGTCCAAAATTTTATAGTAAAACTTAAAAGTATCTGATAGCAGAACTAACCAGGAATCACATAAGATCAGAAATCTGCTTCAAAACTCCTGGGAAACATCAAGTCCCCATATAATCCACCATCTAGGAGAGAGATTGGCTTGGAATCAGAGGACCAATCCAGGAAAAGAGAATGATTTGGACTCATAGGCTACAGTGTAAATGCAGGCTTAGTTATTTATCAAAGAGTCCTCTACCAACTGTTTTTCTGAACTGTTAAGGACTGGAGCGACAGCACAGAAGGTAGGGCATTTGCTTTGCACTCGGCCCACTGGGGTTCAATTCCTCCACCCCTCTCGGAGAGCCTGGAATGCTACTGAGAGTATCTTGCCTGCACAGCAGAGCCTGACAAGCTACCTGTGGCATATTCCATATGCCAAAAACAGTAACAACAAGTCTCACAATGGAGACGTTACCGGTGCCCACTTGAGCAAATCGATGAGCAACAGGATGACAGTGACAGTGACAGTTAAGTTGCAATGATAATTCCTACTTACACAAAGTTGCTGGAAATTTTAAAAGAGCGAAGCAGTAAGAAACCAGTATTCATTTTTTTTATTTGTATTTGCCAGAAACCCAGTGGTTGTGTACCCATATTATTTTATCATACTCGTTGATGTCAAGAGATTTTTGCGATGTAGATACAAGAATTCCTAATATTACTAGTTGAATGAACACTGGATAATAATGGATGGGAGCTGGTATATCATTATGGCTATCACTTGTATTTCCTCCCAAGACTAATGATGTTGAACATAGTTATACTCGTCTTTAGCAATTATGTTTCACTTACTTTAGCAATTTCAGTTCACTTGCATTCAATTACTTGTTCTAAACTCCACCTAATCTATCACTTTGCAGATATCTGAAAGCCTATCAACAGTTCATGATTTCCCAGTCTAACTGCCATGCCAACTCCAATTGGGTAGCATCTTGGTATGTTGAGAGCACACAGACTCAACAGAGTCCGAGTGTCATAGTAAGTTAGCCATGTCTGCTGTGGTACAGCAGGGGAAAGTGATGGCATATACATCACTTTTTTACTAAAAAAAAACCAAAGTAAATCTGATCCATAGCTATAATAACCCCCTTCAAGATTACAGGCACTAATGCTTAGATTTCAATTATTCATTTAATTCTCATTTGCTGTCACATACTATTTTCCAGGCAGTGGGGGCTTAGTACCAAGGGTGTGGAGTACCACACTCAAGCAGCAAAATTTGTTAGGCTCCAGGGTTTAGCCACTGCATCCAATTTTCCATAACGGAATGCATCTTTCCCTCCTTACTGAGGAAACTCACTGTTGTTCAGGAGGACTCAGTGTCCCCGAAGTATTGACTCTTTTTTGCTGCCTGGTCTATGATATGCTGTGGCACCTCTAAATTTCTTTGCTTTGCTTAGGCAGTAACTGGAACACCAACCTCCCTTTCCAGATTGTGCCAGCACTACTGCTTTTTGGGCACGTACTTTCAAAACTGCAGGTGCTTGGATTGAACGCATATCATCCAGTGATCCTCCATCCTTATGAGGCACACAGTTGGAGTCTAGTTATTCTTTAAGGCTAAAAGGAAAAGCCAAGAGAATTGAGCCCATAAAAGGGAACATTCCTCATCGTCAGGCTTATCACATATACTGGGTAAATGTCTGGCAAGAATGTCCCCGTCTAACATGACTTACTGGCACGGCTCACTCACCTTTCAGCTCCAAACCCACACCTTTTAACAGTGCCAGCTATCTTTGCATTCCTAACCTCAGCATGGCTTGGAATAGTCCCAGTCCCCTCCTGGGATTTCACAAAGCAGTTGACAGTCACCATCTCCACATCTCCAGTCTGTCTTCATAACTCTGTGCAGTAGGGATGGTAATTAAATATCCAGTCTCCTCAAGTCAGCCACATGGGTGCACAAACAGATCAGACTATTTGACAGTCACAAATGACTTCACTTGTGCAGTAGCCTAAGAGCAAAGGAGGCCCAAGGCCAAAGACAAAGAAGATTGCTAGAGAAAGGCCCGCATTCAGATGGAGGAATTGCCTTTTCTGTAGTCAAAACTCTACACGTCTTTGGCAAGAATGAACAGCCGACTTCCTCCTGCAGCACCAAGTCCCCTTAGCATGGCTCAAAACTCCTAGGATGATCATTTATGTTTAAAGAAATAAAAAAAAGTTCTCTTAAAGCTTTATGAATCTTCCAAATAAAAATGCAGAAAATATCATGAAAACTATGGTTTTTCAATGAACTTGTAACAGATACAGCTATGTTCTGTGAAAACTGGAATACTATCATTTTTTTTAAAGGAGAAAGAATAGAACCTAGTCTATGAAAATAGTTGCCTCTCTGCAGATACTGATTCTTGGAACAAAACTTCCTTCTTGCTTTGCCATGTTTTCCTCTGTTTAGCAGAGGGAGCTGGAATCCTGGACTCCCTAGACTATTGCCTACTGGTGTTGGGTAGGTTCTGCCAACACAAGGCACTTTAAAGCGACTGGAAGGAGGATGGAAGCTGCTATTTTTCTGCCTGACAGTCTCATTGAGGCAGTCACTTTGGGTGGATGCGGCTCCTCCCGTAGTTCTTCTTGGCAGTGGGGGATTCCTGCAGTGCCTTTGACTCAAGAAGGGCATCAGAAGTAGCTCCCGCTGGAGTAAATTTTTGGGATCCCAGCTACACTCTTTTCTTCTCCAGCTCTAAAGGCAGACTCCGCTCCCACAATTACTAACATTCAGGTAATTGCATGTCCTTCCTGTTTCTTTTCAAATCTTCCCATATTTTTGTAACTAATTCCCAAATTTAAAACCTTCTGTGTGAATTAGGGGCCAGAGCAACAGTCCACGGGGTTTGCCTTGCACACAGCCGACCCAGGTTTGATCCCCAACATCCCTGAGCACCACCAGGGGGGGCACAGAGCCAGGAGTAACCCCTGAGCATCACCAACTGTGGCCCCAAAACAAACAAAACTCAATAAATAAATAATTAAATAAATAAACCCTCTGTGTTAAATATTTAGAGGTGTCTATTTTCTGAATTGTTTCTCAACTGATATATCTCTAGAGGGTAGAAGTTAGATTGTAACATCCAGAGACATTTATTTAATGTGTTTAAAATCTCTTTGTGATAAAATTTCTTTCTTTTGGATTTTTTGTTGTTGTTTTGGGGGCTACACCTTGAATCACTGTATCGCTGTCAACCCGTCACTCATCGATTTGCTCAAGCGGTGTGTTCATAAAATGTGTCTGTGCCCATGCTGCGTGCATTTGGTGTTCATGAGCATCGGGGCCTGTTGCCACTGTCAACAGATGCATGGGACATAACAGGACCGCCAAACTGGTTGGTGATCAATTGCTGTTTATTCAAATCTTTGTCCCCATTTCAGGCTCATAGTGGCCCTCATTCCCATCTCCTACTTTTCCCCATGCTAATCTCTCGTGCCCAGTCTCACAGTCTTAGTTAAGAGCCCAACCTCATAGGTTGGGGGTAGCAACTACCCTTAGATCAGATAAGCACAACCAACACATGTAAAGCCCTTCCTTGCTGGTGGTGTTGGGGGGGAAGCTCTTCTAATGTAAAGATCTCATCCTGCTAGGATATCTGCAGGACAGGACTTCATCTAAAGGAGTATTTCTCCTTCCCTTCATCCAATAACCATTTAAACAGTCATCTTAAATTTACTTCTTAATAATCTTCCTAGTCATTTTGTATGGACACAGTAAGAAATTGTTAAGTTTATAGGTTGGCTTTCCTGGGGATATCTTGCTATAGATCCCAGACTATAGTCCTCAGGCCAGATTAGTCCTTCCTAATCCCTGCATGGTCCTTGTCTAGTCATTTTTCTTGGGTCATGATGGAATTTTTCCACAACCGTGGTCTTAATTTTAAGTTTTATGGCACTTGGCCTGTCCTGTTTTGGTGCCAGGATAGCTTATAACTTGCCCTGAGTCCATCCAAGTCAGGACCCTGCTTTTGGGGTGCTAGGAACCAAGGGCAACTGAGGCTTCAGTCAAGTAAATATGAAAGATGCCCAGGAGTAAATATTATTTGGAGTCAATTAACTCCCAAGTTACAAAAACATAGCATTAACCATCTTCCTGTGTCTGTACAAAAAGCACATTGTAAACTATGCAAAGAACATAAGGGAAAGAGAAAAGCAATATTTCACTTACAAATACAAAATCCAGAGTCCTTAGAAGGATCTGGCCTTACCAGTCATAGGGTCCAATTTGGGGATATAAGTGATTAGCAGATAGGGGAAGCAGAGCATAAAGGAGAGGTAAAGGATAAACAGAGGAATGGAAGTGTCTTGGGAGCACTGTGATGGGTACAACTCAATAAACCTACACTCCCTGCAACAAGGGGGAAAGAACAGAGGAGGAAGGATGAGCCAATGTTATTCTACACGCCTGGTGATGCTCACGGATTACTCCTAGGCACTACAGTCAGGGATCACTCCTGTAAGGCTTGGTGGTGGGGGTGCATATGGGATGCCCTGTATTGAACCTGGCTCGGCTGTTTGCAAGGCAAGTACCCTGCTCACTGTACTATCAGTCCAGCCCTTATTTTGTATATTTTTAAAATTGAAGTGCTAGTTTATGAAATTAAGTTTTAGGTGTACATCTACACCTGTCTTCAAATGTACACTGCCCTTCAAGCCCCCTCAGTTTCAAAATCACCCCTGCCTCGGTGCATCGAAACCTTTTATCCTTAGATCCCTTCAACCTATTCCCTCTGGTAATCATAGTGATGAAGTTACTAGAGTTTTATTTTAGTTTGGTTTTTCCTCTTCTCTTGTTTCTTTATATCTCATTAATGAGTGATATGGAGTATTTTTCTTTTTCCTTTGGTCTATTTTCCCTTATCATGACTCCCTCCAGTTGCATCCATGTAGTCACAACTGGCAATATTCCATTTTTTCTTATAGCTGAGTAGTATTCTATGGCATTGATAGGCTACATAATTTTTATTCACTTAGGTCACTAGGCACTTTGGTTGCTACCCTCATGTCCTGATTATTATAAACAGCATTACATTAAATCTAGGAATATACACCTTTTTTCATATTTGCACTTTCATATTCTCTGGAGAGATGCCTAGTAGAATTGCTGAATCATATGGCAAATTTATTTCTAATACTTTGAGAAAACTTCATCCTATTCTCTTCATGCAATTCTCATTACCAGAAATGTAAGAGGTTTTTTTTTTTCTCCCTATCCTCACCAACACATGCCATTTCTGGTCTTTTTGATGTAAGCCATTCTCATAGGTGTGAGGTGCTATCTTATTGTAGTCTGATTTCCTGTTGATAATAAGTGATAATGAATTTCTCTTTCATGTGTCTATTGCCCATCTGTAGGGATTCTTTAGAGAAGAATCTAGGTGAATTCAGTTCTTCGGTAATATCTAGCCCTTCTAACCATTTTTCTGATAACACCAAAGATTCGTTGTGGAAGGGGGGAGGCAGGTGGTTGGAGCCATACCCAGCTTTGCTTAGGACTTACTCCAGGCTCTGTGCTCAGGGATATCCTGGTAGTGCTTGAGCAACCCTATATGGTGCCACGGACCAAACCAGGGCAGCAATAGGGAAGACAACAGCTTATCCCTGTACTCTCTCTATAGCCCCTAAAGATATATATTTTTTAAGAGCCCATTTTATAAGACTTCATGGGTATCTGCACTCTTGATCACTCCAACTCTGGATAACAGTGATTCCCACAGAGCCCACCTGTTTCTCTCTCCATCTGAACATATGTTCAGTAACACTTTATCAAAGTTTGTTTCTTAATTCCCTTCTTTCTTTATTCTACTTTTCTACCATTGAGGGATTTAACTCCTGCATGCATCATAAATGACTATGTGCTAATGGGTCTTACGGGCAGAGCCTGGCAAGCTACCAGTGGCATATTCGATATGCCAAAATCAGTAATGATAGGCTTCATTCCCCTGGCCCTGAAAGAGCCTCCAGTCATTGGGAAAGATGAGTAAGGAGAGGCTGCTAAAATCTCAGGGCTGACACTGACCAGGCAAGTGGAAACAGAGATAAACAAATGGGACTATCTTAAACTGAGAAGCTTCTGTACCTCAAAAGATACAGCGACCAGAATACAAAGACAGTCTACAGAATAGGAAAGGATATTCACCTGATACCCACCAGATAAGGGGTTGATATCAAGGATTTACAAGGCACTGGTTAAACTCCACAAGAAGAAAACATCCAACCCCATCAGAAAATGGGGCGATGAAATGAACAGAAAATTTCTCAAGGAAGAAATCCGAATGGCTAAAAGACACATGAAAAAATGTTCCTCATCACTAATCATCAGGGAGATGCAGATCAAAACAACAATGAGATACCATCTCACACCACAGAGACTGGCCACATCCAAAAGAACAAAAGTGACCGGTGTTGGCGCGGATGTGGGGAGAAAGGGACTCTCCTTCACTGCTGGTGGGAATGCCGACTGGTTCAGTCCTTTTGGAAAACAGTATGGACACTTCTCAAAAAATTAGAAATTGAGCCCCCATTTGACCCAGCAATACCACTTCTGGGAATATATCCCGGAGATGCAAAAAAGTATGGTAAAAGTGACATCTGCACCTATATGTTCATTGCAACACAGTTCACAATAGCCAGAATCTGGAAAAAACCCGAGTACCAGAGAACAGATGACTGGTTAAAGAAACTTTGGTACATCTACACCATGGAATAATATGCAGCTCTTAGAAAAGATGAAGTCATGAAATTTGCATATAGGTATATCAACATGGAAAATATCATGTTAAGTGAAATGAGTCAGAAAGAGAGGGACAGATATAGAAAGATTGCACTCATTTGTGGAATATAAAGTAACAGAATGGGAGACAAACACCCAAGAATAGTAGAGATAAGTATCAAGAGGAGTACTTAACAGCTTGGAAGCTGACCTCACATGCTAGGTGAAGAAGCAGCTCTGATAGTGAAGGGATCACCAAGCAAAGGATGCTAGGCGGGCCCACTAGGGATGGGAGATACAGGCTGAAAATAGACTATAGACTAAACAAGATGCCTACTTGTAGCAAACCACAACACTCAAAAAGAGAGAGCAAGCAAATGGGAATGCCCTTCCACAGAGGCAGGGTGGGGTGAAGGGAACAGGGTGGGGGTGGTGGGAGGGATGCTGGGACCATTGGTGGTGGAGAATGGGCATTGGTGGAGGGATGGGCACTCGATCATTGTATGACTTAAATATAAGCATGAAAACCTGTAAGTCTGTAACTTTGTCTCATGGTGATTCACTAATAAAAAAAAATAAAAAATAATAAAAATAAAATACATCTCAGGGCTGGGAAGAATAGAGACATTACTGGTGCCCACTTGAGTAAATCGATGAACAATGGGATGACAGTGATACAGTGATACAGTGTGCTAATGGGTCTTACACTCTTGCCTCACTTGCTCTCCCAAGTTTCAGATTATAATTTAGAATTCTGAAAATGAAAGTCTCTATCTTATGTGAGAATGAACTCAAAATATTTAAAACTACAGATTTTTTACTTCTAGATCTTTCCCCCAAAGGAAGAAACTTCTATCACAAGATGCTTCTAGCATCTTAAGAGTCATTTTCAAATCTACCCCTTTTACTTCTACTTCAAAACCTAGCAGGGTGGGGGAGAGGGGGGCAGGGAGAGCTGAAGAAATAGTATAGAGGCAGAGTGCTTGCTTTTCATGTGGCAGGCCCAGGTTAAAGAAATAAACGATAAAAAAGTAAACGGTTCTTATCTTACGTTACATAAGAGCTGCTTCGAAAAGAGGAACTCTTGGGGTCAGAAGTGATAGTGCAACAGGGAGGGCATTTACCTTGCACATGGCCGACCTGGGTTCAATCCCCAGCATCCCATCCATATGGTCCCCCAAGCACTACCAGGAGTAATTCCTGAGTGCAGAGCCAGGAGTAACCCTTGAGCATTGCTGGATTTGATCCAAAATAGTATCACTGTATCACTGTCACTGTTATCCCGTTGTTCATCTATTTGCTCGAGCGGGCACCAGTTAACATCTCCATTGTGAGACTTGTTGTTACTGTTTTTGGCATACCAAATATGCCACGGGTAGCTTGCCAGGTTCTGCTGTGCAGGCAAAATACTCTCAGTAGCTTGCTGGGCTATCTGAGAAGGGCAGAAGAATCGAACCTGGGCTGGCCAGCGTATAAGGCAAATGCCTTACCCACTGTGCTATTGCTCCAGCCCGATCAAAAAAAAAATAAAAGGAACTCTTGTCATCATGAGAAAATAGATGAGAAGGTGTTGAATTAACAGATATAAATTGATTAAAACTTTTTTTTAAAAAATCATAGTTTTCGTTTGGGGGCTGAGACTGTACACAGAGACTATGATAATGGAAATGAGGAGGGAGAAATTGCAGGGGCTGGAGCAATAGTAAAGTGGGTAAGGTGCATGCCAAGAATGATCCCTGAGACACAGCAAAAGCTGTATTAAGAGGAGAGTTTATAGCCCTACAAGCCTTCCTCAGGATGGAGGAGCGAGCCCACAAAAGTAACCTAACCTCACAGCTTAAGAGCTTGGAGAATGACCAACAAAAGGAGCCCAATCTGAACAGGAGGAAGGAAATAATAAAACTCAGAGCAGAAATCAATGAGATGGAACCCCCCAAAACAATCCAAAAGATCAATGAAACCAAGAGCTGGTTCTTTGAGAAAATAAATAAGATCGATAAACCCCGAGCAAGACTCACCAAAAAAGGGGGAGAGAGAAAACCCTAATAAACCAAATCAGAAATGAAAAGGGGGACATTACAACAGAAACTACAGAAATTCAAAGGCTCCTCAGAGATTACTTTGAGAATCTTTATGCCACAAAACATGAAAACCTCAAGGAAATGGACAAATTCCTAGATTCCTACAGCCTCCGAAGGCTGAACCAAGAAGACCTGGAATACCTGAACAGACCTATCACCATCAGGGAAATTGAAACGGTAATAAAAAATCTCCCAAGCACAAAAGCCCTGGCCCAGATGGATTCACTAGTGAATTCTTCCAAACCTTTAAAGAGGACTTACTCCCAATCCTCTTTAAGCTTTTCCAGGAAATGAATTATCAAAAACACTTCTAAACAGTTTCTCTGAAGCAAATATCACCCTGATACCAAAAGCAGACAAAAATACCACAAAGAAAGAGAATTACAGACAATAGTCTGTGTTCATCAATCCCTGATGAATACAAACACAAAGCTCCTCAGCAAAATATTAGCAAATAGAATCCAATGACTCATCAAAAAGATCATACACTATGACCAAGTAGGATTCATCCCAGGGATGAAAGGATGGTTTAACATTCTCAAGTCAATCAATATAATTCATCGTGTCAATAAAAGAAATGATAAAAACCATATGATCATATCAATAGATGCAGAGAAAGCATTCGACAAGATCCAGCACCTGTTTATGATGAAAACTCTCAGCAAAATGGGCATCGAAGGAACTTTCTACAATATAGTCAAAGCCATCTACCACAGCCCATGGCAAGTCTCATTCTCAATGGGGAAAAATTAACAGCCTTCCCTCTAAGATCAGGCACAAGACAAGGTTGCCCACTTTTGCCACTCTTATTCAATATAGTACTCAAAGTCCTGGCCATAGCAGTTAGACAAGAAAAAGATATCAAGGGCATACAAATAGGAAAAGAAGAGGTCAAGTTATCACTATTTGCAGACTATATGATACTATACTTAGAAAACCTTAAAGACTCTACAGAAAAGCTCCTACAAACAATAGGTCAATATAGTAAAGTGGCAGGCTACAAAATCAACACCCAAAAGTCCATAACTTTCTTATATAGAAATAATGAAAGAGAATAAAGAGACATTAAAAAACCAATCCCATTCACAATAGCACCTCAGAAAATCAAGTGCCTCGGAATCAGCTTAACCAAAGAGATGAAGGACCCATACAAGGAAAATTATAAAAAAAACTACTTCAAGAAATAAAGGAGGACAATAGGAAATGGAGACACATCCATTGCTCATGAATAGGGAGAATTAACATGATCAAAATGGCAATACTGCCCAAAGCACTATACAAATTTAATGTGGTCCCAGTCAGGATATTCATGACATTTTTCAAAGAAATAGACAAAACACTCCTGAAATTCATATGGAACAGCTAAAGCTAAACAGAATAGCTAAAGCAATCCTTGGGAAAAAGAAGATGGGTGGTGTCACCTTTCCCAACTTCAAACTCTACTACAAAGCAGTAGTAATTAAAACAGCATGGTATTGGGTTAGAAACAAACCTGCAGACCAATGGAACAGAGTTGAATATCCTGTAACAGACCCCCAAATATATGGCCACTTAATCTTTGACAAAGGAGCAAGAAATGTGAAGTGTAACAAGGAAAGCCTCTTCAACAAGTGGTGCTGGGAAAACTGGATAGCTACCTGCAAAAAAATGAACTCTGATCTCTGTCTAATGCCAGGCACAAAAGTCAAATCAAAGCGGATTAAAGAACTCAATATCAGTCATGAGTCTATAAGGTACATAGAGGAAAGTGTAGGCAGAACTCTCCATGACATTGAAGCTAAAAGCATCTTTAAGGATGAAACAGCACTGACCATGCAAGTGGAAGCAAACATAAGCAAATGGGACTACACCAAACTAAGAAGCTTCTGCACTTCAAAAGAAACAATGACCAAAATACAGAAAGAGCCCACAGAATTGGAAAGGATATTTACCCAATACCCATCCGATAAGGGATTAATATCCAGTATAGACAAGACACTAGTATAATTGTCACTGTCACTGTAATCCCATTGCTCATCGATTTGCTGTTGGCATGAATGTGGAGAGAAAGGGACTCTCCTACACTGCTGGTGGGAATGCCGACTGGTTCAGCCCTTTTGGAAAACAGTACGGACGCTTCTCAAAAAATTAGAAATTGAGCTCCCATTTGACCCAGCAATACCACTTATGGAAATATATCCTGGAGAGGCAAAAAAGTATAGTAGAAATGACATCTGCACTTGTATGTTCATTGCAGTACTGTTTACAATAGCCAGAACCTGGAAAAAAACGGAGTGCCTGAGAACAAATGACTGGTTAAAGAAACTTTGGTACATCTACACAATGGAATAGTATGCAGCTGTTAGAAAAGATGAAGTCATGACCTTTGTATATGAGTGGATCAACATGGGAAGTATCATGCTAAGAGAAATGAGTCAAAAAAGGGAGAGACAGACATAGAAAGACTGCACTCATCTGTGGAATATAAAGAAACAGACTGGGAGACTAGCACCCAAGAATAGCAGAGATAAGTACAAGGAGGCTGGCTCCATGGCTTGGAAGCTGGCCTCACATGATGGAGGAAAACAGCTCAGACAGAGAACGGAACACTAGGTAAAGTGTTGTTCAAGGACCCGCTGGGGATGGGAGATACATGCTGAAATTAGACTATAGATCAAACACGATGGCCACTCAATACCTCTATTGCAAACTACAACACCCAAAAGGAGAGAGAGAACAAAAGGGAATGCCCTGCCAAAGAGGTGGGGGGGGCGGCTGAGGGGGTGGGAGGGATATTGGGATCATCGGTGGTGGAGAAGAGGCACTGGTGGAGGGATGGGTACTGGGGCATTGTATGACTGAAACACAAGTACAAAAAGTTGTAACTCTGTAACTGTACCTCACGGTGATTCATTAATAAAAAAAAAGATTGGTTGCCTTCTACGATACATCCCATCCAATGTGGTGTGCTATTCCTGGTTTATCAATGATGCAGAGTTTAAGATGTTGTGCAGCCATAAATGCAGCCATATGCCCCAGGAATTCAAAAATTTTGAATGGGATGATATAGCAGGAGTTAAATTTTAATTGGGTTGTAACATAAAATGCCCCAGACAACTCACCTTGTGTGGGGTCCGGGAGCATCCCTAAAAGATCCTTTGTAACTCTGCATTCTAACAGAAAAAGGATATGCAAAGGCAGGGTGGTGTCAAAAAAATTTAAAACCCAAATTTTGATAAGTACATGAACTATTTAAAATGTTGGTTTAGATTTTTCCCAGTTTTCTCTGGCAGAGGGAGAAAACCCAAACAAATTATATCAAAGGAGCATTCTAAGGCAATATTTTGATCTCAATAATTCTGGAAATGTTTCCTAATCACTCATAAGTCTTGCTCAGATGGGTAAAAACAGCAAGAGACATATTTAATTAAAATAAAAATCTTAAGTCATTTGATGGTTTCACAGAAGGAGACCTCAAAAACAAAACAAATAAAAACAACAATCACTACCATCAAAACCCAGCGCTCATTTATTTATCCTGCAAACATAAGCATCTACAGAATCCCTAAGAGATCTGTGTTTATGAAAACACCCTATAATGATGAATAATCTTTATGCTTACATTACATCAGTAGATTTTAAATTCTTCTGGTATCTGGGGTCAAATCAGTAATACCTGTACTTAGACAATGAAACAGACAAGGATCAAGAAAGAGGTGGGCACTGAAGAATCCTGGCCGGTGGGCACCACAACACCGGAGAATGCTCTGGACCCCAAACCGAGCTGATAACACCAGGGTGCCCCAGATGGAGCAGGTGCAGTCTCCCCGCCTTCTCCAGATGGAATCCCTGCGACCATGAGTTTCTACAAACATGGCTCCGGTATGTGGGGACCAGGACTATTTCTCTGAACCACGCGACCACGAGACCTTTCCTGATATACAATGTGAGCAATGGAAAATAGATGATCTAGCATCTGCCCCATAGAAGGCAGGCTTTTATGGTGGTGGGAATATCCAAGCAAAATATAACACCTAAAACTCTAGAGAGAGTATCTGAACAATTGTCTGCCATAGAGGCAGGGTAAAGACTGAAATGGAAAAGGAGGGGATAACGGGGATATCGGTGGTGGAAGGTTTGCACTGGTGGAGGGATGGGTGATCGATCATTGTATTGCTGAATATCAAACATGCGACTTTTGGCAGAAATGCGCCTGGAATACACATTAGGTTTCCGACGCCGGACCACCCCAGGTGGGAATAGGTTTCGTGCCTTGGCCTGTTTCCCCTGGCGGCTGGGTCACCACCACCATCTTTCAGTGGCCTAGGGACAGCCAGAGAGGGGCCCGAAGTGACGAGGAACTCAGGGCCTCATGGGATGGGAGCAGAGCCGGCCCTCCCCGTTCCCCATGAGACCCCGAGTTGCTGCCCACTAACAAGCCCTCTGGCTGCTGATCAAGCTGCTTATTGACCATGATCTTGGAAACAAAACTCAGAACACAGTGGCTTTTGGCAGAAATCCTCCAGATTTAATTATTAAAACTTCAGGATTCCAAAATCGCATGGTTGCAATAGCGGCCGCGCATCATCATATGCAATTCATAACCAGCAATAGAAAACAAATTGTCTAATGTTGCCTTTTCAGCAGATATGAGTGTCGGGGTAAAATCCCAAATAATAATGGTGGGTTTGGTGTCGGAATATTGAATGTAATCAAAGTAGAGAGAGAGTAACATGGAAATCATCTGCCACACAGGTAGAGGGAGGGTGTGGAAATTGTCTGCCACACAGTTAGGGGGAGGTGAGGGATTGGGGGATACAGGGGGTTTTGGTGGTGGAAAATGTGCACTGGTGAAGGATCGGGTGTTTCATCATTGTATGACCGAGACTTAAACCGAAAAATTTGTAACTACTCTTACAGTGTTTCAATTAAAAAAATTAATAAGAGAAAGAGGTGGTATTTAAATATTTTTTGTTTTAAGTGAATATTTTAAAAAGCTACCAGACTTGTTCTTCACATCTCATCTAAAATTACCATGTGTAACTTCCATAGGGAGAAAGAACTTTCACAGACAGTAGTTTAATTTTCTCATTTACAGATCAAGAATTCCAGGCATGGAGAGACAAAAGGCACTTGCTCTGGTCCCACAAAGCTAATGAGTAGTAAGCCCAGCCCTGGGTCCAAGTGCCCCAGCCAAAGTCCCAGGTTCTTATTCCCACAGTAGGCCACTTCCCAGGGCTGGTCATATGCCACGGCAAAACCCTGAAAAAGGTTCATTATTTCCAGGAAGATACCACTGGGTGAGGGTCCAGATTCTAATTTGGGGGCAAACCTTCAGACATCAGAAGGAAAAGTCTCTATCCTTGAACCTGCTAGGCACAGCCCAGCTCACTGGGTAAGATACCCACAGTCTCTCTCCTCTAAGAGGAGTAACAGGATTTCAATTATCACAGTGACCAGGTTGCAAGCCCACTTCCTGGCACACATCACAGTAGCAGAGAAGCAGGGTCAGGGACCATATCCTCCAGGCTGATGTGGAGCAGATGTGTGACTCCACCTGTGAGCCACAGCCTGTCTGTCCCACCCAAACCTCCTCTGCCAAGGCTGCCTGAAAGAAAGAGAGGTGAGCTGGGGAACCTAGGGTCACCAGAAAGAAGCTGCAAAGGCTGAAAATCAGAGAAAATGGGGATACAGAAAGAGCAACAAAGCAGGAAGCAAGGGGATAAGGTCCCTCCTGCAGAAGTGAAGACAGGGGTTGGAGACAGAACAGCGGGTAAGGTGCTTGCCTTGCATGCTGTCAAGCCTAGCTCGATTCCCTGCACAAACCCCACCAGAGGCCACTCCTGAAAATAGAGCAGGAATAGCGCACCCCCCCGCCACCCCACAGCATTGCTGGGTATAGTTGCAACCTCCCTCTCACCATACACACACACAGAGAATTAAAAAAGTGTGAACAAGACATGCCTTTAGAAACAACAGGGGGAAGGAAAAGGAGGGGACTGCATTGCAGACCACTTCTGAGCTGAATTATTAAGCTACTACCCACCTGGAGCTATCTCCTAGGACAACAGAACTCCAGCCGTTTCACACTGTTGGGTTTTAGTTCATGTTTCACATATTAAACTAGTTATAAAGTTCGAATGAAAAGAGCATCACATTTGAACATGGTGCTCTTACGGCAATTTTAACATTCTGTTAACTCTCCAGGGAGTTAACACCAGTGAGTTAACTAGAACCATTCAAGGTATTCACTGAGGTTGTGCTGGGCAGAGTAACAAGTGGTTGCTGCTGTCCACACTACCCCAGAGCAGTAGTGTAACACTTGAGGTTGTGAGCTAAGCTGTGAAAGTGTTGCCACTTGTAACCATTCGCCTATGAGGGCCAGAGCTCCATGATACTATGCAATATATAGTGTTTGAGAAAGTGCATCCCATATGAGCTGTATGAAACATTGTCACAAAACTTCATCTCTAAGTCCTGATTTCAAATAGTTCTGCTCATCAGTGTAGCTTTGTTTGGCCCACTTCATTTGAAGCGTGGCTTTGTGCCACTTGTTTCACTAATGGGGTTTCTAAGCAAATGCCATTCATTCACATGTATCAAGTACATTAATGGAAACCAAATCCCGCTTTGTATCTTTTACAGGCTGGGAATTAGCCTGAGGTTTGTATTTTTAAGATAGTTCCTTTACTTAGATTGAAAATCACTGAACAAGGGACCCTGGGGGTTGTAGCTTCTGAGCTCTTTCTATCTGTGCGTTTATTTACTTGGGTTTTTTTCCCTAAAACAATTTCCAAAGTTGGTATGCTGTTTGTTTAATATATGCCCCAGGGTTTCTACTTGCCAGCTTCTAATTCTATCTTAAGGACCAGTTCATCAAATACACAAACAAGCAAACAAAAATGAACTCAGGACAGAAATGGAATGCTTTCAGCTCTGCCTCCCATGGGTGCAATCACCACACGGCAGGTGTCTGGACCCACACAGGGCACCTGGATAATATGGGGAGCAAAGGGAAGGTAACAAGGAGTGGAATAAGCCCAAAGTCAAGGTTAGATGTGTTCGTTTGCTCTCACACCGATGCAACCCAAGGCACTGCACCCAGGAAGAAAACACAAACCATCACTCAGGGTGAACCTGGTCCCTCCAGAAGAGGAAGGGCAAGAAGAGGGGAGATGCCCTTTCTCCTCTTCCTCCTTCATCACAGAACCTTGTCTCTTCTCTGGACCTCTGCCTCCCAGAACATAGATCCAGCTTTCTGCAGCCCTTGCAGGAAGCTGTGGCTGAGTGGCTGGGTTCCAGTTCATCAGATCAGAGTGAAAGAAGTACTGGATACTGGATGCTCAGGGGAGGCTCCTGAGCAAGAAGGAACACCCATGTGACTTCCTGTGTTTCCTCCCCATCATACTCTATGTCCAGCATGGACTCCAGCTGCCATCTAGGTATATGACGTGGGTGGGAAGCTAGACGCCTGGGTTCCTTGTGATTTGGGGAAGCCACACAGGCCTGGCCCTTCCCTCTGTGTTTCTTTCACATACTTAGAGAAAAAAAAACAAACACTGATCCTGGAACAGTGACTGGTGTTTGGGGGTTTTCTCTTTCTGATATATCAACCCATTTCTTGCAGGGCAAGAACTGGGAAAGGTACAGACGGAAAGCTGAGTGGGCAGCAGAGTGGCAGGGCTGAGGAAGATGACGTGGAGGCGAAGGAAGAGCACAGTCACTGTAGCCATACATGCCAAGGCTACAGAGATCCCCTTTAAGAAGCTGAAAGAGGGGCGGGCTGGAGTGATAGCACAGCGGGTAGGGTGTTTACCTTGCATGCAGCCAACCCAGGTTCGATTCCCAGCATTCCATATGGTCCCCCGAGCACCTCCAGGAGTAATTCCTGAGTGCAGAGCCAGGAGTAACTCCTGAGCAATGCTGGGTGTGACCCAAAAAGAAAAAAAAAAGAAGCTGAAAGAGCAGAGGCACTGTCCTTCCTAGGCTGCAGAAGTGGTGCAAAACATGGGGTCGTGGGAAGCAGAAACATTCCCGCTCTGAGGGTCGTCGGACAATGACCATCTTAGGGCCAGGGTTCATGAGGGCTTTCACTCTCCTCCTGCAACCAGACTGACCTACTCCAAGCCCCTTTCCACAGGCCTGCTGAGTCTGCGAAGTGGCCTGTGCTCCCTGCCACCCCATTACTCTTACTGGGACTTCCAGGACCACAATCCCCCACTCTTCCAGGAACGGATGCTACAGGAAGCTCAGCAGTCACCTTGGCTGCCACTGTGAGGCCAGCTTCCCTTGAGTTCCTAATGGCCTAATTTCCTCGATTCTTGGCACTGTCCTTTTTTCGTGGCCTTGGTGTCTGTCTGAAGTTCCCAGACATCTGGCTCTGTGCTCCAACGCCAGCACCCACCACCCCCACACCTTCTGTCTTCTTCCTGCCTGTGCATGTAGCTCCGTGCCTGGAGAGCCCCTGGCCAGCAAGCCCTCTTCCTTGGACACTTGTTCACTGTTTTTTTTTCTTCTGAATTCCCAGCATAACAACCCTGCTCCTAGATCATTTCCCTGTTCCTTGGAAAAGAGAAAAAAAAAATTGAGATTGAAGTAGTGTCATTTAAGGAATACAGGTCTTGGCATAGGAAAATCCTGGGGCTGGAGAGATAGAACAGCAGATCAGGCTTTATTTCAACCCAGCTTCAATTCCAGGCACTGCGTCTGGTTCTCTGTGCCCACCAGGAGTGATCCACGAATGCAGAGCCTGGAGTAAGCCCTGAGCACAGCTGGGCATGCCCCCGAAACAAAAATACATAAATAAATAGAAACGTTTCAGCTTCTGTCCTCAGTTTCCTTGTAGTACAAGCTCCCAAATATTCACTTTATAAAGCAGTTGGAAGCACTGGAAATGAGATAAGCACTCATGGGACCCAAAGGTCATGAGCATGTGAAAAATCACTATCCATTTTGTGTGTGTGTGTGTGTGTGTGTGTAGTGGGGGAGTGGGGGAGGCGGTTGGAGAGATTACATAGGCGTCTTGGGAGTCATTCCCAGTGATACTCAACCACCAGACTGGATGGTTCAATACCAGACTTGGAGATGCAGTTTTGCCCATCGTCGTAGTCAAATACCACCCAGGCTATACCCTGCGGTGCTCAGCGCCTCCAGGGTGATAGCGGGTAGTGCTCTGGGGCACTGGCAGTGCCCAGGATAGAAATTCTCCTTGCACATGGAGGGCAAGCATCCCTGATCTCCAAGCTAGCTGCCAAGCCCTAAAGTCACTGTTTTCGCCCTTATAATGGGGTGACGGGCGTCTGTGTGAACACCCAGGAGAACAGCAGTCTCTTGGCTGGACCACGTCTTCTCCAGGAACAGGAGAGAACCCCGGAGATAGCCCCAGCTCTCCAGAACCCCGGCACCCCAAAGCCCATCTAAGATGGCTCCTCCGAGAAAGGCAGCCTTCCCTCTCCCCACCAAGGACCCTGTTCAGGATGTGGCCTTAACAGTTGTGGGGTCTACTCCACTCCACTCGGGATGCAGGCAGCGCTGTGCCCTGTGTCTGCCTAGCCCCTGGCTGGACAGTTGCCTTGTTTCAGCAGAAAAGCCCTGAGTGGCGACTTCCTGTCCCTTCCTTCCCTGCTGTGAGTCCTGTCCTGTCACCACCACAGTTCCAGGGCCAGGGCAGCAGAAGCTTCCGGCAAGGGCCAAGTACGCACTCTGGGAGCAGCTGGCTTCGGCAGTTCCTCCACTCGAAACCGCGGCACAGTCTGTCTCCCAAGGGGGCCCGGTTCTGTCTGCTCACAAGTTAGAGAAGGCAAGAGGCCAAAGTGACCACAGAGAACCCGTACATTCTGTCCACTCCCCATTCCTTAGGCAATCCTGCCCAAGGACTGGGAAATGTGCATCTGCCGGCTCAGGAACTGTGGGGCCTTCTGAAGCCGTGAAGTAATCACCAGGGAGTGTGGATCCTTTCTGTCCAGCTCCTAGCAACATGCATCTGACCCAACCACCTCCTCATTCCCATGCCCCGGTGGCCACATGTGGTTGGTCTCCTTTCCTCTCCCCTCCCACCACCCTTTCTATCCCCAGGGAGACAACTTGGACCAAATTGGGGCACACAGCTCAGGTGAGCCATAGAACATGGTTTGAAGTCTAGTACAGAAGTGGCCACTTGGGAAAGAGCAGCTTTTGTGGGTTCTGGTTGTATATTTTTATTTCTACTATTTGTTAAAATGTCTGTCCTGAGGCCTACACTTAAATTTATCCATTGCCTTCAACTTCTTGTGGGATACATAAATTCATACCTTGTTGAAAGTGCTACTGGTTGCTCAGAGAAATGAATCCAATCCAATCCACTGTATGTGGCCCTTTACTAGATATCTAGGAAGATGCCCCTGTGGGAAGCAATGTTTTAAATGGAGGGGAATTCAGGGAGCTGAATATTCTAACAGGGACCTTGAAAATTCTATGGAGGCTCTGCTGAGGCCTCAAGAAGGGAGAGCTGGGAGGGAGAGCTGGCTGGTATTCTTTGAGAACCACGGGAAGGGTTCATCTGATATGTCAACTTGGCTAGATCACAAGGCCTGATATTTGGTTAGACACTTCTGGGTGGTACGGCCGGGTACTTTTTAGACACAATTAACATTCGAATCTGTAATCTTTGGGAAAAGCAGATTGGGTGCCATAATGTGGGTGGGCCTCGTCCTACCAGTTACCCTTTGAAGAAAGAAGCAGGGGAAGCTGGTCAACAAATTTCCCTTGGTCTTGGATTGAGTTTCTTTGAGTTTCCAGTCTGCCAGCCTACCCAGCAGTACTGGGGTATAGAAAGCCTCCATAACTGCACTTCAATATTTCAATTCTGTAAACACTCACAAATTCTCTTTGTAATACACAGAAACTCCATGTTTGAATTCCCTGCCATAGTGGCAGGGGGGGTGGGGGGAGACGGGACTGGGGAGGGGGGGAGGGATGTTGGGTTTACGGGTGGTGGAGAATGGGCACTGGTGAAGGGATGGGTTATTGAACTTTGTATGGGGGAAGCATGAGCACAAAGATGTATGGATCTGTAACTGTACCCTCACGATGACTCTCTAATTAAAAATAAACTAATAAAAAAAAAGAAACTCCATGTTTGTCTGTCTATCTGTCTATCTGTCTGTCTGCCTGTCTGTCTGTCTGTCTCTCTCTCTCTGAGTTGTCTTAGGAATCCTACTTCCACCTCTCATGGTCCTGGAGCCACATCAGGCATACACACTGCCAGCAGGTATAGACAGATTAATAAGCTGGGGTTTCAGATTATTACCGTGATGATTACCTTCTCTCAGCACAGTCCGTGGCAGAAAGAGGCTCTTGAACCCTATGTGTGCTAAGGGAGGGAGGACAGTTGAAAGTTGAGCATGTGTGGGCAGTAGCTCTTCTATTCCCTGTCCTCTGCTAACTCATTGGCTCCTCATTTGATCCCCTGTGTTAAGAAGGATTCTCTGCGCACGTTCATGTTGTTTTATGTTTTTAAAATAAATTCAAACAAACGCGAAATCAAAGGACAGCCTGTTCAGCACAACCTATGAGGATGATGATTGGACAAGGCCTCAGGTGCTCCTGTCTTAGCACAAATTGTCCCTGGACAACCTGATCAGGTCTATTTTGAAACTGCTTTCTCCATGCCTGGATGCATTAGCCTGAAACAAAATTCTGACAAAAATAGAAGCTTTCTTCGGTTTCCAAGTGACCCTGAAGACTAAACTAATATGAGTTACTTCTTCACAGCTACGAGATTTTTCCCCAAGCGTCTGCTGAGGCATCACGCCTAAAGATGAGAAATTGGCCCCCAAAGCAACATGCCCCCATTTAATCTTGTCTACTTAAGAGAAACAAGACCAGAGCGACTTTCTGTTTAACCCGGTAGCTCTGTTCATGTCTGAAAAAATGACCAGAGTGAGTGCAGAAGCGAGACAGTGAAATCTGCAGACACAGAATGTTCTGGAGTGATATTATGTTTGTCTGTACAATTATAGGATAGCGTGATTGACATTTGACATGAAGAGTCCTAGGGAGAACAGGTGCTCAGTCCCAGATTCCTGAAATGAGAACATGGAGGTCATTTCACGGGCACCTTGTTTTCAGTTTGCTTTAAGATTTCTGACCAGTTGCAGCCAGGCTACTCCTGGCCCCCAGGCTCCTGTGCTCAGTAAGTGGTGGCTCGAATGCCCCGCTGTGGATGCCAGTCTCAGGACATTTTCTTGGTCTGATCTCTCCTTCCTTGTCATAGTCATCTAGGTCCCACACACCCTTAATAGAAAATGGTTCTCTCCTCTACCTCCCTTTCTCTACTTTTGCCTCACCCCTAGTTTGAGCCAGCCTCATCTCCCCCAGAAAGAAAGCACTGTCACTGTCATCCCATTGCTCATCGATTTGTTCGAGCGGGCACCAGTAACATCTCTCATTGAGAGACTTATTGTTACTGTTTTTGGCATATCCAATACGCATGGGTAGCTTGCCAGGTTCTGGTGTGTGGGCTCCATACTCTCAGTAGCTTGCCGGGCTCTCCGAGAGGAGCAGAGGAATCGAAGATGGGTTGGCTATGTGAAAGGCAAAAGCCCAACCACTGTGCTATCGCTCCAGCCCAGAAAGAAAGCAATGGTCTCTTTATATACCAAGAGAGACCATTGCTTTATTTCAACACTGGGCACTTGTTCTCTCTTCCCTCATCTTTTATCTAAATCATGGCAAGAATCACCTTTAAAGTCTGAAATGTGACTGGGTCACCCTCCTGCTTACCCTGCTTTTATAGATTTCAGTTTTTCTCGAGATGGGATAGGGCCAACACAGTCAGTTTACCTCCAAACTTATCCTCCTCTCTTAGGCTGTTCTAATCAAATATGCTGCTTAGTTTTTTGCTGTTCTTCGGAAATGTCATGTTCTTCCCTTCTTTGGTGCTTCCCCACATGGCACCTTGTCATAGTCATCTAGGTCCTACACACCCTTAATAGAAAATGGTTCTCTCCTCTACCTCCCTTTCTCTACTCTTGCCTCACCCCTAGTTTGAGCCAGCCTCATTTCCCCCAGAAAGAAAGCCTCTAGAGAGCCCCAGTTTCCAAAGTTCTCTCAGCCTAAATCCATTCACTCTGCGCTATTTCTCCATGAAAGGTCTCTCTGATAAGGTCTCTCTTACCTTAAGTTAAGTATCCAGATGATTCTCTCTCTTAGCACCTAGTTTTTTCCTTTATAGACCTCACAATCTCTAATCACATATTTGTGTGCATTGTTTATATTTTAGCATATTTTTATCTACTGTGTTTCACCATCACAGATTAGGTCACAAAGACCCCTGCAAAGTATAACACGGTATTAGGCATACTTTACTGCAAAATATAGTCAAGTTATTGAAAAGATGCACATTACAAGCATCCAATACAACCAGCAGGCTTTTAAAATGTAAGCCATTAACAGTGGAATAGCATTGCTAATGTTCCCATTACTAAATACTTCATTACGATGCCCATGAAGTCAAATCACATTATATGAAACCACCCACCTATGAAGTCTATTTTCTGTGTTTTAATACTCTCATGTGTTAACCTTTTGAAAACCCATTGTTCTGGCTTGTTAATTTTGTACACCCATCTTAACCTCGGAGCAATTAAAAAATAAAGGGCATAATGGCCAATAAACTGGAAAAATGAACTTCACTGTAGACATAACACCTGAGGGCAGCATTAGACCTTTGACACTGACATGTGTTATTTCACGCACTTCACAAATATTGACCTAGTACTCACTACTTTCTCACAGCACCGTGGTAGGTATGATGGGGCAGAGAGATGACTAAGCCTGCAAGATCCAGGAGGAGATGAGCGCCGAACACAGAGAACATGTGGGGACTGGGGAAAATCAGGATATGGGCAAATATGGGGATCCCAAGGTGGGATGGGTAGGCCCCATGGAACAGTCCCACCTTCACGCAGCGCCAGCAGGATGGCAGAGGAGACACACTTCAGGGGCATCACAAATTTCTTTTTGTCAAGGCTTCCACTTTGTTCTACTAAATACATATTATTTAATATTTTTCTGATTATTGACTAGAAGGAAGCCCCACATGTTATGGTTAGACTTCTTTGAGAGCTGTTTGGGAAAGGGGACAATCACAATGGAACTATAGTAGGCTTAGAAAATTACAGGAGAGCCAGCAATACCACTTCTGGGAATACACCCTGGGGGCCAAAAAAATGCACAGCAGAAATGCCATCTGTACTTATATGTTCACTGAGCACTATTCACAATAGTCAGAATCTGGAAACAACCTGAGAGCCTGAGAACAAACAGGCAACTGAATAAAGAAACTATGACTATGGTATACATCTATAAAATGGAATACTATGCAGCCACCAGGAAAAAATGAAGTAATGAAGTTTGCTTATAAATGGAAGGGCATGGAGAGTATCATGCTGAGTGAAATGAGTCAGAAGAAGAGGGACAGACATAGAATGATTGCACTCATATGTGGAACATAAAAAATAGTATGAAACTTAAGGTTCATTGAAGACAAGGTCGGCAAAACCCTCCACAATATTGAAGATAAAGGTATCTTCAAAGATGACATGGAACTAAACAATCTAGTAGAAACAGAGATCAACAAATGGGACTACATTAAACTAAAAAGCTTCTGCACCGCAAAAGATACAGTGACCAGAATACAAAGACTATCTACAGAATGGGAAAGGATATTTACACAATACCCATCAGATAAGGGGTTGATATCAATGGTATATAAAGCACTGGTTGAACTCTACAAGAAGAAAACATCCAACCCCATCAGAAAATGGGGTGAAGAAATGAACAGAAACTTTCCCAAGGAAGAGATATGAATGGCCAAAAGACACATGAAAAAGTGCTCTACATCACTAATCATCAGGGAGATGCAGATCAAAACAACCATGAGATACCACCTCACACCACAGAGACTAGCACACATCCAAAAGAACAAAAGCAACTGCTTTTGGAGAGGATGTGGGGAGAAAGGGACCCTTCTACACTGCTGGTGGGAATGCCGACTGGTTCAGCCCTTTTGGAAAACAATATGGACGGTTCTAAAAAAATTAGATATTGAGCTCCTATTTGACCCAGCAATACCACTGCTGGGAATATATCCCAGAGGAGAAAAAAAGTATAGTCGAAATGACATCTGCACTTATATGTTCATTGCAGCACTGTTTACAATAGCCAGAATCTGGAAAAAACCCGAGTGCCCTAGAACAGATGACTGATTGAAGAAACTTTGGTACATCTATACAATGGAATACTATGCAGCTGTTAGAAAAAAGGAGGTCATCAATTTTGCATATAAGTGGATCAGCATGAAAAGTATCATGATAAGTGAAATGAGTCAGAAAGAGAAAGACAGACATAGAGAGATTGCACTCATCTGTGGAATATAGAATAACAGAGTAGGAGACTAATACCCAGGAATAGAAGAATAGTAGAAATAAGTACCAGAAGGTTGACTCCATAGCTTGGAAGCTGGCCTCACATTCTGGGGAGAGAGCAACTCAGAGAAGGGATCACCAAGTATAATGCAGTCGGAGGCCATGTGGGGGAAGGGTGATGCGGGCTGAATGTAGACTAGAGACTGAACACAGTGGCCACTCAACACCTCTATTGCAAACCACAACACCTAATTAGAGAGAGAGAACAAAAGGAAATGCCCTGCCACAGTAGCAGGGTGGGGTGGGGGGAGATGGGATTGGGGAGGGTAGGAGGGATGCTGGGTCTACCGGTGGTGGAGAATGGGCACTGGTGAAGGGATGGGTTCTCGAACTTTGTATGAGGGAAACATGAGCACAAAAATGTATAAATCTGTAACTGTACCCTCACGGTGATTCACTAATTTTTAAAAAAAGAAAAAAAATAGTATGAAACTAATAGCCAAGGACAGTGGGAACAAGGGCAGGCTGGGGGTGGGTGGCAGGAGGAAACTGGGAACACTGGTGGTGGGAAATGCACACTGAAGGGATGGGTGTTGAGACACTGTGCAGCTGAAGCCCAATCATGAACAACTTTGTAACTGTGTATCTCATGAGGATTCAATTACAAATAATAAATACAATGCTGAGAATAAACAAAAGAGAAAGAAGAAAAAACTTACAGGTCAGATATGCCTGCCATGAAACCCACAGCATTTCAATATATTCATGTACACCTAAAGTTTTATGAGAGACAGGGCTCCAGGAGAGCTATAAATGCCCTATAATTGTCTGGAAAATTTTGCATAGTAAACACGCTGTCAGAAAAAAAAGGAAGGATGGCAGATGGGCATGGTAGGAAATTAATAAACTTCACAGTTAGATATGAGTTTCATCAATTGTGGAGCAGTTATCTGGTCAGGAGCCAATTATTCACAGAGGAGCCTTTTCAAAGTCTTAGTTTGGGGGCAGAAAATAGTATGAAGTATACCAGTGGCTAAAGGTCAAGGAACTTTATTGAAGCAAGCGAGAGGGGCAGTGAGATTAGCTTAATGGGCTAAAGCATGTCCTGCATGCAGGAGGCCTGGGCTCAATCCCAGTGACACATACTGACTCCCAAGCATTAGGATTGGGGAGTGATTCCCTAAGCACAGGACACAGTATAGCCTCTGAGAACCGTTGGGAGTGGCCCCTCTAAAAATCAATAACGAAACAAACTAGAATACAATCATCTGAATACTAAAAATGTGGTTTTAACCTGGTAGGTAAAATAGTTTCATTCTTCTTTAGGGCTCCAAGGAATTTGAAGAGAAAGAGCTACAGAGATCTTTGTATCTCTCTCGCTCTATCTCCACCTCCCTAGCAAAAGAATAACATATCCCAAAATTGCTAGAATGAGAAAAGCACATTTAGGGAAGCAAGAACATTACCTTCTCCTCATCACCTAGGTTTTATCCAGAGATACCACTGCAGATAGGTCCTTGACAGTCCCTTCTATCTAATACCTCTGACAGGTCAATATACTGGTCTCAGCCCTGAAGTTGTTCAAAAACTCAATACATGTAGAAGCAGGACTATAATGTCCCAGAATTATCTGGGATTCCCTTGGAAGGTTTCCTTTCACCAGTCTTCCCATGAGCGCCCGCCCCCTGTAATCCCCCTGTTACTTTGGTATGTCCATTCCCGAAAAAGCCTTTGAAGATGCCACACTGAATCTTTAAAAGGGGGTCAGCAATTCCCACAGCCAACCAATAATGCTGGTACAGGTGAGTGGCTTATCTTACCTGCCAACCTCAACCATAACCTCGGCCATTCTTTAATCTCTCCCTTTCTCTGTCCTGCTTCTCTTTATCACCCTCGTCCTGCTCTACTCTGTCCGCACATTCATCAGCTTCCAAATGACATTCACCTGCCCAAAGTGCCTATAAATCACAAAGATTCAGGTAAGTAAGGCAAGTGGATGACATATGGATCGATGGGAAAACCCAGGCTACATTTTATCAGTCAGTAATTGCGAGAAGTTCACGACCTGCGGCTGTTCTGTCAAAGACCGAATGGCTCTTACCACTTCCTTAGGAGACAAATCCCCACAGGAACAGTGAAATAATCCCCACTCTGCATGGATAGAACCACTGACAGTTTCACTTCCCAGTAGGGAAACTTGAGAGCCTGAGAAGCAGATCTCGAGGTAAAAGGTGTCACAGCAAGTTGTCTAGTTTCATGGAAACTGACTCTAAAAGTTTGATATTCTTTACCATGTTTGAATCCAAATCTGATGCCCTCGGTCCACTGAGTACATCCCTTTCTCATTAGGAATCTGTGCCAAACACTTTCACAATTTTTTTCCTCCAAAGGCACATACCAATTCACTATTTACTAAATTTCTACAGTTAAACTTAAGATGCTGGAGAGATAGTTTAGAGTGGGTAAGGAGCTTGCCTTGGGATGTGGATGATGTGGGTTGAATCCCTGGCATCCCATATGGTCCTCCAAGCACCACCAGGAGTGATTCCTGAGTGTAGAGACAGGAGCAACTCCTGAGCATCACTATGTGTGTCCCCCAAAATTAAAAAAAGAAGTAAATAAAAATTATAAAAATAAACATCTTACTATTGTTGCGTGGGCTGGAGAGATAGCACAGCGGGGTTGCCTTGCACACAGCTGACCCAGGTTTAACTCCTCCGTCCCTCTCGGAGAGCCCAGCAAGCTACCGAGAGTATCTCACCTGCACAGCAGAGCCTGGAAAGATCCCCGTGGTGTATTCTATATGCCAAAAACAGTAACAACAAGTCTCACAACGGAGATGTTACTGGTGCCTGTTCGAGCAAATCGATGAGCAATGGGATGACAGTGCTACAGTGCTACTATTGTGCGTGTGTGTGCATGTGTGTGTGTGTGTTTTGGGGCTATATCAATAGTGCTCCGAGATTACTCCTGGCTCTGTGCACAGGGATCACTGCTGATGGTGCTTAGGGAACTATATGCAATGCCAGGGATCAAAGCAGGGTGAGCTATATGCAAAGCAAGTGCCTTAAACTCTATGTTACGTCTCTGTCTCCATAAAAAGCTTAAATATTTTATTTATAAACATTTCTGTGATTTTATATCTATGAAATATAGAGATACATATATTTTAACTTCTTCCATAATACAAATCAAAGCTAAAATATAGCTATTACTAAAAAAGAAAAATCTAGGCCTGCACCACCCACATTCACTTGGTCTACCAATCATGGTCCACGCTTTGGGAAACACTACTATAAGAATCTTATGAAAATTCCAACTGAGGGCAGAAAGATTGTACAGAGGTTAAGGTGCATGCCTTATACACAGCTGGTCTAGGTTTGATCCCCAGCACCCCAAATGGTCCATAAGCACTGTCAGACATTATATTTGAGCACAGAGCCAAGAGTGAGCATACCAGGGTGTGGTCCCAAATTAAAACAAAACAAAACAAAACAAAACAAAAAAGCAACTGAAGTGCAGAAGCTTCTAGTGCTTTCCAGATATTCAGATCTAGAGTAGGAGAAAGAAAAGGTAACTTGCTCTGTTCCTGAAAAAATGCTCATCATGACTTACTATTAGGGAAATACAAATCAAGATAACAATGAGATACCATCTCACACCAGTGAGAATGGCACATATCAAAATAGTAGGAACAATCTGTGTTGCTGGGGATGTGGTGAATGAGAGTTGTCAGCCGTTGCTGGTAGGAATATCCCTCTGGTTCAGCCCCTATGGCAAACATTATGAAGGGTTCTCAGTAAACATAAACTGTAGCTTACATATGATTTAGCAATTTCACTGCCCCAGGATAAAAAACATTCACTCAAAAGTACATATGCACATCATTATTCACTACAGCACTCAGTACAATAGCTAAGATTTGGAATCAATATACATGTTCAACAATAGATAAGTCGATCATGAAGATGTGATACAGATACACAATGAATACCATGCAACTGTGAGGCAGGATGAAATCATGCAATTCACTGGAACTGGAAGATACTATATTAAATGAAGTAAGCAAGAAGAAGGATAGACACAGGATGATATCGCTTATATGCTTTATTTCGAATAACAGGGTACAGATATGTAATGGTTTAAAGGAGGGATGCCTAGATTACCTTTGGTCCCAAAGTATAGGGAGGAGAAGGAAGGACAGTGAGTGAAGGCTGCAGGGTGGGTGGGTAGAGGGGAGAAGAGACAGATGAGAAGCAAATCATCTGCAAGAGTCATAGAACATTGGTGGTGTGAAGAAATGATAGAGCTAAGTATCCAAACCAGACTGGAGTGATAGCACAGCAGGTAGGGCATTTGCCTTGCATGCAGCCGACCCAGGTTCGATTCCTCTGTCCCTCTCAGAGAGCCTGGCAAACTACCGAGAGTATCCCGCCCGCACGACATAGTCTGGCAAGCTACCATGACATATTCGATATGCCAAAAACAGTAACAAGTCTCACAATGGAGATGTTCCTGGTGCCCGCTCAAGCAAATCGATGAACAACGGGACGACAGTGCTACAGTGCTACAATATCCAAACCACAGAATCAAAACCACTGAAACCATGAGACCCAAACAGCTACATGTAAAATACTTGTCAAGATGGCAGGTGTGTGTGTGGGAGGAATGGGGGGCGGATGGTTGGGTAGGAGAGGAAACCTGGGAACACTGGTAGGGGAAAGTAAACACTGGTGGTAGGATCAGTGTTGGGCATTGTATGTCTAAAATCCAACTATGAATACTTTTGTAAATCATAGTGCCTTAATAAAATAAAATTTAGGGGGCTGGAGCAATAGCACAGCAGGTAGGGCATTTGCCTTGCATGCGGCCGACCCGGGTTCGATTCCCAGCATCCCATATGGTCCTCTGAGCACTGCCAGGGGTAATTCCTGAGTCCAGAGCCAGAAGTAACCCCTGTGCATTGCCAGGTGTGACCCAAAAAGCAAAAATAAATAAATAAATAAAGTTTAGGAAACTATATTAAAAAAAGAAAACAAACAGATTTAAAAAATGAACAAGGGTGTATTGTTTCTATCTGCAGTCCCTCACCCAGGGGTGATCATCATGGTCATGGGCTGTCCAGAATGGCCTGTGGGGACGACCAATCATGCAGGTACGTGTGAGGGGAGAGGAGAGAATTTATCATGCCAATCTTAGCAGAAAGCTTGATCTTTACCTCAGAAAAAGTGATACAAAATTAAATAAAAAAGGAAAGCAACTACATTCAAGTCCCTCTAGTACATCCTGGGTGTCAGTCTGTGTAATGACAAAGTGTAGATCTTCCTGCACCACAGCCCAGGGACCAGCCTCAGGCACCACTGAAGGCATTTCAGTCTGTGTACATTTTTCTGCCTGACTTTCTAGCGTTGGAACTTAAAGAAACCAGTCAATCATGCTGGGAAGCAGGAACCTTCCCACAATGAGCAGATGCTGTTTGCGGAACAACTACCTGCCTCCCTGCAATGCTGCAGCCATGACAGGTTCAGTGAATTGACCTCAAAACTTCAGTCACTGTCTTTATGCACAGAAGTATTCCCCATGGTGTGATTGGGAACTTCCACTAACTGAAACCATTTGTAAACTTCCACTTATAAATTATCTTTTCAGTGTAATTTCTATGCCTTTGGGATTCCACTGTGTCAGAAGTCTTTGTACTTAAGTTGATACTTCAAGTTATCAACACTTTAAAGAAGTGTTTGGGGCTGGAGCGATAGCACAGTGGGTAGGGTGTTTGCCTTGCACACAGCCGACCCGGGTTCGATTCCCAGCATCCCATATGGTCCCTTGAGCACCACCAGGGGTAATTCCTGAGTGCAGAGCCAGAAGTGACCCCTGTGCATGGCTGGGTGTGACCCAAAAGAAAAAAAAAGTGTTTATGCTGGGATAAGCTCTCCTTAAAGCTGTCCTTTATGTTAGTGAGCTGGTTAGCAAGAAAACTAAAAGCAGGTTGACACTCAAGGTAGTCTGCTCCCAATTTCTTAGCTGTCTCACAGGATTAAGAAAATATTTGATTCTAATTAAATATTAATAGTGATCAAAATATTTAATTTTAATTCTATATTATTAACAAATACTGAAATGTTAATTGTTATTTGGGGGTAGAGAGCAGCCCTTGCTCTTTAGAAAACAGGAGTCCCTTAAGTTTCAAAGAGCAAGGTTTGGACTCATGCAACTTACACCTATCCTTCCCTCCCGGAAAGAAACTCAGCATAAAGGGAAGCTTGAGTGGCAGCTGGCTGGCTGGTGTTTTCTCTACAAGCTAATTTATCTCTAGTAGAAACGTCAATCATCCCTTCATTTCTATTAATAAGCATCCATGACCAGGAGGGCAGGACTCCTCTAGTAATAAATTTCAAACAGTACAAAATAAGTAATTAAAATAATTCAGAAGACTTGGTACTTAAGATTAGACATCAGCAGTTTTCAAGGAAGAGGAAGCCTGAAAGAGATTAGGGAAAATGTGAAAAATCAATGTCTTGGGGCCGGGGCAATAGCACAGCGGGTAGGGCGTTTGCCTTGCACGAGGCCGACCTAGGTTTGATTTCCAGCATCTCATATGGTCCCCCAAGCACCGCCAGGAGTAATTCCTGAATGCAGAGCCAGGACTAACCCCTGAGCATAGCCAGGTGTGACCCAAAAAGAAAAAAATCAAATTATTGTCTTGGAGAGGAGACTGGGGAAATGATTTAGGATTACCAGGCAGAGTTCCAGGCCCATGAACTCTCCTGGTTATCAGTTTTGAGCAGAATGGGTCAGCATGTTGTTACATTTCCAAGGATCCCGGTGCTTAGGTGCAAGGAGAGGTTCAGAGGTAACTGAAACTTAACCAGAGTCAACCCAGGGATTATTAACCACTAAAGTGAGTATGTCTGAAAGAGCAGAGGCAAAAGGACTGAAGATGAGTACACTCAAACCAGTATATTGATAGAGTACATGCTAAGTAA
Source organism: Sorex araneus (assembly GCF_027595985.1). Lineage (NCBI taxonomy): Eukaryota > Metazoa > Chordata > Mammalia > Eulipotyphla > Soricidae > Sorex > Sorex araneus. Next base: position 38,251,953 of record NC_073305.1, on the reverse strand, counting down.
GGATAAAGTCATATCAAGAGGAGTCCTGGCAATGAGAAAATAAGAGTGACCAGTTCCTAGGGAAGGAGATTTACTGGAGAGGGACTATGACAAGACAAGAAGTGGTGGTCAGAGTCTGGGATGCTGGAGGTCAAGAATTCAAAGATTGAGCATTGCAGAGGATGACAGAAATGTGGTATCTAAGACTAAGAGAAGGGACATGGGTAGGAAGATGAATGAAAAGCAAATAATGAGCTGAGAGACTAGAATTCTAGAGGGTTACTACATAGATACTGAATTTACTAAGAGAAGTGGAAGGATCACAGAAAGAGTAGGAAAGAGTGAGATAAAGGTCCAGCTTAAAAATAAGAAAATTCAGTAGATGAATGTGATGGATCATAAGGCTGACAGAGGGCCAGGGGAAGGAGGGTTGCTGTGGAGCACATTTAGATGGCAAAGCCAGATTCTGTGTGAGGAGGCCAGAGTTAGAATGGGGGAAGCTAAGCTGCAGGCATCATCTGACATCTTGAGGGGTGTCACTGTCTTTGGGGGAAAGGCATGTTTCAGGACAAGACAAGAATGAAAACTCTCAGAGAAGCAGGAGCAGGTTGGTAAGAGGGGTGAGCCCCAGAGCACAGAGTAGAAGGGTTCGGGGAGCTGAGGCTTTGGAGATGAAACCAGAGAAAAGGGTGAACTATACAGTGTAGGAAGAAAGTCCAGGGATGGAGGAGGAGGCTTGGTTTTGTGGGTATGAGATGGGCAAAAGGAGATAAGAAGCTTGTTGGGATGTGTTCTGGTGGTCTCTTAAGAGGACAGTGAATAATGGTCTCCCATTACAGTTTCCCTCTGTGTCCGGTCCCTTAGATTAATGGTAATGGCAACAGTGGGTGGTGAGCAGAGTTAAGGCAGCCTGGTATCCCGTGGAGTATAAGAAAATTGTTCAGTGTCTCTCAAACTTTAATCAGTTATACTCCCATGCCTGAGCAAGTGATCCTTCCATTAGGCAACACATTCATTTTGGAAAAGTAACTAATCTCATCCACGTGTATTCAGTCCCCCTTGTGCATTATGCACTGTTCTGGATACAAGGGCTATGTCTGTGAACAAGCAACAAAGATTTGTGCTCCTGGGGATGCATTACATCACTATGTTGCATAAAAAAAAAAAGCCAACTATATAGCATGATTGAAGGTGATCAGTGCTATGGAAATAAGAAAAAAAATAGAAGAGATCTGGAGCACAGGTGATCGGGCCGGTCATTTTAAACAGGATAGTAAACATGAGTGGGCTGGAGTGATAGCACAGCGGTTGGGCATTTGCCTTTCACGCGGCCGACCCGAGTTCGATTCCTCCGTCCCTCTCGGAGAGCCCGGCAAGCTACCGAGAGTATCAAGCCCGCGTGGCAGAGCCTGGCAAGCTACCCGTGCATATTGGATATGCCAAAAACAGTAACAAAAAGTCTCTCAATAAGAGACGTTACTGGTGCCCGCTCGAACAAATCAATGAGCAATGGGATGACAGTGATCACAGTGATCACAGTAAACATGAGCAAAGGCTTGAAGGCTGTGATAGAAAGAGCACATTATTCAGAGGCAAGAACCAGTGGAAATATCCTAGAGGGAGGAGCTTGTCTGGTGTGCTAGAGAAACAGCCAGAAGACAGGGAGATGAAGAAAGGGGGAGCAAAGGGGAAATAAATTGCTAATGGAAATAAAAGTGAATTGTGATTTCTACAATGGGAGTGATTCATAATGAACCCATGTCCACAAGAAAAGCAACGCACTCACCCAAAGCAGTCTGCGTGGAAGCCAGAGCAAGACAGGATTAGAACTGAGTTTCGCTCATTCACCTATGGAACACTTAACAGTGCTCTATTCCCCTGCACTCCAAATCTCTTCACTAGAAATGAGAAATGGGGGCAGAGATGCAATTTTTCATCTGACTCTAAAACTGAAGATTTGAGGGAATAGAGACATATGTTCTGAGGAGAACTGGTTGCAGCAGTTCCTTTTTGGAGGCTCATAGAGAGTGAAGCTTTGGTCACATGGAGTTTGTCCTTTGGCTTCAAGATTTAGATTTGACAGCGGCTATGTGCAATTAATGCTCATTCCACGTCCACAAGAGGGCAGCCCTGCACCTAGAAGAGGGGAACATTTACCACTTGGCACTAGACCTGAGAGTCATCTACCTGGCAGTGATGACTACCCAGTTGAAATCAATAGCAAGACCCTCGGAAAGCCGTTCGGCAAGGCTCTATTTTCTTTCCCAGCAATTCTTTTGTCATGAGGTGTCACTACTAATTCTTAAATGCCTCTTTTTTTTACATCTTTCTCAACATTACGCGCTTTTTTAAAAATTCCATTGAATTCTCAAAATAATTCCATGAGTGTTGAATTCACAGCTAAGGGAAATCTAAAGAATGGAGCCCCGAGGCAGGAATTTTTATGTTCATGGGTTTTTTAGGCGCATGTAGGTATTTTCTCGAAAGAAGCACAGGAAGATAGAAAAGATTAACAGGTAAGCAAAGATGTGGTCTCAGCTGGCACCTGCTACAGTCTAATCCTACAGGAAACCCTGGAGCGCGGGAGGGCCTGGAGAGTGAGAGCAGGCTGAGGAAAGAGCAGAACCTTCCGTTCCTTTGAACCAGACACGTCTGAGGAGACACTCCTCACCAAATAGGGGTACAACCTCCTGGGGCAGAAGCAGCTGTGAGCAGGGAGCAACCAGTGTTCAGCTTCGTGTCGAAGGATAGACACTGCAGGGAGGGATCAGTCAGAGCAACGGTTTTAATTCATGTCTATTTTCCTACCAGACTTCACGTTCTTGGGGAAATTGAGAGAAATGGTTATTTGCAGTTAGGTTACTGTGTGTGTGTGTGTGTGTGTGTGTGTGTGCTCATGGGTGGTGTGAGTGGATGTCTGTGTGTGTGGTAGGTGGCTGGTATACGTAAAAAGTTAAAAACAAATTATAAAAGAGAGAGAAGAAAGTATCTAATATAGAAGCAGACTTGGCAGGGGGGCTAGGGACATTGGTGGTGGGAAATGTAGTTTGAAGGGGTGCGTGTTAGAACATTGTACGACTGAAATTCAATCATGAATAACTTTGTAACTGTGTATCTCACAAGTTATTCAGTAAAAATTTTCATTAAATAAATAAAACCATAAGAAAGAATGAAAAGATCAGGAACCTCGGGGCTGGAGCAACAACAGTACAGTGGGGAGGGCATTTGCTTTCAAGCAGCCGTGCAAGGTGCAGGTATAATCCCTGGCACCTCCTGGCACCTCAAGTGGACCCCCGAGCATCCAGGAGTTAACTCCTGAGTGCAGCCCCAGAAATGAGTCCTGAGCACTGTCGGGTGTGTCCCCTTGTTCCCCCCACCCTGCCATGCCAATAAAAGGATCGGGAATCCTTTTATACATAAACAGAATGAAGCTGCCCCTTTGTGACATCTGCTCTAGCTCTACGACCACTTTCATGTCAGCCCCAACAATTAAGTGACTCTCCCAAACATAAACCCAATTCCAAGCTAACACTAGAGAACAGGTGGTTTTTTTCTGGACTCATGTGGGAACATAGGAAGCATGGGTTACTTTGCATGTCATATTGAGACTCTCCTGTTAAAAATCCCTCCTCTTGGGCTGGAGTGATATAGCATGACGGGGAGGGTGTTTGCCTTGCACGCAACTGACCCGGGTTCGATTCCCAGCATCCCACATGGTCCCCTGAGCACTGCCAGGAGTAATTCTTGAGTGCGAAAGCCAGGAGTAACCCCTGTGTATCGCTGGGTGTGACCCAAAAAGAAAAAAGAAATCCCTCCTCAAACAGCTCTCCATTGGGCTGTCCCTTCTGTCCTCCAGTCTGCTGGACAAGCCTGGCTTGGCCCACGAGCACTCACAAACTTATAAGTACGCCTTTGGCGATGGGTGTCCAGGGGCTATGGCATCTGACTTACCTACTGCACACATATAAAACCAGAAGAGACACTGAACAGCTTTCATGCAGGAAAATTTCCTTTCAGTGTTCTGACAACCATGGCATAAAAAAGCAAATACAGTAAATTTCATCTTTTTCAGTTTCTTAGAAAAGCTCACAAATTCCTCAGAGGAGGTAGCATTTTCTGAGCACCTAATTAAATTGTCCATGAGGTTCTTGTAGTGCTGAGCCAAGTGCATGTCTTCAAATATCTGTCGGAGAAGTTTTTAGCAATGTCAGTTTTACAACTCTACTTCCCCAGCCCTTTCCAATATCTCTGCTCAGCAATTTACAGATCACCTCATCTAGTCACTGGTTTAGTTGCTAGCTGTGTCCTTCACTGGTCTGTTGACTCCAGCAGAATGGGGTCGGGGCTGGGAGGCTCACTACTGTATACCAAGTGCCTGCAGAGTCAGTTCATCTGGCCAACCATTTGTTGAATTACTAAATAAACCCAGAGTGGAGTTTTATGACTTGACTGCAGCAAGTAAACTCAATACAGTCTAAGTAGTCTGTAGTAGTCCATCAAAGCCAAGGAACGCTGATGAAAAGTGTTTCTAATCGGTAACTCATTTTACTCTGTTAAATTTTGAGTTGAAAATTATGCTATGCAACAAAACCTATAAATATGTACACATTAATGCCAAAGTCTATTTTGGTACCATACTCTGGGTTCTGACCATTTTGACCACGGAATTCATTGCCAACTTTTGTTCTATTTTGTTTTATATTTTGTTTCATCCACAGTAATGATATTTCTCATCTTACGGACTCGGTATTTAATACATTGGCAGGGATAAGGGAACGGGATCACATAGAAAGACGGAAATGTAATCCAGGCCCACCTTTCCAAATATCAGAAACCTGCTTTTCAGGTTTATGTTTGGCAATGGATTAAGTATTGGTATTTGGTTATGGATTAAACCTCATCAAAAGTAAAATCCAAAAATATTTCCAAAGAAATAACTTTCTATGAGTGCATTAGGTTTTAACTATATCTAATCATTGGTTAAATACCTAATACATATTCATACTCATAATAAATTCTCTCTTTCTATGATATGTGGGAATCAATATATTCCAGATTACTCAAACTTAACAAAAAAGTTGACATATCTTCTTATCTATGAGTCTGACATTACTGAGCAAATAATCCTGGAGGACTTTCTGCTGATATACCATGGTAAATTGTTTTTTGCCTGAGATATGAGATAGTGTTTTCAAGATTTCATTTTCGATGGAAATGAAATCTACTAATTTGTATCATGATTCAGGCATCAGAACAAATACCAAATATAGAGCAGATACTAATGAAATGGTTCTTCCATTAAAGTATTTTTAAAGATTATTTTCCCTCATCATTTTTTGGTGTTGAGATTACTACATTTTCCATGAAAATATTTTGTGTAAATTCTCAAGAAACTCAGCAGGCTATGCCCCCCTAAAATACCATGATTAATAATGATTCGAACACAATCAAGACCAGAGCTTATTTGTAAATGTTTTGCTGCAATTGTAAGTATTCATTTGGTAATTTCCTTTGGTAATAGGACTGGATGTTTCATGAATTAAAATGTCAAGAAACAGTAGAGGATGAAACTTGTTAACAGGGCCCCAATTTTTCACCCTATATAAGTATTTATGGCATCCCCAACTGACATGAATGGTGGGAACACTGATCATAAATGGTGATTAGGACCAAAAAAAAGTGTTTAATTGCCAAGCACCAATACCATTAGGTTGTCTTAGATAATACTTACCCATTGACTAATCTCCAGAGCCAGCATACACACCTAAGTAGTGCTCTAACATTAAGTCACAATTCTTTGATGCCTTTTAATGCTTTATTTTACTGAATTTTCTCAGGAGACAGATCTTGCCTCTAGTTTACAGATTTGGAAGCTGAGACATATTATGATAACCATGTGTTAGTGATCCCCTTTCCCCTCTAATGGTTTTTGGAAAATCTTGCTTTGTTTATCTCTGTGCTCACTGAACCAGTCATTTCTCATTATATAACCTTCCTTCCTTTACTCTCCTAAGTAAATCTCCACTCCCCCACCCCTGTTTGGCATACAGCGGGTCCTCCAGAAACACTGGAGGAGGTTTTCTCAGTTCCAAATGTTAAATTAGCCTTATATATATTTCATATAAGTAATACATGCTCTTGCAATTGGAAGAGATCTGTCACATAAAATTGTCTTTTCGGTTACTTGGCAATGTTACAGATCTAACAGCTAGGTTGATGATGAAAAGGATTCAAAACATCTCAAAGGAAGGATCACGGTGTCACTCACAGAAGGCTTCTCTGCACCAAACCCTAACAGCAGGAACAGCAAGGAATGTGGGAGGCAGTGTATTATTTTCACCAAGAGCCAGATTTCAATAACCACCCTTGATTTTCTATATAATGGAAACCAAACGACATGTTAAAATAGTATCTAGAAAGGTGAAGAACTCAGGAGGTGAAAACAATAAGTAGATATCAAATAAAAAAGAAGTACTGATATTGAACAAGTGGCGGAACAAACTCAGAGAAGAGAGAGCTACAAGACAAACCTAAATATTGACAGACGGGCAGAGCTAACAGGTAAGGAGGAAAAGGCACAGAGAAGGAAGTCCATAAAGAACTGAAAAGAAAGACTGGAGAGAAGGTTTAAAGGACTGAGGGCATGCAAAAGAAAATGAAATTCCACAATATCTCTCTCTCTCTCTCTCTCTCTCTCTCTCTCTCTCACACACACACACACACACACACATACACACTAGCAAACCAAACAGATACCCTGGCCTGAGGTCAAATAATGTCTCTTTTTTTCCATTTCCACTCTGGCCAATTTCAAAGGAAGACAGTAATTCTGATTATGTTTTGGTAAAGATAAAAACTTTGAACTCTGGAAAGTTAAAGCAGATGTAAAGTTCTAAATGTAAGAACACTAGGGATTGGAGAGATAGTATAGCAGGTAGAGCACTTGTCTTGCATGCAGCCAGCATTGGTTCAATCCCTGATATCCCAGATGGTTCCCTGGGCACCACCAGAATTGATCCCTAAGCACGGAGCCAGGAGTAACCCTCAAACATTGCCAGGTGTGGTCCCAAACCAAACAACAACAAAATCAAATTAAGCAAAATTCTAGGAGGCTTATAGATCTTTGGGATAACACATAAGATAAAACTGGGGGCCTCATCCCATAATTATTATGGGATATTATGCTGATAACAAGTGCCATAATGTCCAAAGTATGCTTTGCTTTTTCAAATAGAAAAGGTAACAAAAAACCAGCTAGGACCATGTAACCAGAGTAAGGTTGAATTGCTCAAGGACAAACACAACAAAAACAAGATCCCAAGGCCAGTGTGAGGTGAGGTCAGAATGGACAACAGGTCTCACAGGTTTTGGTCTCCTTTTCTGAAAGACATCGAGAGGCGGCTCTAAGCACTTGGAGGGATGCTGTTGATGGCCCACCCAACTCCCCACATGACCTGACTACTTCTTCTCCTAATCTTGGCTTTCTTTTTCTGCAAAACTGCTTTTGCTTTAAGTGATGTTTCCTTGCCCCGAGGCTATAATCATCTACCCTAGTTGAGACCCATTAGCATGACTGAGGGAGAAAATGATGGCTGGAAGAATCAGTCGGGATGGGAGATGCGTGCCGAAAGTAGATAATGGACCAAACATGATGACCTCTCAGTGTCTGTGTTGCAAGCCATGATGCCCAGAAGTAGAGAGAGAGTATGGGGAATACTGTCTGCCATGGAGGCAGGGGGAGGGTGGGAAAGGGGGGTATACCGGGGATATCAGTGGTGGGGAATGTTCACTGGTGGAGGGATGGGTGTTTGATCATTGTGTGATTGTAACCCAAACATGAAAGCTTGTAACTATCTCATGGTGATTCAATAAAATTAAAAGAAAAAACAAGAAGATAGGACAACATTTGTCTTAAGGTGGGACAACTCAATGGCCTGATTCTGGAACTCCCAATGCATCAGAATGAAGCTCAATATAGCTGAGTCCTCTCTCTCTCTCACCTGATTTGGATAAGGTGCTTCTCCTGAGAGAAAGTTGGGCTTCATAGAACAGAAGTACTCATCATTTTCTCCTGCGATACACATTCTCACTATTTGTTGAACATTCACAACAAACCATGGGCACTGAATCCCTATTTCAGGCTACTTTCCTAAGACCCAGTTTCTTTCTTTTTTAAACTATAGCACTATATTTTTTTTTTTTTTTTTTTTTTTGGTTTTTGGGTCACACCCGGCGATGCACAGGGATTATTCCTGGCTCTGCACTCAGGAACCACTCCTGGCGGTGCTCAGGGGACCATATGGGATGCTGGGATTTGAACCCGGGTCGGCCGCGTGCAAGGCAAACGCCCTACCGCTATGCTATCATTCCAGCCCCTATAGCACTATATTTTATTTTGGTTTTGTTTGAGGGTTACGTCTGAAGATGCTCGGGGGTGACTCCTTGATCTGCACTTAGGAATTACTCCTGGCAGTGCTCAGGAGATTACATGGGATGCTGGAGATCAAACCAAAGTCAGCCACAGGCAAGGCAAGCCCCTATTCACTGCACTATCTCTCCAGCCGCAGCCCCAGTTTTTTACACTGTGGGTTGTGACACCGCCACACCCCCACCCCAACCACTGTAGGTGGTATAACCAAGTGCAGGGGTGTGAGAAAAATATGGCAATAGTAAAAAAAAAAAATTCTGAGAATCAAAAGACCAAAAATTAGCTCAAGGTCAATGTGTTAAATCTGAGGGGTTTCCAGCAGTGCCCAACTGTACAGAGATTCACAGATAAAGAAGGGTCATAAAGTGAAAATAGTTAAGAAGCCCACTTCTAGGGCACTCATCCTGAGCACCATCTTTTATTTTTCTGCTTATTTATTTATCAATTTATTTAATTATTTACTGTTGAATCACTGTGAGATAGTTACAAAGCTTTCATGATTTTCAGTCATAAAATGATCGAACACCCATCCCTCAACCAGTCTACATTTTCCACCACCAATGTCCACAGTATCCCTCCCGCCACACCCCCTGTTTGCTTTCTTAAATGTGGCTTATTTATATTTTTCTTTCTTTCTTCCTTTCTTCCTTTCTTCCTTCCTTTCTTTCTTTCTTTCTTTCTTTCTTTCTTTCTTTCTTTCTTTCTTTCTTTCTTTCTTTCTTTCTTTCTTTCTTTCTTTCTTTCTTTCTTTCTTTCTTTCTTTCTTTCTTTCTTTCTTTCTTTCTTTCTTTCTTTCTGGGAGGAGTCACACCCGGCAATGCACAGGGTTTACTCCTGGCTGTGCACTCAGGAACTACCTGGCGTTGCTGAATACCATCTTGACACTTTTCTTTCATAACCTGCATCATGGCCGTAACTTTTCACTGTCCCAATGGTTCTTTGACAGATTTCTGCCTCCCAACAGGAGTGGGAACTCCTGCACTCACTTATGCTTTCTCAGCACCTCTGGCAGTGATTGATCCATCCACAGTCACTGATGACTTCGAGCAGGACCTGTAAACATCTTTTTACCACTGGCGTTCATTTTCATTAACAAGTATCATGTTGATGTTAACTAAAGGTGACAAAGTATTTCTGTGCTAGCTGTGTGTCCTGGAAAAATATAATCAACGGGCAATTTACTCATCATTTTAGAATGACCTACCAAGTGCCATGAAATCAAATGTTACCTGCATCCTCCAGAAGACTGCATCGGTAACAACAGGTTCATCTGACCATACGTGGCAAACTTGCTGCTTAGCTTTAATTACTAAACAAGGCAAATCCCAAGAGGGACAAACTAATTAAAAATCTGGGTAGAGTGCTTTCCAAAGCTTTAACATGTAAAAAAAAAAACCTTCAGGCCTTAAATATGCCATAGCTGTTAGGCTTATTGCTTTCATTTAGCAATCTATATCAAGTCTTACGAGATCATGAGCCATTTTTACAGAGGACCTCCCCCTCCTCTGCATTATTTCCTCCTATTTTACATCATTTTACAAAAGTAGGGGGAAATCCTGCACCGAATCTCATGGTGCAAGCAATGGTGCAAGTGGGACAAAGCTATAACTTAGACCTGAGAGACCGGTGCCGTCCATGAGGATTCTGGTAATATTTTTAAAAAGTATCAATACTGAGTTCAGTCAAACACAACAATAATTTATGAAGCCCCTTCCTCTCAAAGCAATGTCTTGGAGGGGGTTATGGAGCTATTCACTTGAAGATTAGCACCTCTGCATTCTTCCTTTTACTTTTGTGGTGCCAGGACTGGATTCTGCCCTTCCTTGCTAAGCAAGGAAAGGGCTCTCATGCTGAGGCACCCATTAGCCTCCAATCGAGGGGCTGAATCATGCTGGAGTTGAAGCTCTAACTTTTTGAGGAGTGGACTGGGATGGTGGAAGGACAGAGGAACCGAACCCAGGTCTGCCGAGTACAAGGCAAACACCCTATCTGCTGTGCTATCGCTTCAATTGATAAAAATCAGTAACCAACAGAAACTCACACATTCAAAATTTATTTACAAAACTGGAGTCTTACAAATTTCCCATTTTTATCATTCTTACTTGCAAAACTCTGAAGACTGTCCAGTAAGTTGAGTCCCATGACTCAACTTAGCTGAAGTAACTGATGCAGTTTAGGCCTTTTGAGCACTGGCACTTTTCCTGGCCCCAGGGAGATATGCTCACCCATGGACTAGCACTCTTCTGCCACTGTGTGAAGGATCCACTCTTTTAACGTCAGGACAGACTGACAGAGGAAAGAGAAGCGCCTGGCAGGTCAGCAGGTAGCCCTGAGGTCAGTATAAAACATACGTTCCGGTTTCCAATGCGGTTACATCAGTGTCTCAAGTATCCTCCTGTTCTCCGGCCAAATGGCACTCACATAATGAGAAAGGGATTTTTCAATACAGACAGAGCTAAACAACAAAACTCTGGAGTCTGGGATGTGACTCAAGACGCAGAGGGCATATTTTACCTGTGCGAGGCCCTGGGTTCAATCCCTGACCACCCTCTCCAAAACCTACCTGTGAAATGAAATGAAACAGAAAATGATTTGGTTTACTGTAAATGATAGTTACGTGGGGTTGGTAACTTTTTTATAATATATTTTTCCCTAGCATGATCAGGACATTATAATAATTTCTGTATTTTGAGTGTCACTCAAAAATCACAAGTTAAATTTCATGTTAAAATAATTTTGTGGGGGCTGAAGCCATAGCACAGCAAATAGGGCTTTTGCCTTGCACGTGGCCGACCCGACTTGGATTCCCAACATCCCATATGGTCCCCCAAGCACTGCCAGGAATGATTCCTGAATGCAGAGTCAGAAGTAACCCCTGAGCATCGCCGGGTATGACCCCAAAAGCAATAATAACAATAATAATAATAATAATTTTGTATCACTCATGCATTAAAAATTACACTTCCCCCAATAACAATAAATTAAATTAATATGTGAACAGTTACATGTTGGGAAAGAGAGAGAAACTAATAATAATCACATCTTCAGTACACTCTGAATAAGAATTAATCTGCCAAAAATTTCTAATCAAAGCAAAAACTTAGTGTTGTTAATAATTATTGTCAATGAAAGAGAAAATTCTAGGGTGAATATCCACATTTCTTCCAAATTGTCTTTGTGAATTCTTATGTCTTACTCATGTGGATACAAGATATTATAAGCAGTACTAAAGCTTAACATGTTGCTAATATTTTGTAACTAACAGTCCAAGAGTGATAGCACAGCAGGTAAGGCGTTTGCCTTGCACTCGGCCAATCCGAGAGCCAGGCAAGCTACCGAGAGTATCCCGCCCGCATGGCAGAGCCTGGCAAGCTACCCGTGGCATATTCGATATGCCAAAAACAGTAACAACAAGTCTCACAATGGAAATATTACTGGTGCCTGCTTGAGCAAATTGATGAACAATGGTATTATGACAGTGCAGTCCAAGAACGCAGGACCTTGACACTATGCTTTGGGTGATTAATGCTGAGAACAAACAAAGCCCCAAACTGTCAGTTATAATTTTACTGGCATTTTATTGCTGGAGATGGTTGTAAATACCAATATGGCTTTACTCTAGGAAGTAGATCATACACTTATTAGAATTACTTAACTGGTTTTGTAGTCAACAGATGGTTTGTAAATTATTCACTGGTGTATTATTATAAGCGATAGTGAAACCTCCACCCTGGTTTTATTCACAATAGGGAACCTTGTCTACGCAGGCATTAGAGTGTGCGGGACCTGAGAAATGAGTATGGATTCATTTTAAAATCAGTGTGTTATTTGGGTCACCTCGGAACCTTGCAGGGCAGCTTGCTTTCTTTTAAAAAAAATGTTTTTTTTTTTAAATCACTGTGAGATACACAGTTACAAAGTTGTTCCTGATTAGGTTGCAGTCATTCAATGTTCTAGCACGATCCCTTCACATTTGCCACCACCACTGTCCCCAGTTTCCCTGTCACCCCCACCACCAGAAACTCTCTCTCTCTCTTTCTCTCTCTCTCTCTCTCTCTCTCTGAAGCTTGCTTTTTTATAAATACAACAGACCTCTCTGAATCTTTTCCCAGATAATTTTTTATTTTTTTATTTTTTATTTTTTGGCTTTTGGGCCACATCTAGGTATGCTCGGGGTTACTCCTGGCTCTGAGCTCAGGACCACTCCTGGTGGGGCTCAGGGAATCATACAAAGTGCCGGGGATGAAGTCCGTGTGCAAGGCAAGCACCCTACCCACTGTTCTATGTCTTGGGTGCCGCAGATGAAATTTTAAGATGTTTCCATCTGACCTCCTCCCATTTGATGTATGATCTAAATCATATCTCTAAATAAAGCAGAGCAGTCTATACTGTCTAGATCTCTGAATCCTCCTTTATGAATAAATCCTAAATACTACAATGAAGAGAAATGAAAAATGTGGGCACAGTCGTTTTATCACACTAGCATTCCTTCCCTCATACAGTTTTTATGAAATCACATCAAATTGTAGTAACTGTGGAGTCGGGCAATGTGCATTAATCTCAATTTCTCTTTGCTGCTTTTATAACTCTCAGACGTTTTCCCTATCATTACTATTATGGGATGGGTATATAGATAATGGAATTCAAATTGGGGCAGTTTACTAATTTTCTTTTAATCTGTAGCAACTAGATAAGGAAAAGCAAAAAGATACAATCACAAAGGAAGATCTAGAAGGGGTGGGAATTTCATTCCATTATTAACTGGGTTGGGTACAAAAGAAAAAAATACATATAGATGTATTAGATAAATACATATATACAAATAAAACATTATCTTACTTATATGGGGATATAAATAAGACACTACCCTTATACAAATAAGTAAGACGCTACCCTTATCTTAAAATGGTTGAAAATGCTCTTGGAATATCTTATCTTGTTCCTAATTGGTTCCTAGCTATGTTAAGAGTTGGTTGAGATCATTATCATGGTGACAAACCATACAGTAGCAGTCACATCTTTTAGCCTAAAGGCCACTAATTATTGAAGGGAATTTACTCATACTTTCTGCCCCTACACAAACTCTGCCAGACACTATGGTTGCCCTGCCTTCAACTAAGAACGCTCTGTGATTGCTGTCCTGATGAGAGACAGCAATTACACAGCTCATTCAAGTTCACATGTACCTTGAGCTGATTATAATATTAATGGTATGCTGCTCACAACCTTGGGTTTGTCTTTCAGATCCACGCTCCACTGTACCCTCAGGCCCACACCTCAGCTAATTCCTTAAATCCCCTGATTTTTGGTGAATTCATCTAGCACTGGGGGTCAGAGAAGGTGTATTTCAGGATTGCTGGATATCTTTCCGCCCAGTTCCCTCTCCAGAAATCGGTTTTAACCAAAAGGCAGGGGGATTCCATCCCAGACTTTGCAGACTTCCCTTCCCTAATTAATCCCCACCTACCACACTGGTAATTTACAAAAAACCTGCAGGGCTTTTCCCTCCTCAAATTATCCTCAGTGGACAACACCCAGACTGGCAGCTAGCTATGCTACTGACCTTGGTCTGCTCTGAGAATGCCTGGGACTTCAGGAAATGTCTACTTTCAGACAAACAAAAGCAAACCAGTGCAATGGTCCTTTGGTGCTGTTTGCCTGGTAGCTGTAACCCTCTTCTCTGTAACCCTCATTTCCAAAGCTCATAGTGCTAATAAAGAGCTCAGAATTAATTAGGGAGAAAGAAGATACTGAAAGACACAAGGAAATAAGGTACAGGAGGACTCAAAGAAATATAAATCATGGCAAAAGGGAATGCCCTGCCACAGAGGTGAGGTGGCGTGAAGGGGACAGGGTGGGGGTGGTGGGAGGGATGCTGGGACCAGTGGTGGTGGAAAATGGGCACTGGTGGAGGAATGGGTACTCGATCATTGTAGGACTGAAACATAAGCATGAAAATTTGTAAGTCTGTAACTTTATCTCACGGTGATTCGCTAATAAATATATATATGAATATATATAAATCATGTCATTTTTTTAATGCATCAGATAACACTCTGGTGAAATTTCTGGCACCGACACAAGATGGGAATTTAAATGTTGAGCTAAAAAATGTAATTTAAGTCAACAACAGTCACTCAGCACTCTTTGCTATACTAACTCAGAATACAGGAAATAAAACGCTGTATTAAAGTCATTCTTTATTCACTCGAGTTTTAATGTTGAGAATGACTTGGAATTTACTTGGAATATAATCTTACCAGACTTATTTATTCTCAGACCAAACAGTAACCTAAAAAAATTGACCTTTGAAGATAATATTTCTTGGTATAATATAATATAAAGATTCAATGGTAAAATAACCAGTAAACAATGAGAAAATAATACCAATTGCTTGAACAAATACTGTTTTTAATTTTAATACAGATTAGTAGTAGGAATATAAATATGCACATGTTCATGTATATGGAGCGGATAGCACAGGGGGCAGGGCGTTTGCCTTGCACACGGCCGACCTGGGTTTGATTCCTCCGTCCCTCTTGGAGAGCCCGGCAAGCTACCGAGAGTATCCCGCCCGCACGGCAGAGCCTGGCAAGCTACCCATGGCATATTCATATGCCAAAAACAGTAACAGCAAGTCTCACAATGGAGACTTTACTGGTTCCCACTCGAGCAAATATATATATATATATTTATATATATATAAATATATATAAATATATTTATATATATAAATATATATATATAAATATATATAAATATATTTATATATATAAATATATATATATATATTTGCTCGACTGGTTCCCACTCGAGCAAATATATATATATATATATATATACACACATATATATGTATGTATATATACACACACATATACATTATTCTACTTTGAGCACAGTAGAAATTTAAACCATTTTTGGTATATTTGACTATAGGACTAAGTTTTATGTTTTGAATGTGATGATGTTCCATATTTATACAATATCATAGAAAATTGTGCTTAATCCATTAACCTGTCATTGGACACCTATGTTGATTCCATATCTTAGCTATTATACAGAATGCAGCAATGAATAATATGTGCATATGTCCTTTAGAGTGTTTTTATGTCCTGGGAATAGGTGCCCCAAAGTGGAATTGCTGGATCATATGACAGTTCAATTCTAAGTTTACTAGGAACTCTCCAAATCGGGGAAAGTTGATACTGGTGGAGGGATTGGTGTTGACTTACTGTATGCCTAAAACTCAACTATCTGTAACTTTGTAAATCATGGATCTTTAATTAAAAAATTAAAGAAAAAGAAAATAGTGCTTAAGAAAACAGGAGTCATCTCTGCATTCAGCATATGAATACCCAAATTCCAAACAAAACCTCTCATTTTAATCACTCTCTGCACCAAAAGCATTTAGCTGACTGAAAATGGAGTAAATGCATCCATATCTGAATATGGTTAACAAAGGATGAACGCGTAGATGGGGAGTAGAGCCAAGCAGACTTAATAATTCTGGTCTCAATGATCTACTCAGAGTTCACTCCTTATATTTTCAAACGGCTTCCTTTGACCTTCAAATAGCAAATGTGACATTGAGGGCTACACAACTGTTAGATAAGGTAAGTATGACTTTTTTTCCTTCTTTTATTTTGGGGGCCACATCTAATGGTGCTGAGGGGCAACTTCTGGCTCTGCATTCAGAAATCACTCCTGACAGTGCTCAGGGGACCATATGGGAGCCAGGGATTGAGTCCAGGTTGACTGCAAGCAAGGCAAGTGCCTTACCCACTGTTCTATCTCTATGTAGTATTGCCCATTTTAAAGATGAGAAGACTGAGCGTCTGAGAAGTGATAAGCCCAACATTGGCCACTCAGAATGTGCTTAAGTTGGTTTCAAATGGAGCCTATCAAAACAAAAAAGTGTTTGCTTTTTCTACTTAGTTTTCTTTAACAGCTAGAGAATATAAGACCCCTCTCATGCATAATTCATCAAGTTACTTGCACATCACTTAATTTTCCTTTTGTTAGTTTGTTTGTTTTGAGGTCACACCCAGCAATGCTCAGGGCTTGCTCCTGGTTCTGCACTCAGGAATCCTGCCAGCAGTCAGGGGATGATATGAATTGCCTAGGATCAAAAGCTAGGTAGGCTGAATGCATGGCAAGCACATTACCCACTGTACAATTGCTTCAGCCCATACTTTTAACTAGTCTTATACATATGTCTTTTCATAGGTCATAAAAATAACTTTATAAATGGAAAAAAATAAAATCAATCATCAAGAACTATATCATTTTGACACACACACTGTTTTTAAGTCAAATTTGGCCTCTATCCCTGGCACCATGGTGAGACGCATTCATTTCCCTACACAGAAATTTTACATCACACTCAGCACCTTTGAGCTCTAAAATGAGAGCCCATTCCCTAAAATCTTTGGTCCCTGGACTCAGAACTGGAGTGATCTGGATTGGACTATACTTTGGACCAATATTTTTTTTTTTTGCTTTTTTTTGGGGTCACACCCGGTGATGCACAGGGCTCACTCCTGTCTCATGCACTCAGGAATCACCCCTGGCGGTGCTCAGGAGACCATATAGGATGCTGGGATTCGAACCTGGGTCGGCTGCGTGCAAGGCAAACGCCCTACCCACTGTGCTATCACTCCAGCCCCTGGACCAATATTTTTTGTAGAGAAAACTTCTGTTAACTAACTTCTTGATCCCCCTCTTTTTCCACAATAAAGCTGAGACCCTTATTCAAAGAGGTTGAGAGCCAGCAAATGAGATGTCATGCCATGGCTGATTGTCTTGTGCTTCAAAGCTGGTCCCAAACCTAGAGCCTCACCCATCCAAACCCAACACTTCCTGCTTGAATTCTTGGGGCAACAGAGAAAAAGGGATCTCCAGTGCTGGGAATCGCCAAGGATTCACATTAGGGTAACATCAGTTGGTGTCATTTCTCCACTCATTATCCTGCATCTTTTTCTTCTAGCTGAATTGTGCTTGCAACAGTTGTTATTGTAACACTCCAGATTTTTCCTGAAGTTAAGACTGAGGTGAAAGTGAATCAAGTCATTCCATGAGGGAACTGTGTATAGGTCCTTCTGTTCTCTATCTCCTGTTACTGTTCTCCATCTACCTAGGGCCTCCATCTGTTTAGCCTCTTCCACAAAACACTCAAGGAAATTTGCCCGTAAAGCAAGTGTGGGAAACAAGGTCTTTGATTTCCACCCTGGACACAATGTTCTCAGGGGTGTGTGTGTGTGTGTGTGTGTGTGTGTGTGTGTGTGTGTGTGTGTGTGTGTGTGTGTGTGTGTGTGTGTGAGAGAGAGAGAGAGAGAGAGAGAGGCTAGATTTCCTTCCAGAATTCAACTTGTACAGGTCTGCCAGATAAACATTCTGGATTCAAAGAGTCACTAGGGAAATGTCTGTGTGCTTAGACTTGAATGAGAAGAGGAAACTGCTGCAGTTGAGAGATTGCAAAGTGCTATTCCCTTTAGCATGACTTTAAAAGCAGAGCGACCAGAGTGACACTTCTCACCATGACCTTCCTGTCTGTGTCACCAACCCCTCTGCTCCAGACAGGCATTGATTTACAAAGGAAGATCTAGTGTATAACTTGCTTGCTCAGAAATGCAACAGTATCAGCACTGACTAATGTGGCTTATGTAAGAGCACATTCAATGCAATGACTGTCTCTGTCTTTCTCCCCTCATGTGCAAACTGGTATGGCTGAACTACCACCCTGGTGGCCCAGAAGACTCAATTCTTTGAGGCTGTAACTCTGCCAAAGGAAATAAACACAATTGTATGTGGTGCCAGTAGCATTACAGGGATATAAAAGCCAGTCAGACTAGTTTAGCTGCAGGTATGGTGCTCTTTATATAATATTGCTCCTCTGCATGACTACAAGGATTTCTTTTATGTTTGTTTTGGGGGTTACACTAGGGTCTGTACTCAGTGGCCATGCCTGTTGATGTGGGAGCAATCAGGTAGGCTCCAACCCAGGCCTCCCACCAGGCAAAGCAGATGCTCTACCCCACTGATTCCTTTCCAACCCTGCAAAGATTTCTTAATGCTCTGGTGGATGAGGAAAGGAGAACAGTTCAACCTGAAAAAGTATAACAAATGGGGTGATTAGAAAATAAGAGGATAAAGAGACAATTTCATCATTGTCCTTGCTGTGGTAGCTGCACTTAGCCTCCCGAAGCAAAATGAATGATTACTTTCTCAACTAGGCTCATGGATTTTAGGACAGGGTATCAGGAATACACAGTCAATGAGAACCGATTCCTACTTTTGGCGTGTAACCTCTTGGGAGGAAGACTGGGGAGATCAGAAAACATGGGGGCGGGGGTGTAGGAGAAAAACACTAAACAGATTCAGCCTGGCCATGCAATAGGCTGGATGGAACTCATGTTTGTCTCACTTTTTGTGTGTGGGGGGGTGGGGAGTAGGGAGCACACCTATGATGCTCAGGGGTCACTCCTGGCTCTGCACTCAAGAATTACTCCTGGTGGTGCTCAGGTGGGACCATAGGAGATGCTGGAGATTGAACATAGTTGTGTGCAAGGCAAATACCCTACCTGCTGTATTATTGCTCCAGCCCCCTGTGTCACTTCTAAGCTCCAAACCCACTGATGCTCCCTGGGTCAGCAACAGAGACAGAAACATCAAGTCTGATCCCACTGAATTCCAGGGATAGTATCAGTAAGACAGCAGGATGGCTGCTCTGGGGCATAGATGGGAGAAACCTGGAATCACAGAGAATTAACACTGGTTTGCACTTTGTGTGATGGACTAAGAGTTCTGGTCCCTCATTTTTTTCCCTTTCTGGAACCACCCATGCTCCATTCATCCTATATTGGGGATTGAGGATTAAAGGATGGGATGCTTTTCCTCGTTCTTCATTTCTCTGCCTTGCTCTGGTCCTCCTAGAACAAGAAATAAATGTATAACAGGTAAAGCAACAACAATGGATGGCATGGATGGGAGCACTGTCATTCAGAAAGAAAATTAGTATGTCCATGAATCCTCTCAAGTCTGAAATCAAATTTACCCATATTTAGTAACCCTTTTTTTCTTTTTGGGTCACACCTGGCAATGCACAGGGGTTACTCCTGGCTTTGCACTCAGAAATTACTCCTGGTGGTGCTCAGGGGACCATATGGGATGCTGGCAATTGAACCCAGGTTGGCCGCATGTAAGGCAAATGCCCTACCCACTGTGCTATTGCTCCAGCTCCAGTAACACTAGTTTTATACTTACACTAACTCCCTCCACACAAACCCTTTGTTGCTTTAGTGGGACTTTTGAATTCTATAGACAACAAATTTTCTTGAGTTGGTTATGCTGCTACAGATTTTACTGATAGCAACTGAGAAAAAAAAATCTGTTTCTGTAATCTGCCTAAAAATGGAAAGATTCAATAAGTTAAAAGCAAAACCAAGGAGCAAATGTGAGTCTGAGCCATTTGACAGCAATTGTGGTGATTGTGCATCCCAGGACACTTCAACAGTTCAACATCCAGCAAAACTACACTTTCCAGAAATGGAGGCAAAACAAAGATATTCCTAGAAATCAAGAGCAAGAGAATTAATTCCACACTTTTCCCCCCTTCACAAATTCATTCAGAAAAAAAGAAAAAGGAGCAGAATGTACTATTTCCTGGGAAAGATATTCTTCCTTTCTGAGGTCAGTTACCCTGATTCCAAAGCTAAACAAAAGAATCATAATCAAAGAAGGCTACTAATCAGCATTCCTTAGGAACACAGGCACAAAGATCCTTGACAGACATTGCCAAACCTAAAAAACACATCAAAAGGATTATACAACACAATAAGTAGAACGCATAATATTCAAAAATTAATTAAAAGCATATACCACCAAGGGTGGAGGTGTGAGGAGAGACCCTGGGATAATGGTAGAGGGAAGCAGGCTTTCTGGTGGACAGGGTGTGGTGTCAGAATGTTGTAGATGCATGAAACATGATTATGAAGACTATTGTAAATCATGGTGTCTTAACAAAAAAATTAAAAATCAGGCACTATACTAGTGGGTAGGACAAAGAAAAAGATTTCATAAAACACGACAGCTTCATGATTTAAAAAGAATCTCTAAAGAAACTAGAAATGGAGAGGATTTCCTCACTGTAGCATTTATTCATAACAGTTAAAGAATGGAAAGAATGCATCGAATGACTGGATAAATAAAGTAAACTATTGCCTTTCTTTTTTTTTTTTTTCGATTCATCCTCATATCATTGGAGTATAGAATAACATCACATAAGGCTGACACCCAAGGACAGTAGATACAAGGGCCAGGAGGATTTCCTGATAGCTGGAAGCTATTGCCTTTCAAAAGAATACCTCTCACCAAGGAAAGGGAAGAAATTAGCTATGAATACCACAACCTGGATTGACTGGAATAACAATAAACTGAGTAAAAGAAGTCATATGCAACAGACTGCATACTTTCTGATTCTATGTAGATGAAATGCCCAGAAAAGGCAAATTTATAGAAACATTAAGTAGAGTAGCGTCTTCTAAGACTAGAGAGGGAAAAGAAATTAAATTTAAATGGTCATTAGGGATCATTTAGAGCTAATGAAAACATCCTAAAATGTATTACAGTGATGACTAAACAAATCTCAAAATTTCTAAAAATTGTGGGTTGTACATTTAAAGCAGTTTAATTTTAAAAATATTATGGTGGCTGAAAAGTAACAATATAGTAAGAAGAAATGTTGAAAACCTCTTCTCAGACCACAGGATACATGCTTTGGTGCAGGGAGATGTATTCTAGATGTGTGTGGTGTGGTAGGGTGGGGCCTGGCTAACCATGCAAAAGGTCAAATCAGGTCTATCATATTTTCATAATTTTAAGGTGATTTTCACATGTGTGTGTTGGGGGAGAGGATTGAACCTAATAGAAGAGATAAAATTAGCTGAAAAAGAAGAACCTTAGGAGGCCCTATGGACTTCAGGGAACCCACTAGAGCTAAATAACATCCCAGGGTCCAAAGGAATTTGTAAATGGGATTGTAAACCCGGAAACAGTGTGTGATGACAGGCAAGGCGCCAAAAGCTCTGAATCAAATCAATGGTATTTTACTTTTCAAAAGAAAGAAGAGAAGGAGGCCAATTTTGTTCAAGTATGAAGCTTTAAATCATGCCTGATAAAATCTACTCTAAGACAGTTAATAAAACAGGAGACTTATGCGCGTGTAGGGAAAAGGCTGATTCTGAGCAGTTTGGAATCTCTAACTAAAATGTATGGCCTTTTATACAGCAAAGATTATTCGAATACAACCTCTCTTTTAGGTCTAATCTACCCTCTGTGGGATATAGGATACTACTGCTCTAACAGGTGAAGAAGTTGAGGCACTTAAATATTAAATACATTAATTAATCCCAAATCACACATCACATGGTTGAACTTCCACTCAAAAATCAATTCACACCAAACTAACTTCATTTCAGATAAAACATGGGATCTGACAGAATGGGTATGTCAATTTCAGCTGTTGATTTCCTATATATTACACTAGGGCTTTAAAATATTATGTTTATCATATAACACAATATATGTTTATATCTATTCTTTATCCATATTTGCCTGAATTATTTAACATAGAAATCACTGTTTCCATCCATACTCCACAGCTGATTATTATACAGTCTATATATTTTATAAACCTGGTTTTGCTGCCACTGGCTTCTTTTTTTTTTAATTATTTTATTTTATTGAGTCACTGTGAGATATACAGTTACAAAGCTTTCATGATCAGGTTTCAGTCATATAATGTTCCAACACTCATCCCTCTATCAGTGTACATTTCCTACCACCAATATCCACAGTATCCAACACCACCCTCCCCATCCCCCACCAGTCTACCTCTATGGCAGGCACTTTTATTCTGTGCTCTCTCTCTCTCTCTCTCTCTCTCTCTCTCTCTCTCTCTCTCTCTCTCTCTCTCTCTCTCCTTTTGGGCATTATGGTTTGCAATACAGATACTGAGAGGCCATTGTTTGGTACTTTAACCATTTTCAGCACACATCTCCCATCCATAGCAATCCCTCCAACCACCATTGTCATAGTGGTCCCTCCTCTAGCCCAACTGCCCTCTCCCCCAGCACTGTGGCAGGCTTTCAACTATAGACCAATACTCCCGGCTTTTGTCTCTACTATCCTTAGGTGTTGGTCTCATACTACGTTATTTTATAACCCACAAATGAGTGCAATCATTCTATGTCTGCCCTTCTCCTTCTGCTTTTTTTTTTGGGGGGGGGTCACACCCAGCATTGCACAGCGGTTACTCCTGGCTCATGAACTCAGGAATTATTCCTGGCAGTTCTCAGGGGTCCATATGGGACGCTGGGAATCAAACCTGGGTTCCTGCATGCAAGGCAAATGCCCTACCCACTGTGCTATCTCTCCAGCCCTGTTCCTCTCCGACTCATTTCACTCAGCATGATACTCTTCATGTCCATCAATTTATATGTGAATTTCATGACTTCATTTTTTCAAACAGCTGCATAGCTTTCCATTGAGTAGAGGTACCATAGTTTCTTTTATTGAATCATCTTGATCCTTTAAGTAATAAGTGATTTTAAAATATTAAACTGCTCATAGTAAGATCTTTCCCTGCACAAAAAAGTCAAGTCCTAGAATGAAAGAAGTAGATTTCTGTCTAAGCGTATATGCACTGGCTTTTGTTAGGCTCTTAGGAGCAACAGCAGTCTGAGACCCTTCAATGGGCAGCTCTGAGGGTGCAGGTGCTAGAAAGGTCAAATGAACTTGGGTTGCAAATACCAGAAGCTACCTTTGGTGAGAAGTTCTTAGGGGAGAAGAGGGGGAGATGTTTCTTTGCTTTCCCTTAGGCCTAAAGGTTGCAGATTATTGAGATTCTCTGCAATGCTATGTTGGATGGGCAGTTTTTAATGCACCCCTACCCAGAGGATCTTTGGGTTTAAGCTTTGTTAGATGTTCTACACCAAAAGCACCTGCAGCTTTGTCTTTTGGCTCCTGCATTCCAAGAAATAGCCAAAAATAATTTTAAAGGTTTCAAATATCCTCAAGAGTAACTGGACTTCAGGTTCCAGTCCACCTAAGCCTTGCCTGAGCCTTGCTCATTAGTTTATGCCAGTTCTTAGAAGCATTCTAGGAGTTTTCTTTCTCTGTTTCTATTTTCTTCCCCCCTCCAAACAACACCACTATTGTTGTTTGTTGCTTGCCCCACAGTTTAAAGTTATTTCTAGGAAGAAAATTAACAAACTAGCTCATGAGGTTGCCATAAACCAAGTTCCTTATCTCAGTCTCAGGAGTACCCAAGCTCTTCTATTAATTTACTTTTACTCTTGGCACATGTATTTTGAGGAGTACCCTACTATGTGGTGCTGAAGAGAACCTGAGACCACTCTCACTGATTTTCAGCCAATGGACTACTTGGAGCTGCACTGCTAGGGATCACCAGGGTCACTTGGTGGTTTTTGGAGTCCTGGAGGCCAGAGGGCTTAAGGGGGTGGGGGCACACAGTGATGAAATTCAAACCCGAGTCGGTACATGTAAGGCATCTCCACAGCCCAACTCCTAACAGTTTTTATTTAATTTTTATTCATTCCTTTCTCTGATTATCCCTAGGTTTTTGTGGGGTTTTTTTTTGTAATTCTTTGCTATTCCTAGATTTTGAATCCCTGGTTTAATTATTTTCATGCACACTTGTTTAATAATGAAATCACTGAAATGAGAGAGTCTTCTTACAGGCCTGGCTACATGCCACAGAGCATTGCTATGAACAATAAGTATGTAACTGCATTTATTCAGGAGAGAGCTTCTTTTGTTTTTGCTTTCATGATTAAGTTTTCTTCTATTGAACTGGGATAAAAATTGACTTTATCATTTCAATTGAGATAACTTAATGAGTTTTTTAAGTTTAAAAAGGTTCTAGCTTCATATATAGCTTAATATTTGTGCCTCGTGAAATTGAGAGAGAAGATATAAGACCCTCTACAGATGATAAATAAAAGCCACTTATTTCCACTGGGTCAGATTTGCAGGTCCAGACAAAAGTAGTAATATAAACTTGCATTTAAGTTTAGTAGATGCTCCAGGTTCCTCCTGTCCTGTTCTGTACAATTCTAATATTTTCCTACTGAAAAATTTCTGGTACGTCCAGGTTAACTACAATGACTTCACACACACAAACACACACACACACACACACACACACACACACGTACATACGCACAGGACTGGAGGGAGAAGCAGCAAATTGTGATCTTCAATAAATCCTTAAATGGATATGGAGAGTATCATGCTGAGTGAAATGAGTCAGAAGAAGAGGGGCAGATATAGAATGACAGCACTCATTTGTAGGATATAAAAAACATCCAAAGCCAGGAAAAATGGGGGCTGGAAAGACTGGCCAGTGATTGGAAGCTTGCTACAAGGGTGTGAGAGGCAAAGGGCAGTTAGAATAGAGAAGGGACCCGCATGACAATCACTTGTATAACTTGTCATCCTGTTGTTCATCGATTTGTTCGAGCGGGCACCAATAACGTCTCCATTTGTCCCTGTTGCGTGCCTGTGTAGTCCAATGGCGTCTTCTCACTCCAGGAACATGAAGAGCCTCAAACCATTCATTCAGGGTCTTGATGAAGTCTGATCAATTTGTAGGTGGGCAGTCATGCAGTCTTTTGACATCCCGTAGAATCCAGTTGGTAACAGCCCTAGTATAGTTGCCATCTCTAAATTGCATTATGTGTCTGGCCCATCTGATTTTCGACGCCTTGGCAAACGAGACAGCATCCCTGATTCTTGATCATTGACAGAGGTTGGAACTCCGGATTCCTTCTCTCACTTGAGTGAAATGTGATACTCTAAGCATAGCTCTTTCGATTCATCTTTGGGAGACCTGAATAGCGTTCTCATCCTGTTTTCATGGGGCCCACGTCTCTGGGGCATATATTAGTGTAGGAAGAACGTGTGCCCAGAGCTGGAGGTTCTTCGTCCTCTTAACCACTTCTTCGATGCTCTTGAAGGCATTCCACGGTGCTCTCTTCCTCCTGTGCAGTTCAGGTGCCAGGTCATTTGTCATGTTGAGTTCTCAAGCCAGATACACATAACTGCTGTATTCGGAGATGTTCGTTCTGTTGAGGGCAAATAGAACATCAGGAACTAGTCTATTTCTCATGAACATTGTCTTGGAGAGATTCAGCTGCAGTCCTACTTTTCCACACTCATGGTCAAAGTTGGCCAGCTGGTTGGCTGATATTTGGTGTTATGAGAACAATGTCATCAGCGAAGCAGAGGTGGTGTAGTTGCCAACCATCTATCTTCACTCTCGTTCCTTCCAATTCCAGTCATCACATGACTTTCTCAAGGGTGGCACTGAAGAGTTTCAGTGAAATGATGTCGCCCTGCCGAACCCCTCTCTAT
Organism: Sorex araneus; assembly: GCF_027595985.1. Taxonomy (NCBI): domain Eukaryota; kingdom Metazoa; phylum Chordata; class Mammalia; order Eulipotyphla; family Soricidae; genus Sorex; species Sorex araneus. The sequence continues at coordinate 38,226,110 of NC_073305.1, read as the reverse complement.
GTCGATGATTACTTCTTTGTAGAATGGTGAGATCCTGGTGGTAATACAGTTCATGGAGGATCCTGATGATCCTCCCAGAGGATCACAGAGGATGATACTTATGGAGGAGTTTGAACGCCCTGTTTGGCGAGGGGCTTCCATGACTGCTTCAGTTTCAACAGAATCAAAGGCCTTCTTTAAATCAATGAATGTTAGACAGAGCAGCATCTTGAACTCTCACAAAACCTCAATGAACTTGGTCATCATGTGGATATGGTTGAATTGCTGAATCCTTTTCAGAACCCAGCTTGCTCACATGGTTGTCCTTCATCTAGTGTTCTGGCAATCCTATTCAGGATGACTTGACTGAATAACTTGTAGACGATGAAAAATAGGCAGATTGGGCGACAGTTGCCGATGTTGTAGATGTCTCCCTTTTTGTACAACAGGGCAGTCCTGATGGTTTTCCATTGGGATGGATCGTTGCATTCAGATAGGTAGTGTGTGAAAAGCCAAGCCAGTGTATTGACAAGTACTGGTGGCAGATTCTTCAGATGTTAGGGTCTGACCTTTTCTGGACCAGATGCTATATGCTTCTTTACTGATGAAATTGTGTGTCAGATTTCAGAAGGGAGAATGCTGGAAATGACATATCCATCCTGCAAAATTTGGTATGTGGGCAGGTGGATGTGGCTATCAAAGAGATGCGAGTAGAAGACGTGGATAACATTGTCCTTCTGGAAGATGTGATAGATCCATCAGGATGTCGGAGGGCAGTCATTTTGGTCTTGTAGTTGGTGAAGGACAGGTGGGTGTTGTGAACACATTTCCCGGCTTCTGCCACACTGGCCAACACTGCTGCTCTTCTCTCTTTGAGATCTTCCTTTATCGCTTCTCTGCACAGCTTTGCGAGTTCAGACGTTAGCTTGTGATTGCCTGAGGCTCACGCCAGTCCACGTTGGCGAATGAGCTTGAGAGTTTCCAAAGACAGGTGACTTCTTGTGGTTTTCTCTCTCTGCATTCCTCGCACAATCATGGAGGTGTTGAACCAGTCAATCGTATCCCTTGTCGATATTGTCAACAATGGTATCTTCCAATATTGCTGCAGTAGTGCTAAAGAGCTCCCAGTTGGTGGTTGTTCTGGGAGTTCTCTTCTTAAACTTTGCAGCCCTTTCCCCCTGCTCCATGAAGAATTTCACATGAAGGAGACAGTGGTCTGATCCCATTTGGAATTTGGGGACAACAGTGACATCGGTCAGGCAAAACCATTGATTGAATATGATGTGGTCAATTTCATTGTGGAACTATCCACAGGGAGACTTCCATTTTCCAGCGTTTAGATTCGGCCTTCTGGAACTGCGAGTTATCCTGGATGGTCTTGGTCGACATGATGAACTCAGATAGTCTCTCAACCTGTTCTTTCCATTCTAGGCCGTGGGTCCCAATGTGGAGTTCTTTGGGTGACCTTCTAGGTCAGATCTTGACATTAAAATCACTGACAATGACCTTGTAGAAGGTGTGATCTTCTTTATAGAACTTCTCCAGCTCCATGTAGAACTTTTCAATTTCTTCTTCATTGTAGTTGGATGTTGGTGCGTAAACGACAAAGACAGAAACTGCTGGCAATGAGCCACATCTATTCAAATGTAACCATCTGATTCGGATTGTTAGGCATTTAAACGAATCAACGCTCATGGCCAAGTTTGTGTTGACAAGGGCACCGACACTACCAACGCCTCTACTGTCATATGTTCTGAGGAACAGTTCTTCTCCAGTGTCGAAAACGGCGTGATGTGTTCAATGCCTTTTCATCTCGGTCAATCCAATGATGTCATATTGATCTTCTGCGCTTGCACCATCACGTCCTCGATGGATGCTTCCAATGCCAGCATACGTGTGTTAAAAGTGCAAACAGTCATTTTAGTCCTCTTCATTTTGGCAGCTTAGTACAGCCCTGAGATTTTATCAGATTTTATCAGCCTCTCCTTGTTCGTCCTTCTTTTTTTTTAATTTTAATTTTTTTTTTTTTATTGAATCACCATGTGGAAAGTTACAAAGCTTTCAGGTTTAAGTCTCAGTTATACAATGCTCAAACACCCATCCCTTCACCAGTGTACATATTCCACCACCAAGAACCACAGTAAACCTCCCCCCAACCCCCCCACTCCCTCAGCCCCCCACCCCGCCTGTGTAGCTGATAAATTTCACTTTACTTTGATTATATTCAATATTTCAACAAAAAACTCACTATTATTGTTTGGAGTTTCTCCCCCCAAAGTTGGACCTGCTGAAAAGGAAGCATTTGATAACTTGTTTTTCACTGCTGAAAATGAAGAGATATGAGGTCAAGCGGCTGCAATAGCAGCCACACGGTTTTGGAGTTCTGTATTTTAGTAACTAAGTCCAGATAAATTTCTGCCACAAATTGCATCATTGCAAGCTTGTACCTCTCTGTTACTTTATATTCTACATATGAGTGCAATTTTTCTATGTCTGTCTCTTTCTTTCTGACTCATTTCACTCAACATGAGAGTTTCAATGTTGATGCACTTATATGCAAATTTCATGACTTCATCTTTTCTGACAGCTGCATAGTATTCCATTTTGTAAATGTACCAAAGTTTCTTTAACCAGTGATCTGTTTTTGGGCATTCTGTTTTTTTCCAGATTGTGGCTATTGTAAACAGTGCTGCAATGAACATAGAAATGCAGATGTCATTGACTTCACAGCTCAAGACCTTAGAAAAGGACCAGCAAAAGGATCCCAAACCAGGCAGAAGGAAAGAGATAATAAAACTTAGAGCAGAAATTAACGACATGGAAACCCAAAAGACAATCTGGAAGATCAATGAAACCAAGAGCTGGTTCTTCAAGAAAATAAGCAAGATTGATAAACCACTAGCAAGACTCACAAAGAAAGAGAGAGAGAGAATCCTTATAAGCCGAATCAGAAATGAAAAGGGGACATCACAATAGAAAGCAAAGAAATTCAAAAGATCATGAGAGACTACTTTGAAAATCTCTATGCCACAAAACAAGAGAACCTAGAAGAAATGGATAAATTCCTGGATTCCTATAATCTCCCAAGGCTGAACCAAGAAGACCTGGAGTACCTGAATAGTCCTATTAATATCAAGGAAATTGAACCTGTAATAAAAAGTCTTCCCCAAAACAAAAGCCCATGTCCAGATGGATTCACTAGCGAATTCTTCCAAACATTTAAAGAGGACCTATTTCCAGTTCTTCTCAAGCTTTTCCAGGAAACTGAAGAAACAGAAACCCTCCCAAACAGTTTCTATGAGGCTCATATCTCCCTAATACCAAAAGCAAACAAAGACACCACAAAAAAGGAAAACTACAGACCAATATTCCTGATCAACACTGTTGTGAAGATTCTCAACAAAATATTAGCAAATAGAATTCAACAACTCATCAAAAAGTCATATACCACAACCAAGTGGGATTCATCCTGGGGATGCAAAGATGGTTTAACATCTGGAAATCAATCAACATAATCCATATCAACAAAATAAAAGATAAAAATCATATCATAATATCAATAGATGCAGAGAAAGCATTTGACAAGACCCAGCACCCGTTTATGATAAAAACCCTCACCAAAATGGGTATAAAAGGGACCTTCCTCAATATAGTCAAGGCCATTTATCACAAGCCTATGGCAAGCATCATCCTCAATGGGGAAAAACTAAGAGTCTTCCCTCTAAGAACAGGGACAAGACAAGGATGTCCACTCTCTCCCCTTCTGTTCAATATAGTACTGGAAGTACTTGCAATAGCGATTAGGCAAGAAAAAGTTATTTTTAGGAAAGGAAGAAATCAAGCTCTCACTATTCGCAGATGATATGATACTATACTTAGAGGACCCTAAAACCTCTACCAATAAACTCCTAGAAACAATAGACTCGTATAGTAATGTTTCAGGCTATACAATCAATACCCAAAAGTCCATGGCTTTCCTATATGCAAATAATGAGAGAGAAGAAAGCAACATGATAAAAGCAATCCCGTTCACAATTGTGCCTCAAAAAAATCAAGTACCTCAGAATCAGCCTAACTAAGGAGGTAAAGGACTTGTATAATGAAAACTACAAAATGCTACTTCAGGAAATAAAAGAGGACGCGAGGAAATGGAAAGATATCCCCTGCTCATGGATTGGAAAAATTTATATTGTCAAAATGGCAATACTCCCCAAGGCATTGTACAAATTCAATGCAATCCCTATAAGGATACCCTTGACATTCTTCAAAGAAATAGAGCAAGCACTCCTGAAATTCATATGGAACAATAAGCCCCCATGAATAGCTAAAACAATTCTTGGAAAAAAGAAAATGGGAGGAATCAACCTGCCCAACTTCAAACTCTACTCCAAAGTGGTAGTAATTAAAACAGCATGGTACTGGAACAAAGGCAGAGCTGCAGACCAATGGAACAGGGTTGAATACTCTGACACACACCCCCAAATATATGATCATCTAATCTTTTATAAGGGAGCAAGAAATGTGAAGTGGAGCAAGGAAAGCATGTTTAACAAATTGTGCTGGCAAAACTGGACAGCTACATGCAAAAAAAATTGGCTTAGATCTCTATCTATCACCATGTACAAAAGTCAGATCAAAATGGATTAAGGACCTCAACATCAGACCAGAATGCCTAAGGTACATTGAAGACAAGGCTGGCAAAACCCTCCATGACATTGAAGCCAATGGTATCTTCAAAGATGACATGCCATTGGCCAAGCAAGTGAAAACAGAGATAAATAAATGGGACTATCTCAAACTAAGAAGCTTCTGCACCTCAAAAGAAACAGTGACCAAATACAAAGACAATCTACAGAATGGGAAAGGATATTTACGCAGTACCCATCTGATAAAGGGTTGATATCAAGGATATACAATGCACTGGTTGAACTCCACAAGAAGAAAACTACCAACCCGATCAAAAAATGGGGTGATGAAATGAACAGAAACTTTCCCAAAGAAGAAATCCGAATGGCTGAGAGGCACATGAGAAAATGTTCAACATCACTAATCATCAGGGAGATGCAGATCAAAACAACCATGAGATACCACCTCACACCACAGAGACTAGCACACATCCCAAAAGAACAAAAGCAACTGCTTTTGGAGAGGATGTGGGGAGAAAGGGATCCTTCTACACTGCTGGTGGGAATGCCGACTGGTTCAGCCCTTTTGGAAAACAATATGGACGCTTCTCAAAAAATTAGAAACTGAGCTTCCATTTGACCCAGCAATACCACTCCTTGTTTGTCCTTCTTAACGCTGCCATATTGGGGGCTCTTCCAGGGTCAGGGGAATGAGGCCCATTATTGTTACTGTTTTTGGCATATCAAATACACCACGGGTGGTTTTCCAGGCTTTGCTTTGCAGGTGGGATATTCTTGGTAGCTTGCTAGGCTCTCCGGATGGGATGGAGGCTTTCAGGGCGGCCTCCAATCGCCATTATAGGTGTTCTGATGGTTCACACCATATTTGAACCCCATCAAATATGGTGCAGTAATGATGAAAAATGGGTAGGAAGTGTTTATGATGTGTCTGGAAAGCGGCCTGGAGTGTGGCGGCAGTTGGGAAATCTTTCTCACATGACAATAATAGTTGGAAATGATCACCTTGGACAAGAATTGAATGTTGAAAGAAGATAAAGAGATATACATGATAAACTTTCAGCATCTGTACCGCAAGCCATAATGCCTAAAGGGGGGGGTGAGAGAAAAAGAGAGAGGGAGAGAGAGAGGGCGAGAGAGAGAGAGAGAGAGAGAGAGAGAGAGAGAGAGAAGAGAGAAGTGTCTGCCACAGAGACAGGCTGGTGTGGGCAAAGGGCAGGTGGTGGGAGGGAAACTGGGGACATTGGTGATGGGAAAGGTGCACTGGGGAAGGGAAGGGTGTTGGAATATTGTATGACTGAAATCCATCATGAACAACTTTGTTCGTGATTCAATTTTTAAAAAAAGAGAGAGACAGTCCTTGTTCTCAGGCCACTTTCTCTCCTGGAGGGAGCAGCCTTAGTCTTTGGGCCCACACATGGGTGGACTGGAATAGGACTGACCACAGGGTTATGAGAGCCCCAGTCTCACAACCATCTGCTACTCTCTAGGGAATAACTAGCTCAGTCTAGGAATGAATTGAGCACAGATCACCCCAAGTTTTCCCAGAAATGTAGAGCTTCAGGGGTATTTCCTTGTAAAGAGTTGGCTGGAGGTCTTCAGGATTGTCCGCAAACCCATGCACTTAGAGCAGGGTTGGAGAGAGTCCAGCCTGCAGGCCCTATCAAGCCTGTGGTCAGGCCCTGAAGAGATAGGCATGCATGCTTCTCATTGGCTGCCTGCAGCCCATTTGGTTTTGTTGTAAGATCTGCAAATGGTGTTTTATATATATGCCCAAATGGCCCTTGGCAGAAAATAAGGTTCTTACCCCTGACTTAAAGAATCAGTCACCAGCCTCAGAACATGGTTTAATCAAGATTTATAAATCCTGTCCAGGTCTATAACCCACAAACTGCCTCTGCTTGATCTACTGAAGAGCTATGGAACTGCTAATGTCTCCTGGGGAGAACCAGTCTATTCCTTAGAATATTTACCTTATTAAAAGTACATCCTGAGGCTCTCTGGGTCATATAATATTTAGTTTTAAATAATTATAGGCTCTGGCTTTGTAAATCAGAAAGCCTGTTCTGTCCCATTGAGTGCTTCTTGGCTTAAAGTCTAACAGAGAGAGAGAGAGAGAGAGAGAGAGAGAGAGAGAGAGAGTCTTTGTGTGTGTGTATGTGTGTGTGTGTGTGTGTGCACGCATGTGTATTCTCTGTTACTGTATAACAAGCCACAGCAGTGATGACATTGCTTTGAGGATGTTTGTGATCTCCCAGTTTCTCCAGGCCAGGAGTCTACATGTTTAAGGGGACTTTTCTATTCAGAATCTTATAGAGCTGATGTTGGTCAGCTGCATCCTTACCTGGGGAAACTCAAACTGACGAGGTTTTAGTTTTGGAACTTACTCCTGGCTCTGTAATCAGGATCATTCCTGGCATTGTTCTTCCCTCCTTTCTTCCCCTTCTGTTACTCTCCTTCCCCTCCCTCTCCTATGTAATTTTAAATTTTGTGTTCATTTTTTAAAATAAAATCTCATTATTCCATTGTACTCAACTATTTTCCCTTTACTTTTCTCAGAGATCTTAATGTCTCAGTATAGACTGTTTCCCCGTTCTCTTTATTAACAATAGAGCATGCCATTATCCATGATATGTCATACGGTGTTTTCCCTGTGTCTTACTGGTATGCATTTTTAACAAGCTAAAAGTATAACTCTAAACACATATCCTTTCAGCTGTGCAAGCATATTTGTAGGGTCATTCTTAGAGATGGAATCACTAGGTTATCATCATTTGAAATTTTGATCATGATGGCCACATTGCTCTACATAGAGGAAATACCAATTTAGACTCCTCCCAGTAGTAGGAGAGCCTTATAAAGCATTATTGTAATACTCTATGCTATATCAAATTCCTGTCTTCAGGTTTAGTTCTTTTGTACGTATTTATTTGGTTCGCTGGTTTTGTGGACTTGTTTGGAGTGGTTCTATGAATAATCAGAAGGGTCTGTGTGTGTGCCCCAAGCTAGCCTGGTTCTTTTCTCACATCACTAAAAATAAGAAACTATAATAAAACACACATGATTACATGATAAAACACACAACTCTAGAACATATGCACTTAATCAGGGCTCAGAGTTTGAGGATCTCTTCACAGCCCATCCAAACGCTAAATGCACGTCATAGAAGCAAAGAGCTGGTGAACTCCTGGCCTAGGAGTCTATGGCTGCTGAGAATGGATTTAATAGGCACAGAGAGGCTTACCTCCTTGCTAATAAAACAACTCCCACCCGGCACTTTCTATCACTGCCTAGATATTAAACAGATGATTAAACATGAGAAAACTTAATTAAGAGAAAATTCCATGGGAATATACTAGTCTTACAAGGCAGCGGTCTTCTCCTGGATAACATCAGGAAAGGAGAGCAGTTATCAAACTTCGCACCTGCAGTTAAGACCTGGCAACAGGCACACACATCATGCCCCAATTCTAGCATCGTCCCTCTGCTGAGGTCAGCTAGCATCAGCAGAGAGCTTTGTCTCAGCATACAAAGGAAACCCACTTCCACTTCCACTCTAACAACCTCCTCTCAAACAGGACGCTTAACTGGCAAAAATAACTGGAGATCAACACATCATTTCATTTCTTTTTTAAAAAATGGTGAGTCAGGCCACCATAAAAACTTTAATGAGGGGCTGTAGAGATAGCACAGCGGGTAGGGCATTTGCTTTGCATGCGGCCGACCCGGGTTCAATTCCCAGCATCCCATATGGTCACCCAAGCACTGCCAGGAGTGATTCCTGAGTGTATGAGCCAGGAGTAACCCCTGTGCATCGCCAGGTATGACCCAAAAAGCAAAAACAAAAAAAAAAAACAAAAAAAATTTAATGATATTAAATAGTAGGGTTTGTGAAAATGTGGAACAGGCCAGGGAAGATGTTTTGCAGGCAGGATACCAGGTTCAACCCCTGGCACTGCATGGTTCCTGGAGCACTACAGGGAGGAGAATAAATGAATATATTATCATAAATTAGAGCAATAATGTCCCAGAGTTTAGAGGGTTACAGCTTATCGAAGTTGGAGAGAAAACTTGTCAAGAATTAAAATGTCTTCCTATCTCTAAATCTGATCTCCATCATGGGTGACTTAGATGAGTTAGAGACCACAAGAGTGAGGCCACCAGGACTGAGAGTCTAATGGTTACAAAGCTGTTTCAGAATAAATAAACATCTCATTTGATCTCTAAAAACCATTTGTCTGTGTGGAGTAAAGTGATATGACAACACTACCAGGGAAATTTGCCAATTCCTTTTTCTATAAAATCCCCAAACCTGACAAGTCAGGCCTAAGTGATCAATGCTAATCCTGCGAGATATGTAAAACACAGCAGTTTCAGCAGAGTTCCTAGTACATTTTTTTGTCCTGGCTTGAAATCTCAAGAGTTCATTGTTTCTTAGAAGATTACTGGCATTCCTTTCTGCTTTCCAGGCCTGATACACAAGGAAATCAGAGGAAACTCCAGGACCTGGGTCTCTTTTGTTATTCTGACCTGCACTTAACTCACATTTCCGATTCTGAATGCACTGAGAGGTACTTAGTCCACAGGACTGCTAACATTGTTATGATGTCTGTACGTGAACCTCAGTTTTCTTTGCTTAATCTGTGATACACAGAATAAACAGAGAGATCTTGCCAACAGCACTTGTTATAAAGAACACAACACAGGGCGTGCTCACTTGGATGCTGTCCACAGGCTTCAGATTGCTCCAACGTGCAATACTTCACTACAGGCAAACACTGGCACAGCCCAGAGGAAACTAACTCAGTGGGCCATTTCAGGAGCCTGGAAAAGTTCTATTTCATGCAGTTGACACAGTATTACATTTTAGAGAAAAAATTTAAGGGGGGAGGGGAATGATATGAAATGATGAAATTTCATAATATATAAGAAGGGTTTCTGCAGAATTCTTTATGGTACAGAGCAGCCCAGATATCCAATAATCATGAAAAGGATGAATAAAGATAGATCCATGATATGATGTGATATGTAATATCATATATATGCATACATATTACAATATAAAACAATGCAATAGAAAATAGTCACGTCTCCTAGCAATACCACGTCTGAGAATATATCCCAGAGATGCAAAAAAGTACAGTAGAAATCACATCTGCACTTGTATGTTTATGGCAGCACTGCTTACAATAGGGAGAATCTGGAAAAAAAGAGTGCCTGAGAACAGATGACTGGTTAAAGAAACTTTGGTATATCTACGCAATGGAATACTATGCAGCTGTTAGAAAAAATGATATTATGAAACTTGCTGATAAATGATATCATGAAACTTGCTAAATGATATCATGATATCATGAAAATGATATTATGAAAGTGGATCAACATGGGCAGTAACGGGCAACAATGCTGAATACTCAGAATATAACATCACTGTTGTTATAATTTGTAAGGTAATATTGGTTTGTCCTTTCTGCCTTGCCACAGGAAGCTTAGGTTTATTGGGTTACTCCCATCACAGTGCTCCCATTCCTCTGTGTTTATCTGTTACCTCTTTCTTTGTGCTCTGCTTCCCCAACTGGTCAATCACCTTTATGTCCTAGTCAAATTCTTAGCTTGTAAATATAGCTTTTTCTTCTCCTTAACTCCTTTGCATAATTAATTCAGAACGATGTCTTCTTTTTTTTATAGACACAAGAAGACAGTTAATGCTATGCTTTTGCAACTTGGGAGTTAATTGACTCCAAACAATATTCACTCCTGAGCATCTGTTCTCTCGACTTAAACTTCAGTTGCCCCTACTTCCTAGATCCCCAAAAGCAGGGTCCTGATGAGGGATTGGATGGACTCAAGGAAAGCTGTGAGCTACCCTGGCATTGAAATGGTCCAGGCCAAAGCACCATAATACTTAACTATAAGTTAAGAACATGGTCATGGACTAATTCTGCCATGATCCAAAAAAGTAACAACTAGATTAGGACCCTTCTAGGGTTAGGAAAGATCAATCTGGCCTGAGCACTGTAGTCTGAGATCTATAGCAAGATGTCCCCAGGAGAGCCACCCTACAAGTTTAATGATATGATCTTACTGTGTCCATACAAAATAACTAATATTAAGAAGTAGAATTAAGATGTTAATTAAGTTATTGGACTAAGGAAAGGAGAAAAACCCCTAAGTGGCATTTTGCCCTTGAGCCTGATCAGTGATCAGGAAGGGCTTCGATATGTTGATTATGTTACCCCAATGCAGGAGAGTTGGGGAGAGACTAGAAAATAGACCACGGGGCTGAGCTGGAAGTGGAGAGATGAGCGAGGGAGACAGAAGGAGACAGGAATGAGGGACATACTAACATTGAAACAGGCACGCAGGAAGAATGGAACAAATGGCAACTGATCACCAACCACCTTGGCTCTCCTTTGTCCATCCTTGGCATCAGCTGTCCCAGGTCGGGAAGTGGCTCAAGACCACTGAACACAGGCAGTGAGAGAGCCAAGGGGTATCCTTAGTCACCTGGTGACTACACAATAATTGCTATTTCTTTTTGGTGGGGAGGGGCACTCCCAGGGGTGCTCAGGGCTTACTCCTGGCTCTGTGCTCAGGGATCATCTCCTAGCAGGACTCAAGGAACTATACAGGATAACAGGGATCAAATCGAGGTCGGCCACCTGCAAGGCATGTGCCTCCCCTGCTATACTGTCTTGCAAGCCTACAATTATTTCTTCTAAGATACGTAATGCATGAATATTTTCAACTTAAAAGTTTTTAGATCTTAGTTGAAAATGTGTTCATGTTGGGGCTGGAGTGATAGCACAGCGGGTAGGGCATTTGCCTTGCATGTGGCCGACCCAGGTTCGATTCCCAGCATCCCATATAGTCCCCTGAGCACCGCCAGGAGTGGTTCCTGAGTGCTGAGCCAGGAGTAACTCCTGTGCATCCACAGGTGTGACCCAAAAAGAAAAAAAAATGTGTTCATGTCAAGCTAGTTGACATGAAACAACCAATAGGAAAAGTTCATTATAACCTGTTCTTCACAATTCGATTGCATAGCTTATTGTGCTGGGACTCGACTACGGACTTGGTCCCTCAGGGTCTGTCACACATGCCCATCCCTTCCCCACTGACCTTCCTGCCTATCCAATTGATCATGCAGTTCTTATTTTCTACCATCAAAATATCTCTGGGCCTTATCCATCACACTCCATTTCCAAATATGTCACTCTATAAATACATGCATGTACATGTGCATGTGTGTATATATTCACAGGTAGTGTCACATACAAATACACATGCTTACACATCTTTCATATACACATCAGCTATCATTTTTATTTTCCTTACACTTTTAGTTCTTTTTATAGCTTTATATATTGCTACCTATTTATACTCCAAAACCAATTTTGATAAATTACATTTTATAATGAACTTCCCCCTCACTGTTTAATATAATTACTACAAAAGTGCATAACAAGTGATGTATCACCATACATTCAGGTAGAGTGAAACATTTTAATGTTAAGGAGAAATCATGTATCATTTAAAAATGATCAATTCTCTCTCTTGTTAAAACAAATTTTAAAATGAAGGAGCGGGGCTGGAGCGATAGCACAGCAGGTAGGGCATTTGCCTTGCACCCAGCCAACCCAGGTTCGAATCCAAGCATCCCATATGGTCCCCTGAGCACCGCTAAGGGTAATTCCTGAGTGCAGAGCCAGGAGTAACCTCTGTGCATTGCCGGGTGTGACCCAAAAAGGAAAAAAAAGATTGTTACCAACTTCTTCATAGACATTATCTGCAAGGGTAATGATGCCACCCAGCAATTTCAAATAAAGTGCTGTTTAAAAAAAAAATTTTTTTTTTAAATGAAGGAGCAAAAGTAGAGAGAGTATGGGGAATATTGTCTGCCTTAGAGGTGGGGGGGGAGGGTGGGAAAGGGAGGGTATACCTGGGATATTGGTGGTGGGGAATGTGCACTGGTGGAGGGATGGATGTTTGATCATTGTGAGATTGTAACCCAAACATGAAAGCTTGTAAATATCTCATGATAATTCAATAAAATTTTAAAAATTTTTAAAAAAGGAGCTTTTAAGCCTCCAAATTTGAAAGAACATAAAATATACTATTAAAAATAGAAAAGAGTAAAAAAAATCCTTTCATTGTTAGAAGACGGTCAAGTTAAAATGGAAAACTCTATTATTATTATTATTATTATTATTATTATTATTATATCATCTATGTAAAGAGAATTGTGGTTTGACCAGTGCAATTAATGTTTCTTGGGAACAGAAAACAGACTTGTCCATTCAGAACACTGTCACTCATTTTCAGCATCCTTACTTCCTTATGCAGGAAACTTACCACTTGCAATTGTTACCTAAGACCTCCTGGCTTTTTGGAGAGTATCATGCTAAGTGAAATGAGTCAGAAAGAGAGGGACAGACATAAAAGGACTGCACTCATTTGTGGAGTACAGAATAACATCACATGAGGCTCACACCCAAGGACAGTAGAGACAAGGGCCAGGAGGATTCTCCCATAGCTGGAAGACTACTTCATGAGCAGAGGGGTGAAGGCAGATGGAAAAGAGAAGGGATAACTAAGAAAATGATGGCTGGAGGAATCAGTCAGAATGGGAAATGCATGCCGAAAGTAGATAATGGACCAAACATGATGACCTCTCAGTGTCTGTGTTGTAAGCCATAATGCCCAAAGTAGAGAGAGAGTATGGAGAATATTTTCTGCCATGGAGGAAGGGGGAGGGTGGGAAGGGGGGGTATACTGGGGATACTGGTGGTGTATCCCTGGTAGAGGGATGGGTGTTTGATCATTGTGTGATTGTAACCCAAACATGAAAGCTTGTAACTATCTCACAGTCATTCAATAAAAATTTAAAAAATAATAATAATAAAACCACTAATATTGAAGGGCAAGGAAGATAGCTCAAAGACTGGAACAAATTATTTGCATGTGGGAGCACCAGGTTTGGTCCCCAATACCACACTGCACCCTGAACACTGCTGGGAGAAACCCCTGAGCACTGAGCTGGGAAACAACTCTCAAGTACTTCTGGGTGTGGCCCAAAGTCCCACAAGTAAAATTAATAGTAGTCGTTGAAGAAAGAATACTAACATATGTTCACCATTAAAAAATCTGTAAATATTGCCTATGGTTCAGCCTTTCTGGAGAACAATATGGACATTTCTCCCAAAACTAGAAACTGAACTTCCATATGACCCAGCAATATTGCTCCTGGGAATATATCCTTGGGACCCAAAAACACAGTGCATAAAAGTCATCTGCAGTCTCATATTTATTGCACTATTCATAATTTATAATTTTAATGCTGCAAATATAATAAAGTACAAAGGAAAATTATCATACGATCATAAAAATAACCAATGATATTATAACTGAGTATTTCTATGCATATTTATGTAAATCAAAGCATGATGAACTGCATTAAAATACACACAGCATATAGGATGGCTATTTTAACATATGTATTACAGTTTAGTATCAGCTATTAGAAAAAAAATTGGGTTGGAGTGATAGCACAGCGGGTAGGGCATTTTCCTTGCACATGGCTGAGCTGGGTTTGATTCTTCCATCCCTCTCGGAGAGCCCGGCAAACTATCGAGAGCATCCAGTCCCCACAGCAAGCTACTGTGGGGTATTCAATATGCCAAAAACAGTAACAACAAGTCTCACAATGGAGACGTTACTGGTGCCCGTGAGCAAATTGATGAACAACGGGACAACAGTGCTACAGGCTACTCTGGCATTAGAAAAATTGTCCATACTTCACTTTACATTTTATTATTACTACTACCGATCTTGGACTGGAGCGATAACACAGTGGGTAGGACATTTGCCTTGCACAAGGCCGACCCAGGTTTGATTCCCCCATCCCTCTCACAGAGCCCTGGCAAGCTACCTGTGGCATATTTGATATGCGAAAAACAGTAGCAACAAGTTTCACAGTGGAGATGTTACTGGTGCCCACTCGAGCAAATCGATGAACAATGGGGCGACAGTGCTACAGTGCTACCGATTTTACAAAGGCATAAGGGACTAATAGGAATTAGGACAGGAAATACAAATGGCCAAAAGTCACATGAAAAAAAATGCTCCACATCACTAATCATCAGGGAGATGCAAATCAAAATAACAGTGAGATATCATCTCACACCACAGTAACTGGCACACATTCAAAAGAACAAAAGCAACAGTGCTGGCATGGATGTGGGGGGAAAGGGATGCTCTTTCACTGTTAGTGGAAATGCCGACTGGTCCAGCCTTTCTGGAAAACAATATGGACAGTCCTTCAAAAACTAGAAATTGAGCTTCCATATGACCCTGCAATACCACTTCTGGGAATATATCCAGAGGACGCATAAAAGCACAGTAGAGGGGGCCGGAGCGATAGCACAGCGGGTAGGGCGTTTGCCTTACACGCGGCCGACCTGGGTTCGATCCCCGGCATCCCATATGGTCCCCCAAGCACCGCCAGGAGTAATTCCTGAGTGCAAAGCCAGGAATAACCCCTGAGCATCGCTGAGTGTGACCCAAAAAGCAAAAAAAAAAAAAAAAGCACAGTAGAGATGACATCTGCACCTATATGTTCATTGAAGCACTGTTTACAATAGCCAGAAACTGGAAACAACCCGAGTGCCCAAGAACAGATGACTGGTTAAAGAAACTTTGGTACATCTACACATGGAATACTATGCAGCAGTTAGGAGAGATGAAGTCATGAAATTTGCTTTTACGTGGATAGACATGGAGAATCTCATGCTAAGTGAAATGAGTCAGAAAGAGAGGGACAGATATAGAACAACAGCACTCATTTGTGGAATGTAAAATAACATAACATGAGACTGACACTCAAGAACAGTAGACACAAGGGCCACTAAGATTCCTCCATAGTGGAAAGCCTGCCTCATGAGCTGGGGGAGAAGGCAGCTGGAATAGAGAAGACAGTGATGGTTGGAGGGATCGATCGGGATGGGATATGTGTTCTGAAAGTGATAAAGGACCAAATATGATAACCTCTCAGTATCTATATTACAAACCATAATGCCCAAAAGTAGAGAGAGAGTATGGGAGAAATTGTCTGCCACAATTTCGCGGAGGGTGAGAAAGGGGGGGTATACTGGGAAGATTGGTGGTAGGCAATGTGCACTGGTGGAGGGATGAGTGTTTGATCATTGTATGATTGTAAGACAAATATGAAAGCTTGTAACTATATCTCGCTGTGATTCAATTAAAAAAAGAATTAGGGCAGACTGACAAATAACATATAACCTGAAAAATATTTACATGCACATATGAAATGATACAAACATTGTGAACCCAATTCAACTCACCTTACTTCAACTTCAG
Source organism: Sorex araneus (assembly GCF_027595985.1). Lineage (NCBI taxonomy): Eukaryota > Metazoa > Chordata > Mammalia > Eulipotyphla > Soricidae > Sorex > Sorex araneus. Next base: position 38,210,112 of record NC_073305.1, on the reverse strand, counting down.
GGATACATTCTATTTTAATAATATGTACTCATTCCTTTACAAGAACATTGATGGGAACTGTTACTCACTTCACCTATTACCCTGTCACTTAGCATTTCATCATGGTTCTATGGCTTTTAAACAGAATGATCCGAGAACTTCAAATCCATCACCATTCCCATAAAGTTCTAAGCTACTTTTTACTACAGGGAGCCAAAACGTGACAGGACTGGGTGCAGTCAAAACATCTTTTTAGAAATGATAAATTTGGATGTTTTCTCTCTCTGAAACTCACATAAGGATTTTGCAAAGCTTCTGCAAAATACAAGGGACTATAAACTCACACACTTTCCTATCAACCAAAGGCCACCACTACCAGCCCTTCGATCTTCCAACTTACACACTCTTTGAGGTGCATATGTGTTTTACTAAAGGTACCCTCTGAGATCATAACATTTTATATTCTGCTTTATTTTTCAGGCAGTCCTTGAGCACTTCTATACAGAGTATCACAGTCCCTTGAGCACTTGTAGAAAAGACAGAATCAGGCCAGAATTTTGCTCACTCTTGACTTACCTGCCAGCCGACTCAGCTGGGGACCTGCTCCTCTTTCTCTGGCTGTCTGCTGCAGCTGACCTCTTCCCTCTCAGTTGGCCAGAGAAGACCCACAAGTGCACTAATTTACATGGTTCATTAGAAACATTTATTAATGGGATTTAAATGTTAAAAATCTGAAGCCAAAGTGAGATTGGGGGGGGCAGGGGTGTGTGTGGAGACAGCATGCAGCTTTCCCAGGCCCTACAATTGGCTCAACAATTGAGTGGCTGACAACAATTAAATTCCACAGCTGAATGGTTGAGATCTGGTTCAAATATTTAACACAAGTTCAGTCAGTCAGAGGCTGGCAGCGACCAGCGTAGCAACTGGCCAGGGTGAGTGAGGCAGATTGTCTCTCAGGGAAGGAAGCATCTCCTCTGAGGAAAGAATGGAGCCCTGAGCCAGCCTGAGAAGACTCACCCTGTGGCTTCACCTCCAGGTAGATGTAGGATGTCAGGCACCTCACTTCCTCATCAGCTATCACAGCACCTGCTCCCTAGCAGAAAGGCTGATCTGCTCACAGAAAATACCAAGGTTTGTTGAGGATATTTAGTAAAAAGAAATCCAAGATGCTGATTGGAGGTGGCAGTATAAGCTGGTACAGCTTCTCAGGTAAGCTATTGGGCAATATCTGCTCTAGCTAATTCACGCAACCCTGAAGAAAATCCCACTCTGCAACTCAGACATAACAAATGGGTGTCTGACCACCTCCCACAGCCACCGCCATGTTGACTCAATTGGTCCTGCTCTACCAATTCCCAACTAAAACTCAGAGGAGACGCAAGCCAAGCAGCGAAAATTCATGGAAACACCAGCCCCTGCAGGTGAAAATTCTGGGGTGCCCTTGGGAGGCAGATGGGTCAAGTATCAACCTGCCGAAGCCCTGGAAGTTGCACCCACACCTCACCACAGTAGCCACACAAAGGGCGCAACTCCACTGCCTCACTCATATTCTCTGTAGAGATGACAAACTGCGAATACCCCAGTGCTCAGGCTGAGAGCTCTGGAGACTCTTCAGAGTGGGTGTGGGTAGTATCTCCCCAAACCCCATATTCCAGAAACCCCAGGAGCCCCACCCACCTCCCACAGCCACCACCATGTCAACTCATTGGCCCAGACCTTGAAATCTCTGAACCAAACGGCTGCATACATGGCCATGTGATGTCTCCTAGTTCCTCAGTACTGAAATTCCAGTATTAACACACAAGATTACCTAGGAAAGTAACATAGAAGCCAACTAAACTCAACAAACAAAAAACAATAATACTGATGGCTCAACTAGCAACAGTTTAGTAGATTCTTAGACAAGGACTTAACAACTCAGTGATAAGATGAAGCAATTTTCACATAAAAATGGATTTTATTTTAATAATTATTGATTTTAATACTGGAACATTGTTATCTAATCAAGTTCAACTCTAGAATTATATCAATAGTGGTGACTTTTGTCAACATTAAAATGATTTTTTGTAAAATGGGCATCTGTAGGGTCACCTCAAGACATGCTCACAGCAGGAAGAGCTGAGTCAGGTCCAGTTAGAAACTCTGCCCTGCTGCCTAGACACAGAGTAGCAGGAATGATTCACTCAAAATAAACCCAGGAGATACAACAGCCAATAAGTACATGCGATATGTGGATAGATCTCAAGCAATGTTGGACAAAAGACCAACTCATGAGGTCGGAGAGATATTACAGAGGGTAAGGCACTCGTCTTCCATGTGGTCAATCCAGATTCAATCCCAGGGATCCCAGATCATTCCCTGAGCCTGCCAGGAGTGATTCCTGAGTGCAGAGCCAGGAGTAACTCCTGAGCATCTCTGGGTATGGCCCCAAAACTAAAACAAAAGACAAACTCAAAGAAAGATATATTGCATAGTGCTAATGGTTCAAAAATAGATAAGCTAAGTCACACCACCGGAAGTCCAGATTGGTCTTATCCTTAAGGGGGAGGGACTATAAGGGGATACATGGAAGCTGGCCCTGTCCTGCTTCTTGATCACAACACTGGCCATGCAGATATTTGGATTCAAAGGAAGTTGAGGCCAAGCTTCTCTATTTTATCTTGAACATGGAACCCACAGTTTAACACCAGTTCCTGAGTTTATGAATGTCAAATGGCCCATATCACAGAGCCCAGCCCAGAGCTCAGGTCAGGGCTAGACCTTGGAATAAAGAGCAGGACTAGTATGTAAATCCAAAAAAGCGGCCACACCCCATCCTCAGATTGCTATTCAGGGAAGCCCCGGCATAGACAATATTCACACCTTTTTTTTCTTTCCAAATTAGGGAGACAAGGGGCATAAGTCAAGTGAGAATGATCTCTGCCCCAGAAACCTTGGTGAAGGCAGAACATCAAAGATCTGTCCTGTAAGGAAAGACTATTTTTCAATCAGAAAAACACACTGAGATACAGTCACCTCACCCCAAGTCACCTCATTCTCTCTCTGCCTTTGAAAGATGGACAAATCCAAGCCCAGCCGTTGTTACTGTGGAAGCAGCCACACCTGGGCACCTGATGTTAAGTTTCCTGGCTGACAAAAGACTCCTCAGCATGGAGAGAGCGCAAAACACAGTTACCGCCAGTCCTGCTGGGCAGTGATCTGACACAGAAAGGGCAGGACGAAAGGACAGGTCTGGTCTCCGTCCCACTGACCTTTTCAAATCATTTATCCATCCCTTAAGCTAAACTGCATTATTAAGAAGGGGAGTCAAGAGAGGAGCAGCACGGGCTGAGAAAAAGAACTATAAGACAACCAGTTTCTCTTTTCCACTGTACCCCTTGACCCTGGTGAAGAACATGCAAAAACACTAAAGCCTCACAACACTGTCTTATTTTTAATCTTTCCACATTTACTGATGTAACATCCTTATATTTGAATGCAAATGTTTATATGTTTTAGGGGTCCCATGTGAACAGGCGTGTCCACCATCAAAGTGCCAGTAGCCCTCCATCAGTCCATAAGATCCACCACACACCACACTCTCAAAGGCAACATCAGTTTCCAGACTCCAGGGAATTGTCACTGGACATTGACCATTCCCTTTGGAATTGTCTTCAGATTCCTACTGCAAGTGAAAGCCTTAGTCTGTCTTAATGCAGTAGGTTTTATACCAGCAACAGTCCAGTCCCATCCATCTCCTGTCGAGTGCAGCACTTGGGCTTTGGTTGCTTGATTTAACCTCACATTGCTTTGAGATAGCCCCTAAGCTTGGCCCCTAAGCATGCAGAATATACTGCTGCTCCTGCCTTAGCACAACACCATAACCTAATAACTCATATCCCTTCAATAGGAGGACCAATATAGACCAAGTCTCCAGGGCAACAAACTAAGCCAGACTGCAAAGGCAGGTGAGTTTCTGGTTTAAGGACACAGATAGCGACAAGCTGGATGTGGACCAGTTATTTGATTTCAGAGCAAAGTACATATACATATCATTTGTTTCACTTATGTTTGCATTCATATCCACTTTAAGTTAAACACAGATTTCAAGTGCTCAACAGGGTTGAGACGTCAGAAGAATAGACTCCAGGAGCTAGAAAGAAAGACTTCTGAACCATAAGCCCCTGTCCTGCAACCATTTGGGGTGAGGGGTGTCCTCATGTGTCATAATCAAAGCATATTTCTGTCTGCTAACCTTGTGGGATCCACCTTCTGCTTCTTCCTGCACCTCCCTCCTTGCATTTCAGGCAGATACCTGAAAAGTTAGCATGACCACTTTGAGCATCCCAAAGCGGCCTCCTGTCCTGAGAACTGCAGTTTACCTTATACTCCTCCCATTTCCTTCCTGGACCCACTGGAGCTCTAGAGTCATAGGAGTCCACCTCAGTTATCCTATCAGTGGCTGCCTCTCATTAGAACCAGCTCATGGATCTACCTTCCTGTGAGAACTGCCCTGACCCCACTGTGATTTTTGCCTCCTTCCCCTGAAGGGACTGCAGCCAATGTATAGTGTTCCCAAATTCCCCAACTGGCTTTACCCTCGAGTCAGAAAGAGAAACCAGAATTTTCTGAAGCTTTACAATCATAACTTGCTTTAAAAATATTCAACATTCTTCCTATTGTTTACTCACGGATATTTTAAAATCTGGATTTAACTAAAAAGAAATATACTGCTCAGTAGCATTTACAAAGCACTAAGAATATCCTATCCCCAAATGCTCAAACTCTAGAAAACAATGCTGGACATTATATGGCAGCATTTAAGTCATGTGATGTTTGGATCTCCTTGCAAAGTTGACAGCACTACACCAACTTCAAAGGCTAATGTAAGAATTTACTTTATTCTTGTAACTTGTTACAGCCTAAAAACCACTGATAAAAAATAGAAATGTGCCTATAAACTTCTAAATATTTTAATTATAAAAATGACAGGTGAGCAGCAGTTGAGATCACAGACATATGTTTTTAACGTGGAAATTGCTAGAAGCAACAGTGACTGATTAGCATGTCTGCTTCTCTGTTCCTAGAAATGTTGACCTGTACCGTCAGTTCCCTGTGTGGGTGTTTCCTGTTCTTGTTTTTGCTTGGCATCTGTGACTCAGCTCAAACCAATATCTCTCCTCTAATGCTAAGTGTTATTTCTAGCAGGAAAATTATAGTCCCGGGAGCTAGAGCAATAGTACAGCGGGTAGGGCATTTGCCTTGCACACAGCTGACCTGGGTTCGATTCCCAGCATCTCATATGGTTCTCTGAGCACCGCCAGGAGTAATTCCCGAGTGCAAAGCCAGGAGGTAACCCCTGTGCATCACTGGATATGACCCCAAAAGAAAAAAATGAAAATTATAGTACAATCTTTCATTTCCTTGCTATGTCTACTCACTTTCCTTGGCACTTAGGGTTTATGAGAGCATACAGATTTCCCAAGCAATGCTGGGAAGGATTCTCACTTGGACACAATGGGGCTCCCAAATGGAACACATAGCCTCAACTCTCCCCATTCCTCCTATAGCGCTATTATTCCCTGACTCCCTAAGTCCCTTTCCCTAAAGCTATAGAAAAGTCTTCATAATTCCTTACTAGTTTGAGAATCCTCCCAGTTCAAGAATGGGCTTTATTCTTCCAGTCCACTCCTTCCAAGCACCAAGTGTACACGGTTCACCCGACCTTCTTGACAACTGAGAGTTGCACCATCTGTCCATGTCCCTGAGACTTTCTAAGCCCTTGAGATCCACTTTATTTTTACAGGTCACCATGATCATGCCCAAGTATGTTGAAAGACTTTAAAATGAGTGTTGCAGAGATTGTGTTTATGCCAGATACAACAGCCAGTCCTTGACTCCAGGGTACGTGGTCTCCGAGGGAGGGAATCAAAGGCCAGGGCAAAGAATTTCTGCAAGGTTCTTCTTCAGTTAGTGATGAGCAGAGAATGATACCTGGGCAGGGCATGGGAGCTGTCACTGACATGCAGGTCGTTGGGGCTGGACTGAGCTATCAGGATGAGCCCATGTAAACTGCACTGCACATGGGCAGGAATATAGGGACCCATGAAAATGGGCAAAATTTCTCGTGTGTCCTGCTTGGCTTGGATGAGGCTGAGCATCTTTTTCTTTTGGCTGCCTTAGTAAATAATTTCATAAATTTTGGTATACTGAAATTGTCAGTCTTCCCTTTCTCACAGATCCCGGGTGGGTACTAGGTACTTAGCCTGTTTGTTGTCAGTATGCAGAAAAGCTTTCAGCTTTGCATGTTCTTCCTGTAACTCCTTTGTTGATGACCTCACTGTATTGAGCCCTTTAGAGTATGAACTATAGGATGGTAATAAAAGGAGATTTTGGGCTCTCTACCTTTGTCACAAGTCTGAGAGAACCTGGACCCTCTGTGAAATAAATTTCTCTCATGTTCCTTGTCTCAGGACCTCGGACTGAATGAACATTCACGCAACACCGGTATGCATGGGGAAAGTTGTAGGTGAAGGAGATAGCTTCTTCTTGTTTGTTTGGTTTTTGGACCACACACACAGCAGTGCTCAGGGCTTACACCTGGTTCTGCATTCAGGGACCAGTCCTGAGGGAGCTCAGGGGACCACATTGCATGGCCAAGGATCAAACCTGGTCCAGCCACGTGCAAGGCAAGTGCCCTACCTGCTGTCCATCACTCTGAATTCAGTGGAGTCGATTTCTATCAGCTCTGTCCACTTCCTTGTTGAAGCTGCCTTCAAATTATCTACAGCTTATAGACCTTTAAGTTTATAGAAACTTTAAGTATACCCTGAGCTGTCTTCTATCACTTGCAATTCCTGACAGGATCCCCAAACCATGTATGGGAGAGGGCAAGTGCTTCATCTGTGTTTCCTGGGCACCAGGCCTCTCCTCATTGGAGCTTACCAGTCATGTTTGCCTGCACTGTGCTAATCCTGCTTGCTCAGTATGCTGCTGGGTTCTCTTTCCAATCCCAGTGGTGCTTCAAGCTCACTATTGCTACCTGGGTCTAATTTTTGCTCATCATGCTTCTGAAAGCCACTGATGAGGTTCCTCCAAGAAGAGGCAGGGACACAGAGCAAAAATCTCTCCCTTCTGCTGCCCATGTCTTCCCTGGCTCCATGAGAAGACTCCACCTGCTCAGCTGCAACCAGTAGTCCTCACTGCCTGACAGACCATAGCCTGCATGGTACAGGAAGGAACCCAGTAAATGGCCATGTCATTAAGTTTCTAAATTGCATTCGAAACTCTTCAGGAAAGGGGCTGGAGTGATGGCGAAGTGGGTAGAGCATTTGACTTGCACACGGCCGACCCGGGCTCGATTCCCAGCATCCCATATGGTCCCCTGAGCACCGCCAGGGGTAATTCCTGAGTGCAGAGCCAGGAGCAACCCCTGAGCATTGTCAGATGTAACCCCTGCCCCCCCAAAAAAAAACCAACCCTCTTCAGGGAAGGCAGAGAGGTACTAAAATCTTCACGTCGCATTAGCTAGTGTATGGGAGAAGAGTACCAACCATCCACTGGTTCTCACACTTTTCCTTGTATAAAAAGACACTGATGAGAGCCACGGCAAGTGTCTGATTCCATAGGTGTGAAGCAGGAGACAACTGCGTTTCTAGTAAGTTCCCAAATGGTTCTGAGGTTGCTCACTAGAGCACCAATAAATCTTTCCTTACAAGGTGGTGGTTCATCGGCCCATCTGATTCTTAGTACACCAGGTCTGCACAAAAAGTTCTCAGTGCTAAACTATACATTTTGCAACGGGGGATTATTAGACAGGAAGTCAAAAGAGTGACAAGATTTGTGCTCCTCGTGTTGCTTCTAGAGGCATCTAGTTTGTCAGAGGATCTTTCATTCCTAGAGTTGCTGTACATTCTGTCGGTAGCTAAACTCTGGTTTATATACCATTCAAATACAACTTGAAATTTTACATGCAAAGTATGATTGCTTTAAAAGCTGGTAAAACATTCTTTCCTGGCTGAGGGTTTATGGAAGAGATTAGCCTGTACAGCAGTATACTGAGTAGAAACTACTTTCGTCACTACAGGCAGGCATTAACTAACCTAGTGAGGACCTAAAAGGAAAAAAAAAGCAGGGGATGGGTACATGTGCTCTGTGCTTGAGCTGAGGCATCCATCTTCTCCTATCCTCAGACATAGGTGCTCATGGTTCCTAATCCTTTAACTCAGACCATATCTTACACCACTGGCTTCCCAGTTCTGGCACCTTTGAGTTTGGAAAAGGATCAATATTACTGCCTCCCCCGATTTCGTCTTTGGTTTTGGACTGAAACTATACTACTGACATTTGTGAATTCCTGCTTGCAGGCAACAGATCATGGGCTATCTCAGCATTTACAACTGGGTAAACCAATGCCTCTCTCTATTTGTCTGTCTGACACTCTCTCTGTCTGTCTCTTTCACTCTCTCACTTTCTCTCTCTCTCTCCACACACACACACACACACACACACACACACACATACACACACACACACACACACACCCTAGTACAGGAATCGATCTTAATCACTTTGTATCAAACAGTGGTTCCTTAGATATATAACTGAAGTATAAATAATCAGAGATAAATTTAACTTTGTTAAAAGGTGATTTTCACTATTAATAAATAAAGTGAAAAGAACCCAGAGGGGGAAAAAAAACACTTGCAAACCGTATATTTAATAAAGGATTTGTAAGTAGATTTTACTCATACAACTCAACAATAAAAAGACAAATAATCCAATTAGAAATGGGCAGAGGATCTGAATAAACATTACTCTAGAGAAGATATACAAATAGGCAATAAGCACATGTGAAGCCTTGCAACATAATTAAACATCAAAAATATGCAAATATAAACCAAAACAGATATCATTTTATACCCACTAGGATGACTCTGAATACTTTTTTGGAGGGAGGGTAGTGAAATATGAATTCAATTTCCTTAACAATTCTAGGGCAACTGAAATGATATATTTCAGAAGGGTGGGTTGCACTTATTTGTTCTTTGCAAGAACATAGTCTAATTCCAATCTAACTTATTCATGTAAATTTATATATTCATGTAAGATATTAACAGCATTCAATTTTCATAATTCTTATGAAATTATATGTTATTTTAAGTTATATAAAACTATATACACTATAGTCAATTAAGTACCAATAGCATTGTCTAAAAATAAGCATATACCTTAATTTAAAAACACTTCACTACTAAAACTTGCTAGCCAACATATGAGTCTTTAGCAAACTGTAATAGTTTTATTGCTGGTGGGTCATGCCATGATGTTGATGGATGTCGATTAATCAAGCGGGGACCACTGAAGGTTGGGGTAACTGCTAACTTCTTAAAATAAGACAGGAATGAAGCTGGCCACAATGACAGACTCTTCTTTCCATGAAATATTTTACTGGTACCACCTGATATTATTTGGCAGTCTTTCACACACAGTAGAACTTTCAAAGTCTGAGTCAGTTCTTTCAAATACTTCTAGTCCATCACCAACTGAATTTATAGTAATATCTTTAATTATTTGTTGTCATTTCTGCAGTGTTCACAGCCTCTTCCCCGGGAGCATATTCCACCACAATTTGGTGTCATGAAGACAATTTACTTCCTTAAACCTTATAGATAAACCTCTCTTGTTTTCTAATTTTCTGCCTGCAGCTTCCTCCCCTTCAAAGAACTGAAGATTGGGGTGTTGCAGTGCTTCTCTGTATTAGGCTTTGGCTTAAGCAAAGGTTGCAACTGGTTTGATCTTTAATCCAGACCATTAAAACTTCCTCCCTATCAGCAGTAAGTCTGTTTTGCTTTCTTATCATTTGTGTGTTCACTGGAATAGCACTTTTAGTGTCCTTAAATAACTTTCCCTTCACATTCAATAACTTGACTATTTGGCACAAGAGGCAGAGTTTGAAGCCTCTCTATGAATTTGATATTCATTCACCACCATACTTAATCATTTTTGGCTTTTGACTAAATGTGGGAGACATGTGAATTTTCCTTTCACTTGAATACACAGAGGTCATGGTGAGATTATCAACGAACCTAATTTCAATCTTGCTATGCATCAGGGGATAGGGAGGCTCAAGGAGAGGGAAAGAAACCAAGAAATAACTAGTCAAGGGACTGATGACTTCAGGCCACATGGTGGTGGCAGGGAGGGACAGTTCCTTCCCGTCTCTCCGCCACTTCCGGAGTCCTGGCTGTCACACCCATGAACTGCCTCCAGGCCATATTTGAGCAGGTCACTGGTTATGATCCAGAGACTCATAAGTGAATCTCAAAATGGATTAGGTCCCTACAGAGATGTCTCCGGACCCTAATCATTCACAATTTTAGAATTCCAGGAGTGCAACCTCTCAAGATATTCATAATAAGGAATAGAAAATAAATTATGTACTATCTGCCTGTGGCAGGCAGGCTTGAACGGTGTTGGGAAAATTTGAAATAATGGTGGTTGGAAGGTGTAATGGTGGTGGGATTGGTGTTGAAATATTGAATGCAATCAGTTAATGTGAACAGCCTTATGAAAATAAAATTTAAAGATTATTAAAAAAAAGAAATAACTGGTAAGTGGAGCAGTCAGACAAGACACACACACACCATTTATCAATTAAGTTCACAGTTTTATATGGGTATGTTTCTTTCACATTGCTGCAAAACAATAACAATAAAAGATCAGTGATGAACCAAAGCGATAGTACAGCAGGCAAGATACTTACTTGCCTTGCAAGCAGCCAATCAGCATCCTATATAGTCCTCCAAGTACACTAGGAGTAATACTCGAGTGCAGAGCCAGGAATAACCCTGAACATCATCAGACGTAGAAAACAAACCCCCAAATTTAAAAAAGGTCAAAATATCGATAATGACTGATTTCACATTGTCCATACAGACACACTAATAATAAGAAAGTCTGCAATATTGTAAGAATTATTGAAACATGACATGAAGACAGGAAGTGAGCATAGAGTAGCCACAACCCTTAAACTTGGACAAAACAGAACAAAACAGGATCAGTGAAGTAGAATAAAGCAACATGCAACAGAATAAGATTTTGCTATTATTGCTTGGGCACAAATCAGCTATTTACATTTTTTTCAATTAATTCTACCTTTACTTTTGTTTGGTTTTGGAGTCACTTCCAGCAGTGCTTTGGGCTTACTCCTGGCTCTGTGCTCAGAAATCAAACTTAGCAGGGCTTGGGGGACCATATATCGAGCCAAGGGTTGAACCCCAAGATGGGCATACACAAGGCAAGCATTTTACCCATTCCACGATCTCTCTGGCCCTATTCTACCTTTCTTTTCCCTATTTCCTTTGTCCTGCCTTTCTGAAGATTCTTTGAACATTTTTGAGAGTTCCACTTTGGTGTATCTAATGTTTTATAATATATCTTTTTGTGGGGGTGCAGTGCTGCCAGCAGGTCAACCTGTACCTGCAGGGCAAGTGCATCAGGAGCCTGATGATGCCTTTAGGCTACCTGATACCAGGAAGACCCTAACAACTTGGGATCAAGGTTTCCCAAGAAATTAAACAGCTGAAAGTTAAGTATGTGGGAGCCACACCCACAAACCACCTCTCGCTCACTTATCTGCCTTGCTTCAGAAACCCATAAATAAATCTCAAAGGACATTAAAAGCCTCAGTTAATCTCAGACCCATGCAATGCTGAACAGACCGGGGTAAATCAGAGAAGGAGGGAGGCGGGGTCAGTCTGGTGACTGCCCAAGCAGAGCCCCTAGTGGCCACTTGCTCCCACAATCCAAAATTGCTGCCATATCCCCCTCTGTACTCCACTGTCTCAGGATGGACCTTACAGCAATATTAACCTGTTGAAAATTCAGATATGCAGACTTTGTGACTGAAATCTCCAGGCTTTCTCGGAGGGACTACGTTCCCTATACTCCTGGAAGCACCAGTAGTCACACCCATGAAACAACTTCAGCACCACCATGTAAGATCTTCTACCAGCCTTGCTCCAGAGACCCATAAATAAATCTCAAAAAAGAGATTACTGAGAAGACATATTTAGAAAAAGATAGTCTATTTTTGCTTTTATCAAACAATTACTTTTCTTCTGATGTTCTAGTTAATCTTGAACCACACGATACTTAACAGACCAGGAGAAACCAGGGGGAGAGAGGCAGGTGGTGAACTACCCAAGCAGAGTCTCTGGCAATCACTTGTTCCGCAGATTGTTGCCATACCCCCAGCCGGACTCCACAGTTTCAGGACAGACCTCACCTAGATATAATCTGCTGAAAATTCAGGTATTCGGGTTTTGTGACTGAAATCTCCAGGCTTTTTCGGGGTCTGGATGGACTACCTCCCCCCACCTCCTTGTACTCCCAGAGGCCTCGGCACTCACATCCACCCAGTTGAATAAAACTATTCCATCCTTGCATTTCCAATAAAAATACTGAACACCTTGAACAAACATGATGAACTCTAAGTACCCGTATTGCAAACCACAATGCACAAAAAGAAAAGGAAAGAGAAAGAAGAAAAGTGCCTGTCATAGAGGCAGGCTGGGGGTGGGGTGGGGTGTTTGGGGATAGTGGGAGGGAAATGGGGGACATTGATGATGGGAAATGTACACCGGTGCTTCCAATGGATGTTGGATCATTGTATGACTGAAACCCAATCATGAACAGCTTTGTAAAGTCTATCTCACTATATTCAATAAAAGTTATTTTCAAAAAGTAAGGTGGAACTCATGCCAGCTTCTGTCAGCTAAATCAGTGGCTTAATAAATAGTCATGCTCCTACATTAAAAAAATATATATTCATATATATATATACAATATAATATTGTATTACTTCTTCAGAGATTATGCAGGAGGGCATTTCCTCACATGCTACTGATACTGAGATTTCACCTGTTTAACTGAAATAAAGTAACTTTATTTCCCTTTAAGTTCCTTTATCCCATTTATGATATATTTTCTGTAAACCTTTCTTCTCCATACCTTTAGAGCCATGCCAACCCTGTTATACTGGTTGCTTCATCTGTCAAGCATAATTGAGGAAACATACTTAGAAGAGGATAAAGAAGGTCTTTTTTGGCTTATCAAATGATTCCTTCTCTTCTGATGTTCTAGTTTTCTACTATTAGTTTATCTGCTTATAGAGTCTCTCAGCAAAGGTGCGAGAGCAGCCAAATTCTTAGTCTTCCTTCACCTGAGAAAATATGAAGTATTAGATTACAGGGTGACAGCTGTTTCCTTGCAGTACTTCCAAAATAACTCACCACCGCATCGCTGCTCAGTTCCCCAGGGACTTAGCCAGTCTGCCTTCTGTTCTCTCTTCATCGTTCTCTTACGTTTGTCTTAGCTATCAGGTCCAGCAGCTTTAGTTGTACTTAGCGCAGACAGGGAGGAGTAGACCCGCCCCCTCTTCCAGCAGCAGCAATCAGCCAGCTGTTGCCTTTCCAGGGTTTACCGAGTTGGGTTGTTATAGTCCAAATGAATATGGACAAACTTACTAAAGTGTGATGCAAGTGTATTTCTCAGGGCTGGAGAGATAATACAGATAATACAGCGGGTAGAGTATTTGTCTTATACACGGGCCACTTGGGTTCATCCTTGGCATCCCACATGATCCCCAAACATTGCCTGAAGTAATTCCCGAGTGCAGAGCCAGGAGTAAACCCTTGAGCATCACTGGTTGTGCCCCCACACCAAAAAAAAAGAAAAAGCAAAAACACTTTTATTTCTCAGTTTTTGATATTCAAAGTTTTCCCCAATTTTATTTAAAAAATGATTTTACTTTAAAATCATTATTTTATTCATCAAGCAGTACAATGAGTTTAAATATCCCCTTGAAAATAGTTGTGGGGAAAAAAAAACCCCTTGAAAATTGGCCTATAGAACTGAGTTGACTGAGGGGAGTCCATGGAAGTGAAGGGTTCAAAGCTGTCTTGCCATGGTGGGTTTGGTGTTGTGGTCAACCACGACTTTTAGAGTCTCACCTCTCTCATCCAGGCCCCCAAAGCTGAGCAGGCAGTCAAGGCCACTAGGCATCCATCTCTAGAGCAGTTTCTAGAAGCTCTCACAGAAGCCGAGGCTTCTGGAATCTGGTTCTGGACTTACTTCAGTGGGATAAGCCAGAGGCCAGGAGAGCAGATCCAGGAGGGGAAGGAGGAAAGGAAGGAAGGGGTGGGGGGGAGGGTGGCAGCAGGACAGGGCAAGGCAAAGGCACAGGGCATAAGTGCAGGGCTAGGGGATGTGCAGGTCCTCTGGGGGCTCAGAGAGGCAGCACAGAAAGGGGACAAGGCACGACCTTTAGCGATTTGACCTGGGACTGCGCCTGCCCGCACATGGTACGGGTATGAACAGAGTCTCCAGTACTGGTGAGAAGGTCAGCAGCATGGGGAGGCTGCAGAGGAATTCAGAGAGTGACATGAGCTGTCCCTCCAGCCTGGGGTCAGGAGAAGCCGTGGGAGGCGAGGATGCCCAGGCCACAGGAACATCCCAGGCGTGGAATGGGGGCAGAATCCAGGCCCAAACCAGCCACCCCAAGACAGGAAAGGAAACCTGGGACCTGCAAGGGGCTCCGCTGAAAGGTATAAAAGACAAACTCACACTTCTAAGGGAGAAGAGGCTGCAGGAGCTGACAGCCCCAGAACACGGCGTGGGCAGGGGCAGGTGGCTGGCAAAGGCCAAGGAGAAAGAACACTCTAGTACAAGGTGGAGAGGAGGTGAGGCATGCACACTCAGGGGTGAGCCAGCACAGGCCCCGAAAGGGGCAGATGGTAGGACTCAATGCACGCCTGGGGGCCCAGCTCTCCTGAGGATTTATTTAGGGCATACGTCCAGATTTCAGGAAAAAAGAATCTCGAGGCTAAAACAAAAATCTCTAGTCTGAGACAAAAATGCCACAGACTAGTCACTTAGAGCACAGAAAGACGTTCTTCATGCTTTTCCTTTCGACAGTATCAGCTAGAAATGTTGGGCGGGGAGCCCAGGTGAAGCCGGGAAGACAGCAGCTGCCTCTGGAGGCAGGGGCCTGCTTCCAGGAGCTGGAGAAGCCGAACAGAAGGAGAAAAGGCTGGGAGAGAGTCGAGCGTTGTCTCCACACGGCCTGTGCGTGCAGAGTTCCCACTTCTGTTTCAGGTCATTTCTGGTTAAATGCTTGCGTACGTGCCTCAACGCAGGCGGCTGAAAGAAACTGCTTTTCGGATGGCTACAGAAACTTTCCCCCTTACTTTCATGCCAAAATCCTTATGCACATCTCATGCCAAAGAAATGCTTTTCGCAGCCAGAGGTCTGAGGAATGAAGGTCAGGCCAAGAATTAGCACCACAAAAGCTTTATCAGAGCCCAGCAGAATTAAGCCTCTGACATTTGCAATGGGAAAGTAAATAAGACCAGGAACTTAGAGCCACAACAGCAACCTCTCAGAAAGCGGCTATTAAATAATATGGGATTATGGGCAGAATGTGTAAATTAGTAACTAGTTTGAAGGACCACAAATTAAAAAGAAAACATGAGCACACATATGATTCTCTTTTTTCTATATGACAAGCACGTTTGCTTGCAAAAGACTCTCCTGGCTATTCCTAAAAGCAAACCCTCAAGGACGAATAAGCAATAATGTAATTTTTTGATACCAGAGATATACAAATTTTGAATATAAGGTCATTTTAAAGCCAAATGTTATTTCCGGGACTTGGGGGGCTTCAATGGCTCAGAGTATCATTTCTCAGCTACTCTAAGGGGGCCAAATGACCCCCTGTGGGACCCCAGAATATTCCAAGGGGGCCACAAGTAAAAATCACATAAATGGGTTTTGGGGAGGGTCAGGACATGATTCTAGGGGCCACCTCATAAGATAAGAGGGGGAGGGGTGAGAGGAAGGAAAGGGGTTTAGGAAAGAATCACTGGTTTAGAATCTGAAAACAAGCCAAGTGCCAGAGAACAGACAACTGGTTAAAGAAACTATGGTACATCTATACAATGGAATACTATGCAGCTATTAGAAAAATTGAAGTCATGAAATTTGCTTATGATTGGATGGACATGGAAACTAACATGCTAAGTTAAATGAGTCAGAAAAGAGAGGGACATAGAATGACTGCACTCATTTGTAGAATATAAAATAACATAATATGTTATTTATAGGACACTATAAGGACACTAGAGACAAGGACCAGGAAGAATGCTCTGTGGTTTGGAAGCCTGCCTCATGTGCTGGGAGAGAAGGCAGTTGGGATGGAGAAGGGATCACTAAGTCAGTGGTGGTTGGAGGGATTGCTCAGGATGGGAGATGTGTGCTGAAAGCAGACTAAGGACCACTAAGTATCTGTATTACAATCCATGGTGCCCAAAAGTAGAGAGAGAGTAAGAAGGAAAGTGTCTGCCACAGAGGCAGGGGGCGGGGTCAGGTGGGGATGGTGGGAGGGGTACTGGGGACATCATTGCTGGAAAATGCACTGGTGGAGGTATGGGTGTTGGATCATCGCATGACTGAAACTCAATCATGAAAGCTTTTTAACTGTATCTCATAGTGATTCAATTAAAAAAATAAATTTTAAAAAAAGAATGGCTGACTTGGAGCGAGGCTGCCCTCTCAGTCCTGTAGCTGCTGCCTGTGCCCGAGAGTGCCCCAAGAGCTCCGCTGTGTGTGCCCGGCAGCTCTGCTGTCTATAATCTCCCAGTGCTGCCAATGATTCCTGGATGCTTTGCAGACAGATCTGTGCCAGCTCTGAAACCAAGCTTGGAAATGCTGTGAGAGGGGGGTGCAGGCACTCAGGGTCTTGTCCAACAGCAGTGGAGACAACTGGGACAGGCAATGGGAAGCAAGGGGCTGGAGGTCAAATGGCTGAATCCAGAAAAGATGTGTTTTAGGAGAAGGGATAGGATGAGAAAGGAAGGCAAAGGAGCTCCCAGATTACGGGAGGGGTCTCCTGAAGGGTCCCAGACAAAGGCAGACGCCTTTCCCTGTCTTATGCCTTTTTAACAAAGGTGTGGGTGCGTGAGGCTCGTCCAAGCATGTGGAGAGTGGCTTTGAGAATGGTTGTGGCTGGGTTCTGGAGGTCTCTGGCTGCCAGGGCTCTGCTCGGGGTGGGGAGGGAAACTCAACCCACCCCCTCCGAGGAGCCCCCAGTGAAGACAGACAGCGCAGGGGCAAGAGACTCTGCGTGACTCTCTTCCGAGAGCTTGGTTTCATAGTCTCTGGATGTTGGCCGTTGATGGGATTACACGGCACCCAGGGCAGTTTGTGGGTGTGACCGCCTAGCTACTGGAAAATGGGGGATCTGGGTGGAAGAGGCCCAGTCCCGACCCGAGCAGGCTTGGAGATCTCAGCCCGGGGTCCTGCACACCTGAGTTCCTCAGCCAGTTCCTTCATGCATGAGGTTTGTCCAAGCATGTGGAGAGTGGCCTTGAGCATGGCTGTGGAACCGGCAGAGGAACCCAGGTATGCGGGACCCAGGGCTGAGATCTTCAAGCCTGCTCGGATCGGGACTGGGCCTCTTCCGCCCAGATCCCCCATTTTCCAGTAGCTAGGCGGCCACACCCACAAACTGCCCTGGGTGCTGTGTAATCCCATCAACGGCCAACATCCAGAGACTATAAAACCAAGCTCCCGGAAGAGAGCCACATAGTTTCTTGCCCCAGTGCTTGGCTGTCTTCACCAGGGGTTCCTCAGAGCGGGTGGGTTGAGTCTCCCTCCCCGCCCCGAGCAGAGCCCAGGCAGTCGGCGACCTCTGGAACCCAGCCACAGCCATGCTCAAGGGTCCCTGAGAAGAAATACAAACTTCTTGAAAAATTAAGGTCTTATTAAACTTTCAGTGGTTTAAAAATGAAAATGAATTTTGAATGAGGATCACTAACTTAGTTTATTAGAAGCACTTTGTTCTTTCTATTTAAAAAAAAAAAAAAACTAGGAGAAGAAGATAGACCCCTGAAGGAGTTTCTGTCTAACAGGCTAGCTCTTGGATGATTTTTCCTCGGGGGACATGTGCTACTTCCCTGCCGGTAGGTCCCCTCACAGCCTGGGGGCCCTGACTTTTCTTGGCAACAATGTTTCACCTGACTGCTCGGGAGGAGAGACTCAGCCATCAGGCCAAAAGTCGCAGAAAAAGTGCAGCCATTCCCAGCCACCAAATGCATTTCTTTTGCAACAAGAACAGGCCAGTGAGGGCCTGGACTGCCTTCACCACAGAGGAGCCAGTAAGAGTTCACACACTAGAGCTGCAGGTCCGGTGCTGGAGTGATAACACAGTGGGTAGGGCATTTGCCTTGCCCGCGGCCGACCCGGGTTCGATTCCCAGCATCCCATAAGGTCCCCTGAGCACTGCCAGGGGTAGTTCCTGAGTGCATGAGCCAGAAGTAACCACTGAGCATCACCAGGTGTGGCCCAAAAAGAGAAAAAGCAAAAAGAGTTAGAACTGCAGGCCTCTCGGTAAAAGGCCCCTCGGAAAAAGGCCAGATGAGGGTTGGGAGAGACAGTGCAGCAGGAAAAGCTCTGGTCTTTGCACTTAGTACCCCAGTTTGATCGGCAGCACCCCTGATGGTGCCCCGGGCTCTGCCAGAGTAGCCCCTGAGCAGAGAATCAGGAGTAATGCCTGAGCACTGCTGGGTGTGAGCCCCCCAGCCCTCCCAGCAAGGCTAGGTGACAGGGTTCTGCCACTCACTCTTTACCCAAACTCACCCCACTGCTACCCCCCACAGTGGCCTGGGCTAGCCTGACCCCACAGTCCTTGGCAGGCTTAAGTACCCTGTCAGGGCAGCAAGCACTGACAATTAATGGCTGGTCACAGCCACAGGAGACCATTTGCTCAGACCTCACCCAGGCTCCCGACAGACCACGGCCATTAGAGGTCCAGTAAAGTCTTGGAAGTAAGCCAGTTGCTAGCTAGCTTCTGGCCAGCATCTGCAAATGGGAGATTGTTTTTTTTTTAAAGGTGGTGGCTACCTCATAAATGTCTCCAGGACTCAGTTTGAACACCAGGATACCAAGTAATCAACAGCCATTTTAAAAACCACTTTGTAAATGTCGTCTGACAACAGAAACCTAGAGGAGACAGGTTCTGATGATAGTGTAAGTCGGGAGCTCTTTCCAGGGGGTCTCTGGCTTCGACGGCCCCCAGATGAGGAAGTCCAGCCCCAACCCAGTCCCGGGAAGCCGAGGGTCAAGCCAGATTCTGAGGAGGGTGGGAAAGGACAGGACGAGAGCTTAGACGTGTCACAAGCCTGGTGCTTGCCAATTCTTTGGAGGGTTGGAGGCAGGAGGAGCAGACAGAAGACCGACAACTAGGAAGAAACGCAAGGACGATTCCCAAGGAAAGAGTGGGGAAGGGCGGGGTGCAGAAATAGTAGGGCATGACCATGTGCTGTGTGGGAAGCAGGTCCAGGAGGCATTTGGAAGACAGAGCAGTTGTGCCCAGTGGCTGAGGAAGAGGTTGGAGTGCTGTGAGTGGATTCCAGAGGGCAAGGAGAGTCCTGGATGAGCGAGCTAAGGAGGACTGGCCAACTGGTTCTGCCACACTGGACTCAGCACGTGACCTCCTTTCTGCCACTCTGACTTCTTCTAAACTTAAGCATTTCTGCCAACGGAACAGCAACTGTATTTCCAAGACTATTCCATCAGGGAAGAATAACTCAAGAAGAGCCCCCAAGACCCTTTCCTGGGTCCAGGTTTTCCTATGTCACTGCCTAGAAGTTTCCATCCAAACCCGATGGGGAAGTTTCCCTGGGCCAGGTCTTGAAAGGGCTTCTCCTCTGCCTCGCAAGCCGCTAGCGCTAACCAAAGAGTGTAGAGGCAGGAGTCAAACTCTCCCAAGTATAGTTCATACAACGCCTTGATGATTTCTTAATAGCACCTGCTATCAGGAAAACAAGAGCAGGAATAAAACAGTCACTGGCAGGGAGAGAATAGCAAACAAGGAGCACGCCTAGCAAACCTGGCCTGGGTTTGATCCTGACACCACATGATCCCCTAAGCATCACTGGGTGTGGCCCTCGCTGGACCCCGAGCACTGCTGGGTATGACTCTGAGAACCCTTCCCCTGCCACCAGGGTGGCCCAGATATCCCCAGCATCACGGGGCTCAAGCAGCACCACTTCCTCAGGGTCTTGTATTGATCCACCCTGCCCTTTTGACTGAGAATCACTGGTGAGGTACCCTAGGCCTACTGTTTACTGCTTGGGAGAGCCCCTACCTACAAAAAACAGCCACTGTCATCCCAAACTCTACTTCACAGCTAACAAGTTGCAGGGCGACAGACCCAAACCTTGAAAACCTCCCTCGGGAGTGCGAACAGTCATTTCTGAATTGACATTATAATGCCCGCATGAAAGCTTAACGGTTTCTAGTCACGTCAGCGCATCCTTCTTCTGGAGGCCCATATTTCTGTGCCACAAAGGCTTCAAGCCAGCGCAGGGATCTGGGGACACCCTTTGCTCACATGCCCACCTATGTTTACCATACCCTGGCAGACACTCACCTCAGCCGTTCCTCCTCTTTTTTCCGCAGGTTGAAGTCTCGCTGAACCACCTGCAGAACATGTTCGGTTTCATCATCGGTCAGACCAGACAGGTCCAGCTTCCTCCCCATGATTTAATATCAAATCCAGGGCAATGCAGTCAGACCTGCGAAATCAAAGACCAAAGATTGAGGGCATGATCAATGCTCCGCATGGGGGAAAAAAAAACAGTCAATGTGTTACTGAAAGAGAATCAAATACAGGATTGCAATCAGGTGGGATCTTGCTCTGTGGTTGGACTCAGCAAACATCTGCAGGCTGCTTCAGCAAGGCCACAAGAAAACAAGAGATGGTGACCAAGCATTCAGCACAGTCACCCTTCCCAACACTGACCTTAGAAATGAAAATTACTAAAAAACGCCAACAAAATGAGACACATATATCTGTATACATGCATCATTTTTATATAATGCATATATATATAATTATGGGGGGTTTCAAAAAAAGAGAGAAGGTTTGAAAATTCTAAATTTCTTGGGCCAGAGAGATATATAGCAGGTAGGTCACTTGCCTTGCATGCAGCGCACCTAGGTGGTTTTGATCTCTTGCACCCATATGGTCATAAGCCTGCCAAGAGTGATCCATGAGTGCAGAGAGAGGAGTAAACCCTGAGCACAAGAAATTATGCCCCCCAAACAAACAAAAATATTATAAATTTCTGTGATTTGAAGTTTTAAAATATAAATACTACAAGAAATTGTGAAAATAAATTACAATATTTTAAAAACTTATAGACTATATTACTTTAAATTTTAATTATATGATTAAAATTACAAATATATGCTTCTATTAATAAGAAAATTCATAATACAAAGCCTTTATTTTAATTTTATTTTTATTGACTTATTGTTGTTTTGCACTATTATGAAATTTCAGGGGTTTGTTTCATATCTCCATATGTGGGCAAAATGTCACCACTTCCCCCACCAAACTTCAGTGTCATATCATCACCATAAAGACCCCTCCCATGAGGCTGGAAATACAGGACAGTGGGAAGGACACTTTCCTTGCATGTATCTTATCTGAGTTTGATCTCCAGAATACCATACGGTACCCCAAAACACTGCCAGAGAGATTGCTGAGCACAGAGCAAGGAGTAAGCCCTGAGCACTGCCAGGTGAGGCCCACACAAACAAACAAAAAAGAGACCCCTCTCCTCAGTCTTTCCCTCAAGTACCACTATAGTTTTCACCATATCTAATAATTAATTTTGTCATTTCTTGCCAGTCCATTGCTTTAGCAGTTCATAGTTTATGTCAGAGCCATGTAGCTGGTCCATAGGCTCATGAGAAAGAACGCTCAGTATCTCTTATTCTCAGGGAAACACAATTCAAAGCCACATGCTATCACCACACAGACCCATGAGAATGACCTATATAAAACAAAGGGGAAAGAACAAGTGCTGATGGGGATGTGGAGAAAATGGAGCTCTGTAAGGGTACCCTATTGGTGGGCATGTCAATTGGTGCAGCCTCTAGTCAATATGTTATGGCAATTCCTTACAAGCATAAGAATGGTAATTCCTTATAAAATAACAGAGTAGGAGACTAACACCCAAGAATAGTAGTATATAACACAAGTTGGCTCTGTGGCTTGGAAGCTGGCCTCACATGCTGGGAGAAAGGCAGCCCAGATAGAGAAGGGGACATCTAGTAAAATGTGGTTGGAGATCCCTCGCGGGAAGGGAGATGCGTGCTGAAAGTAGAATAGAGACTGAACACGATGGCCACGAAATACCCCTATCGCAAACCACAACACCCAAAAGGAGAGAGAGAACGAAATGGAATACCCTGCAACAGAGGTGGGGTGGGGTGGGGGGATGGGATTGGAGGGTGGGAGGGATACTGGGTTCATTGGTGGTGGAGAATGGACACTGGTGGAGGGATGGGTTCTGGAACATTGTATGAGGGAAACACAAGCATGAAGATGGGTAAATTTGCAACTGTACCCTCACAGTGACTCACTAATTAAAAAAATAAATAAAAATAAAGTTAAATAAATAAAATAAAAGAATGGTAATTCTTCATGATCCAGTAAAATAATTTGCTGGCATTTACCTGGAGGATATGGAAACACT
The DNA here is from genome assembly GCF_027595985.1 of Sorex araneus. Taxonomy (NCBI): domain Eukaryota; kingdom Metazoa; phylum Chordata; class Mammalia; order Eulipotyphla; family Soricidae; genus Sorex; species Sorex araneus. The sequence continues at coordinate 38,187,544 of NC_073305.1, read as the reverse complement.
AATTTGAGAGGATACCGGCAACCCTCTGTTCAGAGCTGTACAATTCGTAAGAGCTAAAATCATCCGAGTAATTTCTCAGCAGTAGAGAATGTGATATTTCTAAAACACACCATCCAGCAAGGCATATATAAAAATCATAAAAAAGCTACATTTTAAAGATAATCATTTGGGGGCCACGCTCAGTGGTGTTGGAATAAGCGGAAGGACTGCCATGATCACATTTAGAGATCTCTGGGCCGTTTGTACTCAAACCCAGGACCTCAGGCATGCCAGATGGATGTTTTACCACTTAATTCACATCACATCTCTTAAGAAATGCTTTAAAAAAAGTGAATAACTATGCTCAGGGATGACATCAAATAAATCATTCCAAAGAACTGTCCAAAACTATAGGTCACAATAAGCATGAATGCAAACATATGTAACAGAACATTAGTGAAACTAATACAAGATTTCAAAAAGGATTGGGACTCTGTCCACCCTTCCCCTCCCACTTTGGCCAGGTTCCAGACTTTGGACCTGGATTCCGAGGACTCTCTTCTCACTGATGCCAACCCCTAGATCAGAAAGTCTCACTGACTGACATTAGCTCTAATTCTGCAAACCCAGGTGTGTGCTTCTGAGCACTGGGACTCTACCCACCCTCTCCCTCTCACCACAGCCAGGTTCCAGATGCAACATCTTGGACTAAGGACCCGCAGGGCTCCCTTCTCACTGACCCCAGCCCTAGATCAGAGAATCTCACTATCTGATGTCAGCTCCAATTCTCTGAACCTAGTTGTGTGCTCCTGGGCATTACGACTTTGTGCCATCTTCTCCCTCACACCATGACCAGGCTCTGGACAGAAAGCCTTGGCCCCAGGACCCTGATGGCTCCCTTCTCACTTACCCCAGCCCTAAAACAGAGAGTGTCGCTGTCTGATGTCAGCTCTGATTCTCTGAACCCAACACACTATGAAAACACATTATTGACACTCTCTTCATATTGAAAGTGGCGGGTGAAGGTGTTTGCCTTGCAAGCGGCCAACCTGGGTTCGATTTCCAGTATCCCATATGGTCCCCTGAGCACCGCCAGGAGTAATTCCTGAGTGCAGATCCAGGAATAACCCCTGAGCATCTCAGGGTGTGACTCAAAAAGAAAAAAAGTGGCAGGTTGAAACAACCATATTTCACAGACACCTTATACAGTTATATATCTCAATCAATTAAATGGAGTACCTAGTTCAAAACCCACTGTCACAGCCTAATAGCACCACATGGTAAAAAAAATAATCTCTGAGTAACAGAGACTTTATCAGTACCCCTCTGGTATAAACAACTGAACATATCAGTTCTTAAGGAGTCTAAACCTCCAACATTAACCCACATAAACCTCAAAGAGCAATTGGAGAAACTAAGGAACCCAATAGCTGTGTCAGACAGAGACAGAAACCCAGGCAAATCCTCGAGCTCATTAAAACCATCTAGCCAGGTCGATAAGAACTGAAATAAACACTACATTGGAAGCTGAAATTAAACAAGCAACGGCCCATGAAATTAAGCAATCACTAGATGAGAAATTTGACCAGCTAAAAGAACTGATACAAAGAATGACAGATTCCATACAAAATGAACTGAAGTAACTAAAGAACACGATAGCAAGCCATAGCAGAATTGCACAGGCAGAAAATCATATAGATGAACTTGAAGAAAAAGTATAAGCATTGATGATTGATGGGGAACTGGCAAAAGGAAAGAGAAGCACTAGAATGGAAGAGAATGGAAGGTACTTAATGGATAAGAGCAAGAGGTACAATCTCCAAATTATAAGAATACCAGAAGACAAGGAAAACAGAAAGGGGAAAGAACAAGAGATCATATCTGAGAATTTCCTCACGCTTTGAAGAGAGATATACAAATTCAAGAGGCCCAAAATGTATCAAGCAAGGGGCTGGAGTGATAGTGCAGCAGGTAGGGCATTTGCCTTGAACGCAGCTGACCCGGGTTTGATTCCCAGCATCCCATATGGTCCCCTGAGCACCGCCAGGGGTAATTACTAAGAGTAACCCCTGAGCATCACTGGGTGTGACCCAAAAAGAAAAAAAAAAAGAGTACCAAGCAAAACAAATCCAAATAGAACAATGCCAAGACATAGTTATCAAAATGACAAAATCCAAAGCGACAGGCTTCTTAAAGCTTCTAGAGAGAATAGAAATCTTAAATATAAGGGAATTACAACAGCTCTCTCATGTGAAAAGGTGTAGGAGAGAAAAGAGTAGAAAGGCATATTCAAATTACTCACTGAAAAAAATCTTTAAACTTAGAGTCCACTACCCTGGAAAGCTCTCATTTAGATGAAAGGGATGGATAAAAATATTCTCAGACAAATAAGAGCTGGCAGTATTTGCTATTCTTAAACTTGTTCCTGAATGAAATATTGAAGACCATTTGTGTAAACCAAACAGCCAGTTGTAGGAACAATAACCCCACACAGTAAAATGGCAACACGGCCCTTTATGTCAAATAATTTCTCCGAATGTCAATGGACTGAACTCTCCCATCAAAAGGCACAGAGTGGCAAAACGGATCAGGAAACAAAATCCATCCATTTGCTGCTTACAGGAAACACATCTAAGATCACAGGATAGACACAGGCTCAGAGTGAAAGGATGGGAAACAATCATACAAGCCAACGGTAAAGAGAAAAAGGCTGGAAAATCATACTTATATCAGACTAGACAGCATTCAAGTAAATATGGATGAAAGTAGAGATATGGATGGACACTACATATTGGTTACAGGAACAATAGATCAAGAAGTACAATTTGTCAATATCCTTTTTTCTCCCTTAATTCCGTCTTTTCTTTTTCTTTCCAAAATTATGATAATGATCATTGATGTTCATGTCCTATATATTTTTACTTATAATTATATTGTGAATAATTCCTTACATCACTACTAATTCAACATGACATTATACTGTCCAATATTCTATTAAATTATACATTCATCCCTTATTGGGAAGCATCAGTTGTATTTCCACTATTTCAATATCATAAGTAATGTTGGTAGAAATCTATATTTATAAATCTATAAATCTACAATACTTAGAAGTTCATTTCTTGAATTAAAGTAAATAAATGTTTTTTAAAGATTTACCAAAAATCTAAAGCAATTTAAATAAAAAGATTTCAAAAGGCTTCCATCCAGTGAGCTAGGCAAGGATTTTTTGACATCCAAAATTCAATAATCTCAAAATTCATCACATTCGCACTTACTCTTTACAGTTCTATCACTGTTACTTCTCAGAAAATTATACTCTTTGGCATTCTGTTTCTGAACTTAATATTCACAACATCATACTATATGCATGCTGTATATGCATGTGCATGTAGTGTGCTTCTCTGTGTCAACATTATAGTTTTCTTTCTTCCTTTTGGTGTTTGGGTCACACCTGGCAGTGCTGGAGATTACTCCTGACTTTGTGCTCAGGGATTAATCCTGGAAGGGTTCAGGGGAATGTATGGGGTGCCACGGATTGAACCTAGGTTGGCTGCATGTAAGGTAAGTGCTCTACCTGCTATACTATCTCTTCAGTCCCAAATTATAGTTTTCTGATTCATTTATGCTTATGAAAATGCCTGAAAGATATCCTTTTAATCCAGAGCAAACTATTGCACTTATATGGAGAGATGTGTATCTGAGATTAATGTTATAGTATATAAAAGTTATATAAAGTTTAAGAGAATGAGGTCAAAAAATAGCTTTCAGAGCAAATGGGATGGCTGAAAGAAAAGAGAAAGGATTTTATTTGAGACAAGAAAAATAGGTGTTGGGGCTGGAGCAATAGCACAGCAGGTAGAGCATTTGCCTTGCACATGGCCGACCCGAGTTCGATTCCCAGCATCCCTTATGGTCCCCTGAGCACCACCAGGAGTAATTCCTGAGTGCATGAGCCAGGAGTAACCCATGTACATTGTACAACTCCCTAGGTGTTGGTCCAGTCTTTCTGGAAAACAATATGGACAGTCCTTCAAAAACTAGATATTGAGCTTGCATATGACCCTGCAATACCTTCTGGGAATATATATCGAGGATGCAAAAAAGCACAGTAGAAATGACATCTGTACCTATATATTCATTACAGCACTGTTCACAATAGCCAAAATCTGGAAACAACCCAAGTGTCCTAAAACAGATGACTGGTTAAAGAAACTTTGGTACATCTACACAATGGAATACTATGCAGCTGTTAGGAGAGATGAATCATGAAATTTGCTTATAAATGGATAGACATGAAGAGTATCATGCTAAGTGAAATGATTCAGAAAGAGAAGGACAGACATAGAAGGACTGCACTCATTTGTGGAGTATAGAATAACATCACATGAGGCTGACACCCTAAAACAGTAGAGACAAGGGCCAGGGGGATTGCCCCATAGCTGGAAGCCTGCTTCATGAGCGGAGGGGAGAAGGCAGATGGAATAGAGAAGGGATCACTAAGAAAATGATGGCTGGAGGAACCAGCTAGGATGGGAGATGCATGCCGAAAATAGATAATGGACCAAACATGATGACCTCTCAGTGTCTATGTTGCAAGTCATAAAGCCCAAAAGCAGAGAGAGATTATGGGAAATATTGTTTGGCATGAAGGCAGGGGGAGGGTGGGAAAGGGGGGCATACCCAGGATATTGGTAGAGGGAAATGTACAGTGGTGGAGGGAGGGGTGTTTGATCATTGTGAGATTAAAACATAAACATGAAAGCTTGTAACTATCTCACAGTGATTCAATAAAATTAAAAAAAAAGATTCAAGTTATATACACTTTTGTCTGAAAAGTATCTGTCATGAGTAAAGTGAAATAAGCTTAATAAAAACTTAATTGAATAATTAAGGTGAACATTTGACATCATAATGTATAATTAAGGTGATAAAGACATGGTTCAAGGAACATGCTAAGAAAAAATAATATGGCTACCAGAGAGATAGTACAGTGGGCAGCCTTGCATGCAATCAACTCGTGTTCAATCTCTGCGCCCAAGATGTTCCACTAAACCTGAACAAAGGTGCTCCCTGAGCTCAGAGCCAGTAATATGCCCTGAGCACTGCCAGGTGTGGCCCCAAACCCAAATTATATAGACAGATCTATTATTCAGTTAAATAACTTTAAGTTTTCATATATATCGATAATATACTTGACATTTAATAGTCACAAATCTCACAACCACTCATTACTACCAGTTACAGATTACAGAAGGCAGACACAGAATTAATGAAGATAATTCACTAAGATAAATGTCAGTCAAGGCTGTGTTCCTGTCTGGTGCAAGTGCCTTACCTTTTCTCCAGGCACACAGCCTGTGAGATGCACAGAGGTCCTCTGAGGTCCTCTGCGTCTCAGATTTTCAAACAGGAAAGGTCCCCAGTTCTCTGCCCTCGATTTCTTAACCATCTAGTAACCAGAAATCTTATTAGTTGGTGGCTATTCAGGCAAAGATGGCCTCCCCTTTTAGTTTCCAAATAATGGTAATAAACACAGAAAACAAAACAGTTTCAGTTCTCAAAAGTCCACCATTACATGGCTTAAGACCTCATGACTCAATCGTGCGAACTAATCTCAGGAATCAACCAAGAAATCCCAAATGGCATTCCAACTATGAAAACAATATTTTTAAAAACTGAACTTTTGGACTAGAAAACGAATTAGCAGTGACTAGTGAGAAAGGGTGAAGAGGGAGGGCAAATCAGGATGAAAGGGGAGAATGGACATTCTGGATGTTCACTGGACATTGTGCAGTGAGTTCAATACGGTGTGTATGTAGGCACAGGCTGATTTTCAGTGGCACACCCAGAAACTTATCTAATATTGCAATGCCATATTATGTCAATGAAAGAAATGAAACAAAACCACCAAAATCCAAAAAGTAAAATATTTTTCATGTCTGTAAAACTAGCTTTCAAAAGTAAATACTTGGTGCCCTTTGCCCAAATACCGATGATGGGGGATGAGGGTGGGGGGTGGGGGGTGGGGAGAACGAAAGTGGGCAGAGAACCCAGTGTCCCTGCTGGTGGACAAGTAAATTACAAGGTCCCAACTTTAGGCTGCAAAGGAAAGGGGGAAGTCTTATGTCCTAGCAGGAACAGAGGAGCGAGCACAGGGGAAATGCAAGTCGACTTTGACTGCTTTCCACCACCCCATTAAAGACAAAAGTGGCATCTTCTGAGTTTCCCAGAAGGTGACATGTCTGTCTCCTTCACCTCACGTCACTACCCTTTGAATGCTGAGAATTATAATGAGGTTCCAAGCAGCCCAGTTAGTTGAAGACAGCTTTGATCATATCTGATCTGAGAAGAATGATCAGGACTCTAGAGGGATAATGGGTATCTGTGAAGGAATGCATAAAATAGCTCTCAATGGACAGGACAGAGTAATGAGACATCCCTTCTGGAAAATCATAAAAAAGCATCATCTTTTTTTTTCTACACCGAACATAATCAGCTTCCCTGCACAAGAAGAGAAACAGCATCTGAGAGCACACACGTCTCTGTCCTTGGTCAGAGATCACGTGGGTTCGGCTGTCAGGAGCAATTTCTCAGAGGCACAAAGCCGGTTCACATGCTACTGATTTCCTGACGTGTGTGCCATGTGCCTGTCCTTGAATTTCTCGGGCTTATGCCCAGCAGAGTCAGGAGCAGAGAACATTTTCAGATTTATGAAGGAGAAATTTAATACAACTTCAAGACTTAATTCTACCCCAATTTCCCTAACATGTATTCTAAAGTTCCCATAAGAGGATTCTGTCCTGGGAAAAAGAATCAAGAAATGTTGCAAACTGTTTAGACTTGATGGTCTGCTTAGTGCAAGTCAGCATCTCAGGGCTGCTACAAAGTCTGTCCACTAAAGAAACAGTGTAATTTGGTCTCACCTGCACCTCTGAAATATATGTGTCTGCTCTTTGGAAATAGCTACATCCAAGAAATGATTACCTGGAAACAGCTCTGTAAGTCCACTCCACCATGACAAACTCCAGCTCTAACATAATTACTGAATTACTGAGTTTTTATCCCCCGCAGTGTAACCACCATAGAAACTACTGATTTAGATGAGCTTCAGAAGAAAATCACTTTAAAATGGAAAGCAGGACTGGACAGACAGTACCAAAGGTAAAGGTGCTTGCCTTTCATTCAGCTGACCTGATTAGATTCCCCACAACTGCATATGGGCACCTGAGCACTTCCAAGGGTCACTCTTTGATCACAGAGCCAGGAGTGGCACCTGAGCATCTCCAGTGGTGGCCTATCTTCCACCCGCATCTCACAAAACTAAAAATAATACAAAGGAAAGCAAATTGATATGACTTTAAAGTCAGAAGACCAAGGCAATAGCAGTCGCCTATCCGTTATCTTCTAGACAGAATAAAAAATATGAGGAAGAACATGAACACTTGTGCAGGAAACTGGTTAACACAAACTTTGCAAATGGGAAAGAAGGAAGTTGGATACAGTGACTACTATACACATAGTAGGAGGTTGATCATGAAAGATCAACATGTACAAAAGTGAAAATGGGACCTTTAGAAATGAGAGAGGGATGAAGCAATCTAGTGAGAAAGAAAATACAGCAAAAAGCTGAAAGATAAACTTGGAACATCCAAAGTCCTAAAGAACAATACAGGGTACATTCTGGGGGCCGGAGCGATAGCACAGTGGGTAGGGCGTTTGCCCTGCATGCGGCCGACCCGGATTCGATCCCCGGCATCCCATATGGTCCCCCAAGCACTGCCAGGAGTAATTCCTGAGTGCAAAGCCAGGAGCAACCCCTGAGCATTGCTGGGTGTGACCCAAAAAGCAAATAAATAAATAACTAAATAAAAATAATAATAAAGGGTACATTCTGCCAGGACATCCATGATTCAATCTTGAATTGAATCATGGAAAAGAACTTTCTTCTTCCTCCAAGGAACCAAAATGTCATAAGATTCTCCCATTTGGGGGGTGGGGTGGGAGCAAGTACAGGGATTAGGGTGCATGCCTAGAAAGCACCTGATACAGGCTTAATCCTCAGCACCACAGGGTCTCTTGAGCATCACCAGGTGCAACCCTGGAGAAAATTCAGGGCACAGCAGGTGCTGACAGCATGGCAGGCATCATGTGACCCTTGCACTGAACTGCCAGGCCGGGAGGTGGAAATGCCTGAGAATCACTGGTGCGGTCCAGAGATCACATCCCCTAAAAAGAATTCACCCATTTAAAGGGCAAATCGGGGTAGGGACATGGGGAGAGAAAGGACATGACTTAGCCAAGAAGAGAAAATATGCCCCCCACAGATGATCACGGATGTACACTATGCTTGTTTGGGGGAGCAAGAGATAGCTGGCCACAATGACTAAAGTAGCCACTAAAGAGACACCTCATAGGAAATATCCTGAAGACCGGCCATGACTGAACTATAATTGACTTCACATGAATTTATAGCTGCAGAGGGTCTACTGCCAGAAGAGAGGCAACATTAGCTGCTAAAAAATAAAATCCCATTTTTATGTCAAGGGCTTAATGTTAATGGTTACTCTAATAGTATCAACCGAGGAACAACTAATAGCAAGCTAAGTTATGCTGCTTATGTTAAATGGTCTTTAAAGCCCCAACCTTAGTCCACAATGGAAGGCTTCAGTTCTTAACCTCTAGGTCACCTATTTTGGAACTAGCAACTCAAGTCATCCATTGCCAATGCCAGTAATCTCTCATCTCCCGTACCATCCACAGGTAGCTGCTCACAGTTTCGGAGATCTGTCACCTTAAATTGCTTTAGTCTGCCATTCCCAATCTTCCCTGTCCTACAGTCTGCCTGATTGGGGGGGGTAGAGGAGGGTGGGTGGGAGGGAGGGGGTGGTTTCAGCAATTTGTACTCAGACTGAGCACTATGAATCCCTGTTTTTCAAACCCATCTTCATTCACAGAGAGGGTCATCATTCACAGAGAGGCTTTTTCTCTTTTTAGAAATATCCTCGTTTCTATAAACAGTGCATTGAAAACCTTGCTTTCAAAACATAATAAAAATATAACAATATTTCCCCCCAATATTTGTGTATCTTCAAGATAGGAGACACATTCTATGGGGGAAATAGTAATTCTATCTTCCTAGATTATTTGCCTCATTGTATTTCCCTACATTAAAATGGATACTTAGAAGCCAGAGAGATAGTACAGGAGTTAAGACATTCATGCATGAGGTTGAAATCCCAGATTGATTCCCAGCACCCTTTATATTTCCCTGAGCACCACCAGGAGTAATCACTGAGTACTGCCAGATGTGCCCTAGCCTCCACAAGTGGATACATCAATGATGCTAAAAAAGTGATGTGATGAAAAATATGAGTTGGAAACAAAGAAGATACAATTAAGGGCATCATAAATAGAACCGCTAAAGTCAGTGTTTATAAATTAAAAGAAAAAAAGAAAAGTGGGGCTGAATGGGTGAATAAAATGTGGTACATCCATCCCTTATAATGTTGTAACATAAAGGATGGGTGATTATGAAATTTTTGTCATGCTTTCTTTTCTTTGGCAAAACAAATGTCTATTATTGAGTATTCTGCAGTTTAAACAAAAGGTAGCCTGAATCACCCCAAGAGCCATATGAAAAATGAGGAAAAAGTCCCATGAATTTCATTTCAGCAAAAACCAGGACATAATTAAAACTGTAGAATAAAAATATAATAGAGTAAATGGAGTTGGATTTAAAAAAAGAAAAAGAAATAAAAGGTGGTAAAGAAAGGCTTCTGCAGCTGCAAATCGTGGCAAAACTTATTTTCTCAAACGAAAGGATCACAACCTGAACAGAAGAGGCATTGCAGCTGACTTAACAAACTTTCAGTTTTAGGGTTGTTTTTATCCAAAAGAAAAAAAAAAAGAAAAAAATGGCAATATTATTCAAGGAATCACAAAGAAAACATGCTTACTAGAAGCAGGTCTTCTTTTCACACAGAAGAGAAGAGAAATAGACACACGCATTCACACACACACACACACCACCTTTCAAAAAAATTGACATTTGGTTTAATAAGCTCAATTATTAAAAATTCCAGCTAACCTAGACCATATCCCAATCTCTATAAATCCTTTGCAAACAACTACCCTACAAAAATGAAACTCCTCTGACAGTGAACAATAAAAGAAAACGAAACCAGGAACTACATTAAAACAGTGTCACTGTCAATGTCAGCCCATTGATTAATGATTTTCTTGAGCGGGCACCAGTAACATATCCATTCATCCTAGCCCTGAGACTTTAACAGCCTCTCTTTACTCGTTCTTCCCAGCAGTGCCACATTGGAAGGTCTTTCATGGTAAGGGGAATGAGAACCATCATTGTTACTGTATTTGGCATATCAAATATGCCACCAAGAGCTTGCCAGGCTCTGCCGTGCAGGCTGGATGCTCTCAGTACCCTGCCAGATTCTCTGAAAGGGAGAACCAGGCTATAAGAGGTCGTGTGACCGAGACTCTCTTGCCCCCGCGCCTGGCTGTCTTCACCGGGGCCCCTCGGAACAGGGCAGATTCAGTCCCCCTGCCCCACCCCGAGCAGAGCCCGGGCAGCCAAAGACCTCTGGAACCCAGCCACAGCCATGCTCAAGGCCCCTCTCCACATGTTTGGATGAGCCTCGCGCATGAAGGAACCTGCCTAGGAACCCAGGTATGCGGGACCCGGGACTGAGATCTCCAAGCCTGCTTGGATCAAGACTTGGCCGCCACACCCACAAACTGCCCCTGGCACCATGTAATTCCATCAACAGCAGGTAGGGCGTTTGCCTTGCATGCGGCCGACCTGGGTTCAAATCCCAGCATCCCATTTGGTCCCCCAAGCACTGCTAGAAGTAATTCCTGAGTGCATGAGCCAGGAGTAACCCAAGGAGAGAACTCAAGGAGAGAACTCCTCTTTGAAAAGGAACAACACAGCTTTCTGGGGAATGTGGCGGCTTAAGTAGCAAGTCTAGATGCGATGGTTTCACATGTCTGTTCTGTGTCCATCAGGTAACAGAGCTAGGGCAGCCCGGCAGGCCCAGGAGGTTAGATGCAAATGAAGTGGTTCTTGAACGAGATACACATTAGCCTGTTAGACAGAGGAGCTTCCAAGGCACCAGTGATTTCTCCTGGCAACACAGGGATAGAAGTCACGTGCTTCTTCTTTACCACCAGCCTTGGCAGAGAGCTGACTGGTCACTGAGTAATAGAAACTGAAACTGAACAATGTAAAGTACTTTGAAATTGAAACTTTAATCAAAAGTCTTCCCAAAAACAAAAGCCCAGGCCCAGATGGATTCACTAGTGAATTTTTCCAAACATTAAAGAGGACCTGTTGCCAGTTCTCCTCAAGTTTTTCCAGGAAATTGAAGAAACAGGAACTCTCCCAAACAGTTGCTAGGACGCACATATCTCCCTAATACCAAAAGCAAACAAAGACACCACTAACAAGGAAAACTTCAGTCCAGTATCCCTGATGAACACGGATGTGAATATCCTCAACAAAATATTAGCAAATAGGATCCAACAACTCATCAAAAAGATCATACACCATGACCAAATTGAATTCATCCCGGGGATGCAAGGATAGTTTAACATTCGGAAATCAATCATCATAATTCATCATATCAACAAAAGTAAAGATAAAAACCATATGATCATATCAATAGATGCAGAGAAAGCCCTTGACAAGATCCAACACCCGTTTATGATGAAAACTCTCACCAAAATGGGTTTAGAGGAACTTTCCTCAAGATAGTCAAAGCCATCTATCACAAACCTATAGCAAGCATTATCCTCAATGGGTAAAAACTAAAGGCCTTCTCTCTAAGATCAGGGACAAGACAAGGATGCCCACTCTCACCACTTCTGTTCAACATAGTACTGGAAATACTTGCAATAGCAGTTAGGCAAGAAAAAGACTGCAAGATAAAAATAAAAGAGCAAGAAAACCAAATAGCAGGTGAAAGTCTCTCACTATAAGGTATGAGTTGAGCAATGAAGAAATCAAAATAATTTTTAAGAAATTGAAACTAAAGGAGCTGGAGAGATAGTATAAGAGCTAACTTGTTTTTGCCTATGGTTGACCAAGGCACTGCATGTTGTCCCCTGAGTACTACCAGAAGAAACCCCAAGGCATAGAGGCAGAAATAGCCCAAGAACCTCTGGGTTTGCCAACCCCCACCCCACCCAAAAATATTAAAAACTTAATGATCCAACTACACTCATAAATGAAGAAATGGGGGAATATAAAGAAACAAAAAATAAATCACAAAATATAATCTATCAAATTTTGGAAAGGTTGGGGGGGGAATAGCAACAGTTAGAGAGATTATGTCCAAGAGGCAAACAAGGTCGATCATAAACCACTA